>NW_004524736.1:3037712-3060493 GCF_000260255.1 Octodon degus | reverse complement strand
GAGAGAGAGAGAGAACAAGAACCGCATGAGGGCACTGCTAGGTAGATATGGGTCAGTTTTCAGTTGGTGAGCCTGTCTCTCAACAGTGCTGATCCAGATGGTTTTTTTTTTTTTTTTTTAAAGAACATTCAGAGTTCTTTGTTGGTTTTATTCTATGTAGATCAATAAAATCATTTAAAATAGTGGCTTGAACAAAGATATAATAAAATGCGTTTCCTAAATTTTCAGATAAGAACAAATTGAATATTTCAATATGATAATTGTTTCACTACTCTCTAGATACTGGATCCAAAGGAAAAGAAAAAGAAGAAATATAATGCAGTTAGATATAGGATGTGAGAAAAAGTCATCACGCTAGAAAGTCACTAGAACCAATAAAAGAGACAGAGGTCTGGTTTCCCATGTATTGACCAGGAAAGAAAGCATTGGTTTACTTACTAAGACACTGGCTGAGAACTAGCTTTACCACTAAGCCTGCCTTCATCAATAAAGACAAGAAGGTGAGAGGAGTCAGCCTTCTGGGGAGTGTGTGGTAAGAACCTGGCTCTTTCTGTTCCTCTCTGTGAACCAGAAACAGGAGATCCTTTCTTCTGCTCAGAGAAGCAGGAGATCCTTTATTCTCCTCAGAGCCAAGAAAGCTGTGCTCTGAGGACATCCATGCTGGCGCTGGGGCTGGGGCTGGGGCAAGGGCAGGGGCAGGGGCTGGGGCTGGGGATAGGGACAGAAAGGAGGAGGAGCATTTCACTCCTTGACAGAGTCTGTGGGTTTGTTTTGATACTGATATGGAATTAGAGTGGTAAACAAGTTATGTGGAGAGTTCTTAGAACCCAACAATCAGTCTGACTATTCTTTTCTGTACCTGTATCCTCTGTGAGGAGAATAAGAGGTGAGCATTTGACTTGTGCTCTTTATGACTAGGGAAAATGTGTCCAAAGTTAGACCACGGAGCTCCCAGGCAGAGTCCAGGACAAGGGTGTGTGTGGTTAGGAGGATGAAGCCTAGTCAGCTTCCTGGAAGCTCTCATGGGAGAACTGCACTAGCACCCCAATTGTTACCTTGCTGCCCTTGTAGGCATCTGGAGAATAGCAGAGGTCACAAAGCTGGATTGAGTTCTGGGCTCTCAACTTGAGAAGACAAAGGTATCCTGGCCACTCCTCTTGGAAGGGTATAAGAGAGGGTACTGCCTTCCAAAACCCTGCCCCTCACCTCAGCAGATTCCTTTGTTAGGAATCTGTACTCAAAGTGAAACATGAGCCTTTTATCCCCAGGCATATAATAAGAGTTTCATCAGCATTAATAGTGGGAGAAGGTGTGTGTGTGGGGGGGGGGGTGGGCAGAGGCTATACAAGAACGCTTTGTACTTTCTTCTCAAGTCTGATGTAAGCCTAAAAGTTTTCTAAAACATAAAGTCTATTAAAAATGACAGCTTATCTGACAAAGAGGGATCTCTGTCTCTCAGAGTCACCTAGATCTGATGTGATTTTAATTGTTATATTGAAGCATTTCCAACGCCTCAATTTTTCAGAATTATAAAAACTTTGCTATATACAAATGGTAGAGGTTGGCTTTTGCCAACTGTCCTGTGGATTGTCTCTGAATGGGATATCTACTACTTGTGTATTGTTCCAAGCTTGCAAGAAAAAAAAAAAAAACAAGTAAAATTGAAGATATAGGGGCCTCTACAATATGTTTACCCATGTCTATCATAACTCAAACATACAGATGAGGAACCGATGAAATATTAAACTAAAAAAGAGATAGCTGTAGATTTTTCATCTAGTGTACAAGGGAGATAAACTCTGCACTTTGGAGAGGAATATGGAGGAAAATTTCCTTGTTTGTTCATAGTCAAACAAAATAGAAAAAACCAAAGAGTCTCTTTCTTCATGCAGTTCTGAGTGTGCTAGGTGAGTTGAGGCTCCCTGAGGTTGACTGTGTGTGGGAAGAGAAAGAAAATTTAGAGCAGTAATGAAAAGGAGAAGAGTGTGGCAAAGATTAACTTGTGCCAGAGAGGGGGAAGAGGATAGTTTTAAATCAGGCTCAGCATAAGTATTTTGAAATGAAGCCAAGTCTTAAATGCAAAAGTAAGATTGCTGTTAGCCACAAGTGCCTGAAAAGCTATGGGTTTGGGCCAAGGTTCTGTAAGGCTGGCAGGAGGAGAGATCAGGACCATACTTAACTGTCAGGGTCAGTGGTTTTGTGTTTATACCCCAACAAGTGCAAAATTGGCTACAGTAAGGAGATGTGCAGAAAACATAGTATGGAAAGGGGTGTGGCGAGGGGAAGAGAGTTCTTCTTGGTGTGGTGTGGTGTGGTCCACACTGAGGAGTAGCCTTTGGTTGAAATCTGCATGTAAAGGACTCAGTCATGTGCAAATAGGAGCAGGGAACCCTAAAGGAGGAGGTAAGAGCAGGTACAAAAGCCCCGAGGGTGGCCAGTGCCAGGAACCCCACAAGTACCAGGAGGACTAGCCATATATGAGATTGGCTCCTGGGAGGCTTTGTAGACTACAGGGCCAACACTGGATTTCGCTCTGCGTCAAAAGCCTTTAGAGGGCTTCCATCAGGAGGGAGATGTGGTCTGTTGTGTTAGAAAATGATGTTGAGCACTGCATGCAGAAGAGAGGATGAGAACAAGAGTGGAAACAGGGAAATGAATTCAGTAGCGACCAGCTCTATTTTCTGACTAATGTATTAAAATTTCAATTGCTAGTGTCATTTATGGTGAATACAGAAAAGTCCCAGAAAACAGTGGAAATCCCTGATGGCAAATGCTGGACAAGTCATTTTCTCTCTCCTTCAGTTATGAAATAATTGGTAGTAAGATATTAACAGCTGCCATGTAGTGAGTGCTTATGAGGCGCCAGACCCTGCGCCAGGCATGCAAATGAATCTTACCTTATTTAATCCTTACAAGAATATGTAACAGCACTGCAGAAGAAGAGGTGGCAGCTGCTAATAGCCAAATATAAAACTTGACAAGCTATCAATTTACTCAAGCGAATGATTAGGAGTGCCGTGATTTAAAACCAATCCCATATTTGAATAAATTCCATCTTTTAAAAATTACTTTATTTACAGACCTAGCCTTGAAGAAAAGACTTTCAAATCAAAAGAACACTTTAAATATTTTTCTCTAGATACAGAAATATTTTGAAATCACAGGCATTGTCAGGAATAAGTCCCAGAAAAATTACCAAGTCATTTTCTAAAATACCCGTTACAAGTTATTGTTTTTAAAATTGAGAAATTTTATGTCTCACAGAAAGACTCTTTCGAACCCACTATTTATGGAGGGCCTCACTTTGATGAGCAAACAAAATTCCATGGAGCTGTGCAGACATGGATTGAAGGAGGGAGACTGTAGATTTAAAATTGGAAATTCTTGTCAGCTGAGGAAAATTTCTTGGTCTGCCTCTATGAATTCAATTTTACAGTTTTTACTTGATGAAATGATCAAAGCCTTTTGCTTCTAAGTGAACATGCCTTTGAAATATAAAATTAATAGTTCAAGACTTAAAGGAGAAATGATAATACCTTAAGTTTTCAACTATGACTGATTATTGTGTGAATATTTGGAAAGCGAAGTTCCTGTTCAAAACAGGTATCCAAGGTAGAAATTATTATTTTTTTTCTATATAGATCCTGTTTCTATGAGCAGTCTGAGGGTCATTGCACCAACTGAAAATGAAGACTTACAAGTTTTCCATGATCATAAGCCATAAGTAATGACTAAATAAATAAAATTTCATAAATGCCTGTTTCTTAAAAAAATAAATAAGAGCTGAGGAGATACCTCAATGGTCTAAGTGCCTGCCTAGCAAATGCAAGGTCCTGAGTTTGATCCCTAGTACCACATGCCGTGATGGCCCTGAAACTGGATGTGGGGCATGCCTGAAATCCCAGCATTGAGGAGAATGAGACCGGATGATCACTATGAGTCCGAGCTGTGTAGCAAGACCATGTACAAAATGAATAAAAGAATGAATAAATAAAAAATAAACAAATAAATGAGACATACAAGATGATGTCCGGAAAATTATTTTTTTTTTCCTTTGGTGGAACCGGGAATTGAACTCAGATCCTTGTGCTTGCCAGGGAAGCGCTTATTCTACTGAACCATCTCCCCAGCCCCTTAGAAAATTATTATTTTTAAATAATTATTTTTACTATAAATTCAGTTTTCCTAGTAAGCATTAAAATGTCATCCTGCTATACACATTATCATTTTCATTTTATATGTAGAAAAGCTGAGGTTAGATATAAACGGGAGATTTTAAGTCTCTTGAATAGATATAGGAAGGACTAGTCGGATCGAGTGCAATTTTGCGTGTGTTGAGGGCTCTTCACGCTGAGTTCCATGTAGAGTGGAAACCACCCTGTACCCGGAATATGTGCACACCCATGTGCACAGCAGCACCGTTTACAATAGCTAGCTCTTGGAGGTGGTTTATATGTTCATTAACAGATGAATTGATAAGGAAAGTGTGTCCACAATAGACTACTGTGCGGCCACAAAGAGACCTGAGGCACTCGTGGGGAGGACGCAGCTCGAGAACATAAATGTCGGGTGTCAGACACATACACTCAAATTCCGCACAGTTCCTCTTCGATGGGAAACAAAAATAAAAAACAAGACGGAAGAGAGATAAGCAGAAAATAAGGAAAAGCTCAAGTACTTTTCCAAATTACAAATCGAATTGTTTTAAAAATATTTTAATATATATGCAAATAGACTTCATTTATACTACTGGTTTACCTTTGTTTAAAAAGATTAGAGTTATTACCTATTTCTTTTTGTAAAAATGTTTTGTACTCCGATTAACTACTTTGAAGATAATGAGATACAGTATAATGACTATTATTCTCTTTTCAATTATGAAATTTTACTTTTTAATCAAATAAAAAATTAAAATGGGAGAGTCAGATTTTGAACGCTAGTGTGCCATCTTTTAGATGTTGAAAAGTGTGTAAAATTTGGGTGAAATGCATAGTAAGATGCAGTAATCATGCACAATAATCAGTGGGATTTTACTGATTGGTAAGGCATTATCCTTTACTTACAGGAATCTTTCTTTCCTAGTTCAGGTGGCCCTGTGTGCCTGCCCTCTTCTTGCAGGCCTTTTGCCTGTGACTCTGTCACTCACTCTCCTTACCTCTTGCCTCCTGGACTCCTGCATCCTCATACTGGGCCCGTGCTGGAAGTGGGCCCCTAGAACAGCATGTGCTCCTTTGGGTGGGGTAGAGTATTATCGTTCATTTTGTCTTATATTGGAAGTATTATATATAGTACACATAATATATATGCTTCTTTATTTTTTTTAATGGGTTGAATTTTGACCTACTCCTTCAAACATTTGAAAGAATCCTGTGGACCACAACAGAAGTGCTTTTGGAGAAGAGCTGCTTTCAGGACTACTTAGAATTTAAACATTTATGATGCAGTGACCTATCTGGCTATAATAATCCTTTTAAAAAATTTTTATGTATTTGGTACAGGGTCTCTCTACACAGTTCGAACTCATAGTGATCCTCCTGTTATAGCCTCCCCAGTTCTGGGATTACAGGCGTGTACCACCATGCCTGGTCTTAGAGGTTGGTTTGGCGGGTCCAGGAAGGAGCCAGTGTGGCATGCGTTACACAGGATCAAATCCTGATCTTTGTGCTTGGCAGGTAGGCGCTCAGACTGCCGAGTGATCTCTCTGACCCCATAATAAAATTTGTGTTGAGAAAAAAAATACCATCAGTATAGAGGAAGACAGTAAATGATGTTATTCTAAGAATATCCAAATACCATTTTAGCTGTATGACCTACTATACATGTTTGGGCTTGGGGCCAGCTAGTTCTTAGCCTGGAAATGGTAAGTGCAATTTTAATATTTTTGCCAAATATTAATTGCCTGAAACATAGGACTTAGGTTTGGATGACATTGTTTTATCAGCATTCAACTCAATTTTAAAAGTGAAATAGAAAGAAACAACAATAAAAGCATTCCCCAAAAGACTGAGAGGTTAAAATTTATTCATATCTTTTCATTTTATTGTACAGTATCCTTCCTAGTTCAAGTGTAATCTTGTGCATACTGCCTTAAAATATAGTTGAACTTTTTCCAACAAATTTAATAACTGGCAATTATCAATTATTGAATAATTCTTTTTCTAAAATATTTTTTGTCAATAGCTGAGGTCTCTGTTTTAAAATATGATGACAAGTAGATTTTGTAGCATCATATACACATGTGTTTTCTTTTTATAAATAAATACATGTTTGTTTGTTTGAGACAGGGTCTCACTATGTAGTTCAGGCCAGCCATGCACTCACTATGTAGCCCAGGCTGGCCTTGAATTGGCAGTGATCCTCCTGCCTCAGCCTCCTGAGTGCTGTGATTGCAGGTGTGCACCATCATACGCTGCAGGAGTATTTTATTAAGTGTAACTTCACAGCCTTAGATCTATCATCTTGACGCATTGATTGAACTGTCCAAATGACTCCCTGACTCACCTTTTTCTCTTACACCATGTACACTTATGTAGCTAAAAATTGACTAAATCAGCCTAAGATACAAACGTGGTGGAAGTTAGCACTGCTTAGTTATAACCTTGCTTGTCAGAGAAACTATCAAAGAGAAAATATAATTTCACAATTCGAGTTTTGGCTTGTCATATTCTCTCAAAGCTCTTTCCTTTAAAATATTCTGCCTTTGCAGATGGAGGAGGCCGGGCTGCTTCAGTGAGGCGGCTGAGGAGGTAGGGCCCCATCACACTGGGCTCCCAGTGCTCGGCACTCACAGCTAAAGCTCTCCATACCATGCAAGCCAAGGTTTCGAAGTCTCCCTGTCTCTCTTGTTTCTCTCTCTTCTTTAAATAATCACGTGCGTGTGAATGGACAGAAGTGGCTTTCTTCTGCAGCAGCCTTTTTAAAAATATGAAGGTGCTATTCTTCATAAGCATTTCAACGTGAAGTTGAAAGACTAGAAAGCGTTGGAAGTCATACAGCTCACAACTGTTTAGCTCTTCTTCAATAATGTACTCTTCGGCAGAATCTATGTTCCCTTAGGAAACCCAGTGGAATCACCCTTTCTTCCACTTCGAAACAAAGCTTTAATTTCCTTCCTGTGTCTACTCGGAATGGTAATTGTACATTGAGATGCCTGTTTCCTGATGTACAGTGATGATTAGGGCAGCAGAGGAATAATGCAAATACGGATGCTCTGACATAAAATGAAATGAAACATTCTCTGAATAATTATACATGTGAGCAATGACCGTCCTCCCTCTGCAGCACCTTCCTAGGAGGAGCCATGGGGACACATTTGTGTTAACAGACAGATGAACTGACATTTTTGAGAGTGGCCAAGACAATGTTATTATTCATGATTCCTGCAGGAAGAGTATTCATTGTCAGTGTCCACTCATATTGCAGAGGTTTTATCATGAGGGTCCTACTTTTAAATGTTTTGCTCTCACTGCCTCTGCTTTCCAGAGGAATGTAATAGAAGTGAAACAGAGATAACTCATCAGAGAGGTGTTGCATAGAGACGAACTACCCCTGTGCTCTCAAGGAACGTGTATGTGTGTGTGTTCCACTAAAGGAGGCTGTTATGTTTCATATCTACATGTGCCCAAAGGTGAGGTCATGGGTGTGTGACACTGGATTAGTCCACTGATGGATTTATAGCTGGATGTGACACTGGGAGGTGAAGCCTGGTGTGGAGAGATGGGTCGCTGGGCGGTGGCCTGAAAGTGTGTGTCCTCCCGGGTGCTCCCACCCTCCTCTGCTTCCTGCTTGCCCTGCTGTGAAGTGTTTCTCTTCTTCAATGCTCTTCCACCAAGTGCCACCTGCTTTGGAGCCAGCTGCCTATGGACTGAAACCTCCACATACAGGGAGATGAAGTAAACCTTCCTCCTTTGTATTGGGTACTTTGGCCCAGCAATGAGAGAGATGTGGGGCACACACCTATGTGTGTAAAGGTCACAAGAGGATGGGAGTGGGTGGACTCACTCAGAAGCATTGCTCCATCCCAACCCTTCTCTTTGCAGGGCTGTGCCAGGGAACATCCCCAGCACACTCTGGGTAGAACAAGAAGAGATGAGTCCCCAACATTCTTTTCTGATGTAGAATTGTGATTATATGATACTAAATTTATGAAAATGAAAAACATCCTTAAAATATTCTTGTTGGGGTTGGCATGATTTTTCCAGTAATGGGTACAATTGATTTTTACCACCTGATTTTTTGTATGTTGGTTAACTTTGCCTCAGAATTTAAGTAAAACCCCCATTTTCTTATTGTACTTAATTTAGAATCTATTCTGTAGGCATAGGCTTTACTAGCTTTTACTTCTGCTTCCTTTAATGAAAATTCCTCGAGCGCAGTTCAATGTGGAGAAAGGGCAAAAGAGGAAGGAAATAATGTTTTCAGAGAGCTTAAAGCAGGGTAGGCAGGCCTTTATGCTTGCTGTGTTTGTTTATAAAGGATCTCATTTAATACACACAAAATGTAGGTATTCAGGAAATCAAAGCTCAGACAGATTGGCTAACTTGCTTCAGGTTATGCAATTAGCATTTGGTGGAGATAGGCTTCACTTCCTAAGGTTTTGGGCTTCAGAGCTCTATCAAGCTGAACACACAGTACAGGAAATAACATGCCACGGTGGACAGCTTATAGAACATGCAGCGTAATGATTCTTGGTGTTTGCAGGGCTTGCCCAAGCTGGCCAGAGATGCTTTTACATACCCTGCAAAGTGGCAGTGACATGACAGATCAATGTGTATAATTAGAAAAAGGAAAATGTTGAAAATGTATTCATGCTTTAATAACTAAAAAGGTACTGGTCTCCTGCCAAATTGACGTGCTGTTTTGGAGCTAGAGACTCTAAGATACTCCTTTACATAGTACTTAGGATAAATAATGCCATTTCAGGGTCCAGCCTACTGCTGCCACACACAACTAAACTCAGAACAAAACTCCCTTTTACTTGCCTCAATGAGTTGGATTAATGTGTAGCGATGTAGTGTCCTTTTTAGACAGTGTTGTGACGTGACAACCTTGGTGTTTTCAAATACACTAGCTTTCTATGGTCTAAAGGCTAAACAGCGTCCAAGGGGTAACATTTACAGTTTCAAAATATTTCCCTGTGTTTGCTTCAGCAGAGCATATACCTGAATATTTTTATGCTAAATAAAGTAACACATTTCATTGGATAACATAGTTATTTCATGTTTGTGGCAATGTCAATGTCTGTGTTACAAAGAAGGCCTTGAAATGATTTTCTTTTTTGCTCTTTTTGATTGCTTTAAACCTTTATTTATTTATTTACTTGGTGCAGGGTCTTGCTTGCGCAGCTCAGACTCACAGTGATTCTCTTGTCTCAGCTTCCCCAGCACTGGGATTACAGGGCTGTGCTGCAACACACAGCTCTGGTGGCCAGCTTGGAATGGGGCTGGCATGACATGTGGTACCGGGGATTGAACCCTGGTATTTTTGCTTGCCAGGCAGGCGCTTAGACTGCCGAGCTATCTCCCCAGGCCCTTGGAATGATTTTCTTACTCTTTCTACCAGTGCCATTACTGATTACATTTTTACCTCTCCTTTAATAAGTCTTCCTTTGTCTTCACTACAACCTGTGTAAATTAGGCAGTGGATCTTACTTCAATTAACAAGAATGGGTTTACAGCTGCTTAACAAAAGAAAATCTTGCTTTTTCTCATGTAGCAAAGGCCTAAAGGTGGACAACCTGGCACTGGTGTTTACTGCAAGGTATCACCAAAGTTCCAGTCAAGCTGTGTTTTTCAGTTGTGTTTTTTTTTTTTAGTAGGTGGCTTTCACTCTTATGGTTGCTTTACAAGACAGAAGGCTGCTTTACTTCCAGCTTGTTGTCATTCAGGTAGAAAAAAGAAAACAAGATGTCTAAAGAAAGGAGCCATGTTACTCTGAAAAGAGCAAAACTATCTAGAATCTTCAGCAGCCATATGCTTGTGTCTTATTGGTCGGCATGGTCATAATGTTACTCCCAACTGAAAAGAAGTCTGTAAAATGAGAAATTTGAAAGAAACTAGAGTTCTGGTAGTCAGTAGAGCTGGTGAACAGGCACCAGGTGAACAGTACTGTCTGCCCTGACCCTAACTTTATGCAGCACAGCAGACTTGGGCTCGCTGCACAGACCCTAACTCTATGCAGCTTGTGTGGAAGCACAGGGGGAAGGCAGAGGGAGGCCTTCATGGGCTGCTGGGGCTGGGAGGGGCTGACCTTGCAGGCTCCCCACTGCATACTCCTTTCTGCTCTTCCACGGGGTTGGGGCCTTGGCTTCCACTCTCTTCGGTGCTCTTTCCCTCATTGTTATTATATTATTATAATAATATTATATTATTTTTCATTACTCAGTGTTAAAAGTACAATTTTCTAACCTCCTCTGACTGTTCTGAAAAGACTAGACAGCCCTCTCTTCTACAGTTACCCAGCCTCTCCTTTAATAGATATGAGTCTTCCTTTGTCTTCAAACCAGATTTTGAATTTGTGTTTTCCCCTTTTTGGAGTACTTGTCACTATTATACGTGTGTGTGTGTGTGTGTGTGTGTGTGTGTGTGTATCTTATTTATCCAGTGTCTTGCTTTCTTTATCAGTAGACTATAAATTCCATGAGAGGAGCAGCCATGTTTGTATTGTACCTAGACATTCCTTCCTGCCTCAGGGTTTAACAGAATATCTATGACAGAGTAGATCTTCAGTAGGTATTTGTTGGACCAATTATGAATGAATAAGTGTATTTTGTTGGTCTGACTCTCATTTATTCTTCCTTTTTTATTCATTTCGTCTACCCTCTTTCTCTTTTCTTTCTTTAATGCTTTAAGTGCTTTCACTCATATTTTTCATTCATTTGTGTACTTTTTCCACTGTCGTTGTCTCTTTTTGGAGTTCTTGCTCTTTCTGTGTCTCTCTGTCTCTGTCTGTCTGTCTGTCTGTCTGTCTCTCTTTTGCTTGCTCTGTCTCTGTCTCTGTCTCTGTCTCTGTCTCTGTCTCTCTCGTCATTATCTTTGCCCACAGCTCTTCCTCCCAGTTTAGTTTTCTTGCTCAAGTTTTGGTAGCACATGTCCCTCCTAATTCCCACTGCTTTCTACCTGGAATGGCTTTCCATCACCTCACCTCAGCATATTCCACGGGACACTCCTCAGGTCCCCACTACCATTTTATTTTTTACTTTCTGGAAATGGTGACACCTTCTCCTTACTTATAGTTGAAAATTTGTGTCATTTATGGGATGATTTACTGTATCATTAAGCACTATGTCTTTAAGTTAGCCTAGAACCCCTCTTCCTTCTCACTGTTGCAACAGTGCACAGTGTGTAGGTTTGTGGGTGCTGGCACATGTGGGACACCAAGGTCCAAAGTAACAGGAGTAAGCTGACCAATGTCTCTATAAAACATGAGGCAGATGATTTGCTAGTTCACCTGCCTCATAGATTCATTTAAGCATTATATTTCATGACATGCTACCTACAAAAAAATAATTCAGATAACTTTAGATTGTTCTGCAGTAAAATTTAAGAGAGGATTTGACTACCAAAATAGGGGGTGTATTTTATGATGGGAGGTATGGATTACTTTTTCACTATTGATGAAAAGATAACTAAATGGTATTTAAAAATTATAGAAGTATTATAATAAAGAATATTGTGGAGACAGATTAGATGTTCCCACTCAATCAACTTTATAATACAGAAATTAGTGGAAATTTATTGAAATTAATAGGTATGAAATTTAGAAAAGTGAGACAATTACTGCCTAACTTATCCCATTAATCAAGATGTGCATTTTTCTTTTATAGAAAATAATGACCCATATTAATAGATGGGATGAATAAATGAAAAAGGCAATGTCTCGATACCAAAATGATTTGTTAAAAAGTGAAGATTTTACAGAATACCATATTAGTAAGAAAACAACTACCAGTTGTTGAAAATCTTGATTTTTAACTTGATTGGATTGAGAAACACAGAAGAAATTAACAAAGCTGACTTTTGTATGTGTATCTGAAAGTATTTCTAGAGGTAATTGGCATGTGGGCCAAAAAGCTGATAAAGGTGACCCAACTACCCTGAATGGGTGTAGTGCTGTGTCGTAGGATGGACCTTCAAGTAGAACAGAAGCAGGATACCTGCTAGTAAAGGCTCCAAGCTCTTTCCCTTTCTCTCAGCTCTTTTAGCTGCTAGGAGCTGAACCACTTTTCTGTCACCCCTTTGAGCCATTGGGCTCTGCCTCCCACAGCCTCTAACCATGGAGTCAGCCAACCACGCTCTGAAACAGTAGACCAAAGTAAGCCCTTCTCCCTTTAATCTATTATCATAGATTTTGCTACAACAATGAAAAGCTGACTAATGCATTGAGGATTGTAAAGTGTTTTGCTTATAAGGAAATTTCTCTACCTGTACCATTTTTATGGAGGTAGAGAATCTCAGAGAAACAGTGGGTAGCAGCTGTCTTCATGTTTTAACACAATGGGGCAGAACTGGAAATAGTAAAGGTTCAAATCAAGCATGTTGTTGAGCAACCTGTGCCTTAAAATTTAAGGTGAACAGATGAACAGAGAAGTTCTTGAAACTATGTGAAGTTACCTACTGATTATTCATAAGCAGCCCTTTCCTCTTTCTACCTGGACCTCTAATTTCCCAAACATTCCAACCCCATTCAGCTAGCATATCCCAGCCCTCTGATGCAGGGTAGTAGGAGGTGCATAGACTAGAATATCATGATTCTTCCTTTCTCTTGCTTATGTATGTTGTCTCTCTGTCCCATTTCTCCCCCTCCATGTTGGGTCTGCATAAAATAATACAGTTTTCTGGATACTAGGCAACTTACTTTTATTCACAAGAAGCTAGACTTGTGGTGAAATGGATACTGAAAATGGCTGAAAGCAAGACTCCAAGATGATTTCCTAGTTAAAGTAGTAAAACTAATGTGATTGCCTATCATTGTTTTAGCATTTAATTTAGAATTTTAATCCCAATTTTGAATGTGATAATTAAAATGTAAATTCAAAATAACATCTATCAAGTAATGAATTTTTGCTATGTTCTAGACATTGTACTAGGTGATTTATATTCCTCAGTTTGTTTAACCTGAAAAACCACCCCACAAGTTAAATATTACAATTCTCCATTTACTGAGAGGAATTGGAGGTACTAAGAACTTAACACAGCACTTGTACAAGGCAGACAGTGAGCCACTGAATTTAGTTTCGAAGTCAAGCCTTCTAAGTCATTAGCCCATGATCAGAATGTGAATTTGGAAAGTGTTCTTCTGAAGATCATGCAGATCTTAACCCTAAATATCCTTAAGCAGCCCGTTGAGGACAGTTGTGTTAATGGATGAAGAGTTTTGAGCATTGGTGCAGCTAAAATTTGGTCATGATTGTATAATACGTGGGATGAGAAAACAGCAGCAGTGGTGGCCTAGAAATAATGTGGCTGTAAATGCAGTTCCCTCCGGTGCCTTGGAGGGCAGTAGGCTCTGTTTGCTGCTCCGTCTTCCCAGGTCTCCAGGCATCCTGTCATTCCATCTTTGACCTTGTCATTATCAATTACCATGTGCTGGGAGCCCAGATGCTGCCTTGTCACATTAGCCTCCATGCATTCTAAGAGGAACGATCTTTTCCATTTTTTTGGTAGCCCGTAAGTCACCAGTCGTCTTCTGAGTGATCTCATTTGGGCTTTTCAACCACCCCAAGAGATGGGCTGATGTGCTCATTACTCCTGTCTTAGCCACTTACATGTCAATTTTCTTTGAGTTAATTTGAACTTTAAAGTATGTTGTTTTCTAAAAGGTTCTTAGTTTTGCCTTACATATTGCTGAACTTGCATCTAGACAATAAACTTCAAGAAGAGGGGGCTTGACTTCAAGTTTAATATGCTTTGACATTCTTTCTACAGTGCCCCATTTTGATGCACAATTGTTTCTCAAAATCAGGACAACAAAGGCAAAACTCATTGAGTTAATATCTGAAACAAAGAAACATGCGCACCATAGTTGTTTGTAGTGATGTGAATGAACATTGGTTTACTAGAATTGATGGACAAACATTTGAGAGTATGGTCAGAAGGGCAGTGACATGCTGGCAGCTTCATGTGTGCAGCAGGATAATTTACACCATAAAAGCTGCCAACGGCTCTATGTCAAGGCTACTCTTCATCTGCAACCTCCACGATCCAGTTTACTAGGACACTCCTGGTGTGATGCTTCTTGTGGTCCATAGGAAGCTGCCTTTCTTCTTGTTTGTGGGTTAGCGGATGCTCATGTCCCATATGTTCACACTAGAGAAGAAAGTAGAGGTGCAATTATTGTGTCAATTTCCAAGGTTTTGCTGCCACTGAGGTTACAAGCCAGGGATAATGGTTTGTGTCCATTGTAGAAAATTAAATGGCAGAAGACTGTGTAGGAAAAATGGGACTCAGAGGTCTAGGTGGGGCATCACAAGGAAGTTGCTTATTTCTTATTCAAACATGAGTCTTCCAACCATCCATTTGTTTAAAGCAGCAAATGGATTAAATTGGCTTACATGGATTTTAGCAACTCTCGGGGAACACTGGGCTTCAGTTAAAAGTGGGCTTGTTTAGAAGTGGTCAAAACCACAGGATCTTTATTGCTCACTGAATAGAAAATCTGGAAATCAGAGGTCAAGAGTTGGTTCTGTCTTGGAAATGGCTTCAGCAACCCCAAGCTGTTTCTTGTCTATTCTCTGCCATTCCTTGTATGTAAGTGAAATTTCCCCTTCTGGCTGTGACAGATCTAAACAGTAGTAAATGAGCCCACTACCTATTCCCCTCAAGAATATCCTGGCTTTTTGATAGAAAGGTTAAAAAAATTCCTATTTTTTTCTTTTCCTGAAATAATATTTTCTGTTTAAATAAAGAGTACTGGAATAAGAGTGAAATGACACATCTTATGGAGTATTAAAGATAGCTTTATGGCAAAAATAATTTTGAGTTATTCACTTCCAATTAGCAGGAAACCCTACTGACTCTATGTGATGAGAAATTAATTAAGGAGGCCAGAAACCCAAGACCATCAGAGGAGCAGTAGAATGAACTAAAGACAAACCCTTACATGAAGAATAAGTGAAAGCTTTCCTTATAACATCCAAGGCTGTAAAATGCTATTTAAGTGGAATTGAAGTCCCAAATGACTGCAATTATGGAGTATTGAAAATTTTCTCACATTAATAAAAGTAATATTTTTACTTTTATGGGAAGCAAAATTAGATGAAGCTGGCACAGAAGTCAAGCTATCTAAAATTGCAGGAATTAGTGAGCCCCCCACCCCACTCTTGCTCTGAGGAACTTGCTCTTCTTTGCTTCTTAGCACTGGGGAGTTGAAAACAGGGGGATCACTAGGAGTCCAAGCTGCACAGTGATACCTTGTACCAAATACATTTTTTAAAAAAGATGGTACCTGGCAAGCCAAGTGTGTTGAATGTGAAGAAAAGTCAATAAAGGGTGCATAAAAGGCAATGCGATACAGGTGGAGATTGGTCCAGGCAGAAGGGTGCCTACGTTGCTGAAATCCAGGTAGACTGGCTTCAGGCAGAATTATGTAGTTGCTGGTGTTTGGAGCCAGTGTTTCTCTCATCTGCTGCAGAAGAAATGGAGCTGGGCCCAGAGTCTGGGCACACTGACTGTGAGAGAAGAGAGCCACAGGCTGGTATTATGGCACCCACGTCTCCTTGCAAGGCCGATTTCCTGGCTCAGACTCTTTGATGCCTCATGTTACCTTTCCTCCCATACTGTTGGTTATAATTAAGTAGCGAAATGATTAAAGTTGATTCATGAGTGACTGATATTTGTGTTTAATAGCTCAATTAACTGCTTTATGATCCTTTGGGGAACAGGTGGGCAGTGAGTCCAAATGAGGAGCTGGGTTGGAGGGCAGCTACAGACTTTCTGCCAGTTGCATCAGCAGTATAAGAGAAGCACAGAAAATACTGTCATGGCCTAGGCTAGGAGCAAAATTTTGTAATTCTTTAGAATTTTAATTTTTTTTAAAAATAGTGATGTGTGAGTACATATGGTGTAACTTTTGTTTAAAATTTGTCTTGAGTAAAGGGAAAATGAAAATTTCTGTTAACTTCTACAAATCAAAACCCATTTTTATATTTCAAAAACTGTAAAACCGTACTTAGAACCCAATAGATTTCTCTTTTTGTAGAAGGGCTCATTAGGCATCTGACACAAAATAAAGAGGAAGACTGAAAATGCAAGTAATTTAATAAATATGTTATAGGGTCACAACTCCAGAACCTAGTAAAAATTGGAAAATCTATATTGGTGAAGGACAGCAGCTTCCTTCTAACAATATTAATTTATAAGGTCATGCTCTGCCTGTGGGGTTTTGATTTTAAATACATATGTTCAAATTAGCCTTGTGACTTTGTTTTACTGAATGTTGAGGTCTTTTCTTTCTAGGGTAATAGAAATAAAAAATCTGTGAAATAATATGACAATAGACTTTACACACACTGCTGTGAGATTAAGGTTGTACTGTCTTATCATCTATGAATTTGTTAGAGTTCCATAGAATCTGACACTCTAAGGAAATGTCTCCTAAATATTACTTCTAACTGAAAAATACATTGCATTCTTTAAAAAGACAATGTATAAGAAAATGAAATGATATCTAAGATGATATGATAAAATTCAAGGACAATAATAAGTAATAATGAACTAGATGATAGTCCCTCTGAGTTTGGGATCCTTTTTAAATAATTACCCAGCTCCTCTCCCTCCACCTGTTCTTCCCCCACCTCTGCTCTTATCCTCTGCCCTCCTTTAGTTCAGTTCTGAATAGTCAATGGCATTGAATATCATGACTACTCAAAACACAGCTTTTGAATCAACAAGTGGGTAAATCTTTTTATCTCTCTTTGAATCTGGCTTATTATTTTGGGTGTACTAGGCTATTGATAAGAACTGGTTGAATGAAATTTCTGAATAATGGAGTTTTTCTTTTTCCATTTAAGTAGTTCACTTTGATAATTTTTGAGCTAGAATTGTGCTGAATAGAAACTATGAAAATATTGGTTATTTTCTTTCATTTTATTGAGAAGCAAATATCAATGAGATAGTTTCAAAGCCGATTAGTAGGGCAGTTACAATAATTAATACATTGTGTATTGTTGTCTTTGTAATGGTTATTCATAGTACAAGATGCAGACATGATTTCATGTCTAAACACTATTAGTACAAATCTTTCTTCTCACTGAATTAGAGAAAGTAGCTGTATATATGTCTTATTTTGTATATACAGATACAAAATGGTCTTTCACTTATATCCCTTTTTTTTGTTTAGTTTTATCAGAGATGGGTATTCCATTAGGAATTAGGAAAATACTGTTGAATAGAGGTTTTTGGTGTTCGGTTTTTTTTGTCTTTTTGAGTCAGGATCTTGCTATACAGTTCAGGCCTGTCTCAAGCTCACTTTGGAGCACCGGCTGGTCTTGAACTCACAGTGATCCTCCTGCCTCTGCTTCCCTAGTGCTGGGATTATAGGTATGCATGCAACACCCAGCTTTGAGTAGACTTTGAGTAGAATACAATGGACTAATTGTAACAAATTTTAAAAAGGTGTTTATAATCAAATATGATGTGTTAAGTGATAGGAGAATTATATTAATCTAGTTTTCTAAGTAGTTTTCCTCTTATAGTTTTACAATCATCTTTCATTATGAATTTTATATATACTTATTTCCTAACATCTAGTTATTTTTTACCATGTTTATAATTTTTTGCTTACCACCTGTCCAGTTATTCCTCAATATACTCTTTAAATTGATTTACTTTGTAATCTAAACTTATTTAGAATAGAAAACCAGTATCTTCTGCTGCAAACAGAAGGTAACTATAAAATAAATTCACTCTGCTGAAAATGACATTATTAAATTTTTTTTCCAGGTCCTGTTGCCTGGAGGAAGACTGAGCCTGAGATAAATTATCTTAAAAAAGAGAGTTTGACAAACATTAGAGAATATGAAAGACATACAGATGTTAACCTGTGTTCTGTTCCTGACTATGTTATGAGTTCAAAAAAACTGAATCAAATATACAATTCAATTTAAAAAATCATTTTTTTTGTAATCCCATGTTAGTAAGGCTGTAACTTGTGAAATTTTGTAATCTATAATTTTTGTGATAAGTAAATTTTTCTTTACTTTTAATTTTCTTTGTGCACATTCAAAATGAAGAAAGTTTAGAGTGAAGCATTTCTTTCACTACAGTGAACTGAAGATGGACACAATAAGTCATTTAAATATAAACGTGCTGAGTTGGGTTTAAGTTTTCTGTGTCATTAATGCTTCATAGAAAATTTCAGTTGAGGTAGTGCCAATGAAATGATGATATGTATCTGAGTAAAATAATTATCAATACTTTAAAGTCATATAAAACTAACTCAGCAGAGAATAGGTTTAAATGACCAATACTCCAAGTTACTAGTCATAGACAATGAATTTTAGAGTATCATTTTTTTAAATGGGAAATTTTTTATTTTAAAGAGAAAAAACTTCACAAGATAATAGGATAACAATGGTTAATACATTGCATATTATTATTTTTAAATTAGTTACTGAGAGTATACTGGCATTTAATTGTCCAAATAATATTAGTACAAACCTTTCTTTTCAATGAAATAAGAGAAACTAGCAGTATAACTATCTTAACTATCTTACATGCATATATTTTTCTTGTTTGCTTTTCCTGTTTTCCTTTCTCCATTCCCCATCCCAGTTTCTCTTTCCTTTTTATTTTCTTCCTATTTTATAATATTTTACATTATAAATCTTATTTACTCTTTCAGCTTCTCACACTGGGGAGACAATGTGATATTTACACATGTGCCTCTGGTTTATTTCACTTATGTGTTATGGTCTCAAGTTGCATTCATTTACCTATTAAAGTCTCCAGTCTATCCTTCTTTATGGCTAAATTAGTCTTCCGTTGTATAAAATGACCACATGATTTTTATCCATTCTTCACTTGATGGGCATTTAGGTTGCTTCTGAGATCTAGCTACTACAAATTATGCTGCTGTGAACATGGGTATAGATATATTGCTGTGGTGTGATGTTTTTAATTCTTCTGGGAAGATACATAAAAGAAGACTATCTGGGACAAATGGGACTTCAAAGCCCATGTTTTTGGGAAATCTCTACGCTGATATCCACAGTGGTATCACTAGTTTACACTCCCACCAACAGTGCAGAAGGGTTCCTTTTCCCCCACAGCCCCTTCAACATCTATTATTGGTTGGTTTCTTGATAACAGCTGTTCTTTCTGGGGTGAGACAGAATCTCAGTGTTGCTTTAATTTGCATTTAAAATGACCAGTGATATTGAACTTTTATATATTATTTCCTGTTTGCCTTTCTTTATCTGAGAAGTATATATTCATCTCAGATGCTTAGTTTTGGATTGGATTTTTAAATTTGGGAAGTCTGATTTTTTTGAATTCTTTATTTGGTATCAATAGCAATCCTTTGTATGAGGAATAGCTAGGAAACATTTTTTTCCCATATATTGTGTTGTCTCTTCACTCTGTTGGTGGTTTCTCTTGCTGTGCAAAACCTTTTTAATAAGATGTGATTCCAGTTGTTGATTCTTTGTGATAGTTCCTGTGGACCTGGAGTTTTAACCATAAGTTCTTTGCTGACACCAATGTCCTCAACAGTTTCATCTATTTTATGTTCTAGCAGATTTGATGTCTCTGTTTTAATATTGTTTCAGTTACTTTTCACTCATAGCTGGAACAAATACTAAACACTCAAAATGAAAGAAGTAAAGGTTTATTTAGCTCACAGTTACTGGAGGTTTCAGTCCGTATTCCCCTGGCTCCAAGGCAGATTGGACATGGCAGAGGGCAGTAGTTCATGGTGGCAGAAGGTGGCAAAACAGCAAGAGCAATAGTAAGGAGTAACAGCAATTATGGCAACTGAACATCTGTCTCTGTGTCTCTCTGATCTTACATTCAGGCTCTCTGCCCCAGGCTGGGTGTAGCACTCACACTCATAACGCTAGCAGTACTCAGACCCATAATCCCAGCCTTGGATCATGAATGAATCACAAACTGTACAACTGCACCTCAATGACTGCACAAGGCTTTTGAGGGACATCTAAACACATACAAACCATAACATTTGGCCCCTGGACCTCCTAAGACTCATGCATATCCCTTTATGCAAAAGACATTTTAATCCATCACTAAGAGTTTCCACAGTCCTAACAGTTTCAGCATTGCTGAAAAGTCCAAGTCCCAAGTCTCCTCCAAGATCTAAGGCAAAGTCTTAGCTGTGAGCCTCTGTACAAAAGAAAAGTTAAATACTTCCAACATTCAAAGGCACTAGATAAACATTACTGTTCCAAAAGTTGCAAACAACAGGGAACACAAAGCATTGGGACCAACACAAGTCCAAAATCTAGCAAGGCAAACATTAAACCACATAATTCCAAGAGGAGCTGAAGCAATCTGTGAAGAGTTGTGAGCTCCATGTGGCTCCGCCCCTATGACACTCTTTCTAGTAGCTCCCATGGCTTCTCTCTCTGACTTTGTTCCCTCCTTTCAATTTCCCTTAGATTATCCATGTTCCTGGCTTTTCTAAACTTCTGGGGTTTTCACTGAATAGGCTTCTCACTCACAGCTTCACACGCTGCCCTCTCAGGGGCACACTGCCTGGCCTTCCAGGCCTTCTGAAATTGAGGTGGAATCTTTCTTAACCTCAGCACTCCTGCATTCTGCATGGGCCTGAAATCAATGCCACATGGATGATGCCAAGGTCTGTTGCCAGCTGGAGCAGTAGCCAGGCTTTCTTTTCTCTTGGCTGTAGGGGTCAATTGCCTGAATTGCTGAGTCCTCTGACCCTGATTCTGAGGAACAAATCCTCCATGCTGGCACCATTCTGAAACTTGGAGTGGCTGCTGCCATTCTGGACCACAAGGCTCTGTGGCTTTTCCCTCAAGGCAAAGTCCCTCACCCTTGTGATTCTGAGGTTACAAAGGGTGGGCACCTGCTGCCTCCTGTGATGCCCTCAGGCCATCCTTTCAATTCTCTTGTTCCTTCTAGGTAATGGAGATCCACTCAGCTTTATCTTTGCATTCTACAGATTTGTTGGAGTTTCCTTTCTGGCCAAACTCACAACACATTAAATCATGATGCTAAGCTCTTTGTTCTTGACTCTCAACACAAATCAGACTAAAAGCCCCTAACAACAGCCATGCCACTGCCTCAATATTTGACTGCCTTGAGACATCTTTTGCCAGATTAATCAGTCCATTATGCTTAATCTCAGTCTCAGGCAAAGTCTCTGGACATGAACAAAATGCAGACAAACTTTCTGCCAAGCCAGAACATACATCGTCTGGAATCCAATAACCAATATAATCCTTCTTCCCAGCAGAAAATCCCCAGTCTGGTCTTTACAGGCAGGCTTTCTATCAGCCTTTGGTTATTCCGAGCTCTGACCAGAATCACCCATATAGAACAGCCAAAGCTGTTCTAGCACTTCTCTTGTAGGTGACATTGCCAAACCTTTCCTATCTCTTCCCATAAGCCATTCCCCAAACCTTCAAATCCACATGGTCATGTTTAGCCATAGTAATGACCTACTCCTCTGGTAGCAAATTCTGTCTTAGTTACTCTTCTCTTGTTGCTAGGACAAATACTCAACACTCATAATGAAGGAAATAAAGGTTTACTTAGCTCAAAGTTACTGGAAGTTTCAGTCATACTCAGCTGGCTCCAAGAGGGCAGCAGTTCATGGCAGAGGTAGGCAACAAAACAACAAGAGCAAAAGTGAAGAGTAACAGCAACAATGGCAATGGAGATGAAGTCTGTCTCTCTGTTTCTCATATGTTACATTCAGCTATCTGCCTTGGGTTGAGTGTAACACACCTGTTATCCCCACAGTACTCAGACCCATAATACCAGTCTTGGATCATGAATTAATCACAAATTGTAGAACTATGCTTCAACGACTGCATGAGACTTTGGAGGGACAAATATACACGAATCATAACAAATATTTAGATATTTAATCCATTCCAATTTATTTTAGTGCACAGTAAAAGATGTGGGTTCAGATTTAATCTTCACTAGTTACAGGGCCAGTTTTACCAGCACCATTTATTAAAGAGATTATCTTTCTTTCAGTCAATGTGTTTGGTGCCTTTCTCAAAGATAAGTTGTCTAGGTATGTCTGAAGTTCTTTCTGCATCTTCTAATCTTTCCACAAATGTTCAGGTCTATGTTTTTCTGCCAGTACCATACGGATTTTATCACACTGTCTTTGTAGTATAATTTCAAGTTAAGAATTATGATGCCCCCTGTCTTGCTTCTGTTGCCAAGAATTACCTGGGCTATTGTAGACCTTTCTTAGTCAAAATGAATTTTAGTGTTGTTTTCTCTAATTCTGTGAGATACACTAT
This sequence comes from Octodon degus, assembly GCF_000260255.1. Taxonomy (NCBI): domain Eukaryota; kingdom Metazoa; phylum Chordata; class Mammalia; order Rodentia; family Octodontidae; genus Octodon; species Octodon degus. The sequence continues at coordinate 3,038,034 of NW_004524736.1, read as the reverse complement.
TGGAATTTTGATTGGAATTGCATTAAATCTGTACAGCAGTTTTGGAAGTATGGCCGTTTTCATTATGTTGGTTCTTCCTACCCAGGAGCAAGGGATATCATTTCATTTTCTCATATTCAATTGCTCTTCTTAGACTACTGTACTTTTCAACACAGAGATCTTTTTACAACATTCATTAGACATTTCACTTTTTTGATGCTATTGTGCAAGGTTTTATTTCCATAATGTCTCTCTCAGTGAGTTTGTTAGTTGTGTACAAGAAGGCTACTGATTTTTGAGTGTTGACATTTTTTTTGTTATTTATTTATTTATTTATTTTTAT
>NW_004524736.1:2992233-3031944 GCF_000260255.1 Octodon degus | reverse complement strand
TATTGGACTTTGTCAAAAGGTTTTCCTGCATCTATTGAGATGATCATGTTATTTTTGTCTTTGGCTCTGTTGATGTGGTGTATTACATTACAGATTTGCATATATTGATCCATCTCTCAGTCTCTGGGATGAATTCCGCTTGGTTATAATGTATAATATTCTTGATGAGTTGCTTCATTCAGTTTGCTAGAATTTTATTGAGCATTTTTGCATTTATGTTTTTTTTTTTAGAGGGATTGACCTGTAATTCTCTGTTTTGGTTGTGTTGTTCTCCAATTCTGGTATAAGAGTAAAACTTGCCTCCAGGAATGCATTTGGGAGAATTACTTTGTTTTCAGTTTCATTGAAGAGTCTGTAAAAAGTAGGCATTAAATCTTCTCTAAATTTCATGTAGAATTCAGTTGTTAATGCATTAGGACCTGTGGTTTTCTAAATTACATTTTCAACTTCATTGACTGATTTGTGATATTCAGAATTTTTATTTATTTTTAATTCAGCTTTGGTACTTAATGCATATCTAAGGATCTGTTTATTTTGTCTTCACTTTCCATTTCATTAGGATACAAGTGTCCAGAGTAGGTATAGATGGTCTTCTGTATTTCTGCAAGGACCATTATTATTTCATACTTTTTGTTCCTAATTGCATAAATTTCACTCTTTTCTTTCCTCTTTCTCATATGTTTGGGTAAGAGTTTGTCAAATTTATTTAATCTCTCAAAGAACAAACTCTTAAATTCACTGATTCTTTGTATTTTTTTAGTCTCCAGTACATTAATTTGTGCTCTGATATTTATAATTTTCTCTCTTGTGTGAGATTTTTGCTTAGCCTGATCTTTTCCTAGTAGTTTGAGATTCACCATTAAATTGCTCAGTCTATCTGTTTTGACGTACTCTATTATTTAGCAATCACTTTGAATTGGTTATCTCAAAATTGAAAGGTTCATTTTAAGTTATATCTGAAACATAATCAGTTTAACCCTTAGGGTTGAAAGAATTTATTTCTTAACCAGTAAGGTAATAATCTGTCAATTTAGTCAAACCCCTAATAGCTAGTCACTTTAATCAAAGTCAAACTGATTTTGTGTTGAGCTGGATAAGAAAACCTCTAAGTTCTAAATCACTGGTGTCTCCTGTTAGTTCAGGAAAAGCGATGAGGTTGACTACTCAGTATGGCAAATTCAAATGAGAAAGGCAAGTAAAAAGTGTGATCTAGAATTTTTAGTTACAATGGTCCTATGTATTATGAAATGCTTCCCAATGAGAATTTCATAAGTGATTTATCATGCTGATTCATATATTTGGAAGACTGAGAAGTCAAAGCAGATGCATGTTTGGTAAGCACTGCATATACTTGTTACTCTAACTATATAGAAGATGGCTTGAAAACATGTGCAAAATACTCCCTCATGAGCAATGACTGATGCTTGATAATCATTGGCAGAGGAGGTTATTTTTAAAATGATCATGGAAAATTTTCAATACTGCTCTTGTACTACTTTTTATTTTATAGGTTTTATACTAATAATATAACATAGCAATAAATTCAAATTCAGTAGTCAACAAATTCAATATTCAGTATGTTAGAAATGCTACTACAAGAAAGGAAACAAAGTTCGTAGGGCTAATGAGGTAGCTCAGTGGACTAGGTGCCTGCGTTGGCAAGAGCTGGGACCAAATACATATTTTTTTTTTAAAAATGCTCAGGCAAATGTTTTATTTTTAAGTCTATCTGAACAAAATGAGAGATTAAGTTTCAACAAAAATGTAAAGAGTTTTAAATAATTTAGAGATAGGACATACTTTTGATGAATGCATCACAAACAGTTTAGTAGCCAGGCACTGAGGCATAAGATATGATTTTATTAATACTTTATTTATGAGCATAAATTTGCTTTGATATATAGATGGCTGCAATTCTGGCCTAGTCTTCACTTTCATGTTGTTATGGCCAAGTGTTTCTGAGACTTTCCAAAAGGAAGCTCATTACGTCAGTCAGGCAGACACGAAGTGGAGCAGCATGAGGGTTATGAGTGAAGTTCTTCCTGTTTATAAGGTCAGTGTTGAAGTGAATGTGTTCAATGCTAGGTAGACAGTTGGACCTACCTTCAAAATTCTATCATAAAAGTCCTTTACTCTTTATACTATACTATCAAATACACCTTTAGAGCCTCTATTAGAAAAATAACCACAAAAATGATTGCACCTCTTAGTTTACCTTGCTTATCTCTTCTTCACTTCATTGTCTTTAAACTTTTATTTTTTTTTTCATTTATGTATTTGATACAGGGTCTCACTATGCAACTCTGACTGGTAGTGAGCCTCCTGTTTTCAGCCTCCCCAGTGCTGGGATTACAGGTGTGTACCACCATGCCTGGTCTCAGTGGCTGGCTCAGCACACCCCAGAGATGGGACCAATGGGATGTGCAGAACCAGGGATAAAAACCTGATCCCTGCACTTGACAAGGCAGGCACTTAGTCCACTGAGCTATTTCCCAGTTTTATTGTCTTTAAACTTTTAGATCAATTCCAAAGATATAATTAATCCCAACATGCAGTGTGAGTGATATCCAAGAACTGGCTGCCTAGTATAATTTGAAAAAAAATTGGTAAGGTGACTTTACCGATACATACTATACCTTTAGATATAAATTTTCTTTTCATGGCAATGTAGAAGCTTAGTAATTCTCTAAACATTCTTTGTTAAATTCATAGAAAGTACTTCAATTGAGGAATTTTTATAGTAGCTGTTGTTATAATGAAATTTAGATTAAAGCACCTTGGACTTCTGGATCCTGGGATCTTCTTGAATTTGCTTAAGCAATAGCAATGTATATGGATTTAAATTAAAGAGATACTTGATACTGTATGTAAAATTAGTTTCATTTTGTGTCTTAATGAAAGCCACTGAAAACCTATTTCTAACAGTGATTATAAGAAAATTATTTTGGTCTTGAACTTTCTAAGAATGCAAAAAGTTATTTTCCTTTATTAAGATGTTAATCCTTAGCATATTACCCTATGGTGGTTGAAAGAATTCAGTAGTGATAAAACAGTGCTAGAAGTCAAAAGTTAATAGTAAAATTAATGAAAAAAGTTATAAATATAAAGTAAAGTACAGTGATGGTAGGAATCCAAGATTTGTCCTTAAGGGATAAAATGTTTTCTTATAGTAAGATTAGCACTTTTTGAAGAAATAGAACATAGTGCAGTATTAAAAACCATTATATTTTTACTACCATGAATGGACATGGAAATTTTTCAATATTGGTTTTGTATTACAGTTTTATATGCAGTGCTAATGTAAAGAGATTTATGCATATAGGAAGAATATGGGCAGATGAAAGACAGCTGGGCAAGCTGGACATGTATGGGTTTAAGACATCCTAGAAAAGAGGAAGATTCTTCAAGAATTGTTAAATTCTACATTGGTCATGTTTACTCCTATGCCCTTGTAAAAGATAGGGTAATTATCATAAAACACTGTCAAAAGCTTATCATCTCTACAGCAATAGTTAGGTGAATCAGCTAAGTTATTTCATAAGACAAGGAGATTTCATTCATTAATTCATTCATTTATTCGTTCACACACTCATTTTCTCAGGACATAACTCTTAAGCACTGTCTGTGAGGTTTTTACTGGTTTTGGCACTGGGGATATGTTAATAAATACATCAAACAAGCAAAGCAACAAAATTTGAACATTGTGAAGTGTTACAAATGCAAGAAAACAATATAAGAGAATCTAGAATGTTAGGAGGCTACAGATGGGGTGCATTGCATAACGTTCTTAGAGACGCCCTCTCAACAGTGATATTGGACAGCAATTTGAATACTATAGAGGGTCCACTTGTGTAAAGATACTGGAGGAGAGGATTCTAGGCAGGAGAATGTATAGATTCCTTAAAGAAATGGAAATTCAGCCAGGAATATAGCTCAGCAGCACAAGCGCCAGACAAGTGCAAGATCCTGAGTTCAATTCCTGGTAGAAAAGGAAAAAAAAAGAACAAAAACTTTGGATGTGGGATATACCGCAGATGCACAGTACCTGCTTGGCAAGCACCAGGCCCTGAGTTCAATTGCCAGTACTAAAAATCAAATCAAAACAACACAAAACCCACACACACACACACACACAAAGAGAGATGGAAATTCTTGAAAAGGAATCAATCTCAAAATCATTCATGAAAATGACTATTACTCTAACATCAAAATCAGAGAAGGACCCAAACAATAAAGAGAATTGCAGGCTAAACTCCCTCATGGACACAGATGCAAAAATTCTCAGTAAGATACTGGAAAACAGGATGCAGCAAACTGTCAAGAATGTTATACATCATGACCAAGTAGCATTCATCCCAGGATGGATGAATGGTTCAACATATGCAAATGTACTATCTCATGTCAATAGAACCAAGGACAAAAATCACATGATCATCCTAATAGATGCAAGACATTTGACAAAGACCAACCTCATTCATGACAAAGAAAACCTATAGAAAATTGAAATAGATGGTCTTCGTCTCAATCTGATAAAAACCAACTATCATAAACTGATAGCCAACATCATACTAAGTTGTCAAAAACCAAAATCTTTCACTTTAGAATCAGAAAAAAAAAACCCAAGGATGTCCATTATCATGACTCCTATTCAATATAGCTCTCAAAATGATAGAACAATCAGACAAGAGAAAGAATTAAAATGAATGAAAGTAGGAAAGGAAAAAGTAAAATTATTATTTGGAGAAGACATGATAGATTTTATAGAAGCCCCCCAAACTCCACCAAAAGACTTCTAGATTAAAACCAAATCAAAAAAATGAATTTAGTCTTATAATTTAATATAAAGTCAATGTTCAAAAATCAATAATATTCCTGACACAAATAACAACCTCACTGAAAGAGAAATTAGGGAAACAACATCCTTCACATTAGCATCAAAAAAGTGAAGTACTTAGGAGTCAGTCTAACAATGTACAAGATCTTACCTTAAAAATTACAGTCCTCTGGAAAAGGAAATCAGAAAGTATATCAGAAAAATGAAAAGACATTCCTTGCTTTTGGGTAGAGCCAAAATAGTGAAAATTGTCCTACATACACAATTTTTATACAGATTTAATGCAATCCTCATCAAAATAACATTATCATACTTCACTAAACTAGGGAAACCTTTCCTAAAATTTATTTGGAAGTAGAAGAGACTTAGAATAGCGAAAATAATTCTGGGAAACAAAAGCAGGGCATCACAATCCTGGACTTGAAATTGTACTACAGAACTACTGTGATAAAAACAGGATAGCACTGGCAAAATAAACTAAAGAAGCAGTGGATTAGATCTGTTAGAGACAATTCCAAATACATTCAGCCACCTTATTTTTTATAAAGAGGTCAAACATGCTCACTGGTGAAAGATAGCCTCTTTAATAAATGGTTCTGGAAAAACTAGCTTTCCATATGTTGAAGACTAAAACTGGATTCATGTCTTTCACTCTGCACTAAACTAAAATCAAAATGGATCAAAGATCTAAATATTAAAGGAGAACCACTATGTCTACTGGAATAGAGAATAGGTAGAACTCTTGAAGACATACGTGCAGACAAAGACTTCATGAATAAAACCAAGATTACATAGAAAGTACTACAAGGAATCAACAAACAGGATCTTATTGAAAAGTTTTTTTCACAGCAAAATAAATCACTAAAAGAGTGAAGAAAAAAAAAAAACCCACAGAGTGGGAAAAAAAATTAGCCAGTTATTCCTTACAGGACTAATGTCTAGAACATACAAACAATTGCAAAAAAGCATAAGAACCCCCAAATTTAAAGACCCAACCCAAAATGGGCATGCAAGAGAAATACATACTTTTTAGATGAAGAAGTACAAAAGACAAATAAGTGTATGAAAAAATGTTCAACATTATTGGTCATTTGGGAAATGCAGATGAAAACAACACAGAGATCTCATCTCATTCCAGAGACAATGACTATTATTTATACTATTTTTTTCTGGATGTCCCCCACCCCAGAGCCTCATTAGTCCCAAGGAGGGGCTTGGAGGCGGCTAAAGCTTGAATGTGCAATACTAGAATTAAGGATGGATGATTGCTGGATCAGTCTACTGACTGGATTGGCACTTTCCTAATCCCAGCAGCATGGATAAAAGAGGCAGACAGAAGCTTTTTTTCCCTTTTGCTTTTGTTTCTTTGGCTGTTATTCTCCACCTTGTACTGTTGCTCTTCTGCCATACCACCCTGTCTTAGAGCCAGCCAATTATGGACTGAAACCTTTACAAACTGTGAGCTAAATAAATTCTTCATCCTTTAACTTTGGTGGGCAGGCATTTTGTCTCAACAATGACTGAAAAGTAACTAAGAGAGAACTTGATACCAGAGAAGTGGGGTCCTTGCTATGATTATACCTGACCATGTGTTTCAGGAGCTGGCTTGTAGCAAAAGTTTTGAAACTTCAGAGATTATAGTTGAAAAAGTAGAGCTGGAATGAATTAGGCTGTTGTGTAAGGGGGATTCTGCTCAGAGCTCAGAAGATCAGAAGGCTAGCAGAAATCCTGCTGGTAAAGACCAGATTTCTGTGAGGAAGTACTGCATTGGTTATTGGACTCTAGCCAATATGTGTGCTGTCTTAGTAGAAAGTTTCTCTGCATTTTGCTCATATTCAGGGACTTTGTCTGAGACTGAGATTAAGTTTGGTGCACTAGTTAATTTTGTAGAAGAAACTCCAAAACAGTCAAATAATGAGGCAGTGGCACAACTATTGTTGGGGGCTTTCACCAGATTTATTTTGAGAATGAAGAGAAAAAAAATCCATAAGAATGATTTAAAACATTGTGAGTCTGGCCAGAAAGGAATCTTCAGTAAATCTGTGGACTGTAACAATAGAACAGAGAAGATTTCTATTGCTGAGAAGGAATAGGAGAATATAAACGAGGGCCTGAGGGCATCGTAAGAAGCACCAGGACTTTACTCTTTGCAGCCTTGATACTGCAAAAGTGACAGACTTTTCTTTGAGATAAAAGCTGAAAATTACCATGTTCCAGAATGGCACCATCCTATGGTGTTTTTTCCTTAGAATTGGATTCAGAGTAGTCACCGATCCAAATAATCCTCACAGCCAAGAGAGAAGAAATCCTGGCTACTGCTATAGCTTAGCTCAAACCTTGGCATTATCTATGTGGCATTGGTTTTAGACACATGGTGAATACAAAAGTTGTGGGTTTAGGAAGGCTTCCACCCAGATTTCAGAATGTCTGGAAGGCCAGGCAGTTTGTGAAATGTTGAGTATGAAGCAAAAAATGCAGTTGAGAAGCCCTGGGAGCCATAAACACCAGAAGTACCTTAGGATTGGAGTCACAATCCTTTTGGAGCTCACAACTTGTCAGATTGTCTTGGATGCTGCACATGGAACTGCAGGATTTAATGTTTGCCCTGTTGCATTTTGGACTTGCTTTAGTCCTATTCCTGTCTATCCCATTTGTAACTCTTTTAATGAAAATGTTCATCTTGTGCCATTGAATGTTAGAAGTGTTTGACTTTGTTTTCATTTGAAGAAGAGCTTATAGATGAGTTTGCCTTAAGTCTCAGAGGAGACATTTGACTTGGACTTTTCAGCAATGATGAAACTGTCAGAGTTGTGGCAACACCTGAAGAAGGACTAAATGCCTTTAACAGAAAGGGATGTGCATGAGTCTTTTGGGAGGCAGGAGCAAAATGTTATGGTTTGTGTCTGGAAGTCCCTCGAAGACTCATGCAGTCATAGAGTTCTTTGAAGATGGCTAAACCTAGAGTGTGTGATTGATTCACAGTGCAATGCTTGGATTAAGGATTGGTGATCCATCAGTCCACTGATTGGATTGGCACCACTCTAATCCCAGTAGCCTCCATGAAATATTTATAGGGTGACAGAAATGAAAGAGACTGACTAATTTTTATGCTACTGCCATTGTCTAAGTGAGAACTGGTGTCATTTGGATTAACATGATAGCATTGGAAATAGTAAATGTAATGTAAAACTGGCTACAATTATTTGTTTTGGATCAGAGTTGAGAAAAAATAATCAAAGATTTTAAGTGACCAAAGATTTACACTTACATGTTTGATTTGAAAAATTAGCTATTGATGGTGCTGGTAACTAAACCATGATAATTGGAGGAAGTTCAGATGTGTTGAAGACAGAAATTAAAAGCTGTTCTTTGGCTGTTAGTTTAAGGGGACTTTAGATATCTGAATGGAGATATTAAATGTTGGAAATAAGACACTAAGAGCTTAGAATTTAGGTCACACATAAGAGTCTGAAAATGGATGATGAATGGAATGAAGTGGAATGGAATGGAACGGAATGGAATAGAACAGAGTAAAATATGGAGCACAGAGTTTATGGAGTACTGACATGATCTTAAAACAATAAAATAATTGGTCATTACCTAAAACTATGTAAGTTGAGAAGATTGCCCAGGAAGAAATATGTATGAACCAGAACAGACAGCCAAGGGCCAAGTTCTGGAAAATGTTTACAATGAAATGAAGAGACAGCAATAAAAACAGGAAGAAAAGAAAAAGAATTAAGAGGAAAACCAGTACCCACAGTCTTCACTGGAAGGCAATGTAACACATAATTTGAGAAGGAAGCTATAGTTCATAAAGTTAACACTTCTGAGAATTTTAGTAATTTATAATTAAGTTAACAAGATGGAGGATCTTTTTATTTATTATTTATTATTTTTCATTAATTTTAATGAGAAAGAAATATCAATGAGACAGTTTCAAAACAGTTAGTAGGACAGTTCCAATGATTAATACATTAAGGTGGAGGATCTTGGTAACTTTTTGTTGAGCGCTCCTTGGAGTGGAAGTAGTGACAGAAGCCTGATTAGGACCTATTAAAGAGCACTTGTGAGAGAGAGGAGACAAGATACTCTGTTTACAAGGAAGTATATGAGAAATGGAGCAGAAGCTGGAGGACAAATGAAATCAAGGAAACTGATTTTTGTTCCGTTTTCAAGGTGAAAGGCTATTTACATGGTATTAAAAACTATTTAATTAAAAGGGAAAATGTCAAAAGGGGGCAGAACAGGAAGAGAAGGATGCAAATAGTGACATTCTGAATGTATTAAAGGAATCCAGTGTACCATGAAGGGTTAGTTTAGATGGACCAAGAACATTTTCTTAGCCATATCAATAGGAAAAGATAGAACTAGATTAGATTTGGTGATGGGAAAATGGATATATTTTTTTTCTGGCTGCTTTTAATTTTATATCAGCAGAAGCCAATGTCATTAGTCTCAAGTGACTGACAGAAAGAGGAGGAAATATTGAAGGTTTTGGGAGAGAGGAAAATATAAACTATATTTTGGAGAGAGATAGAAAATGAGCTTAGTCAGAAACATAAAAGAATGCTGGGGGTGATGTAGTCATTCTTAAAGACTGTGGTTATACCAGCCAATTTCTTGTTACTATAATGAAATACCCAAGGTAACTGCCTCACAAAGTGGAAATCCTTATTTAATTCATGGTTCTGTAGGTTTTACTCAACGATTAGACAGCTTCATTGCTTGGGGATGATGGTAGCACATCATGGTGAGCCTTTTGTAGAATTAACTGCTTATAGCATAAGCCAGGAAGCAAAGAAACAGGAGCAGAGTAGATTCTCATAATTCCCTACCAGAGCACAACTCACAGAGCCCCAGGACATTCCACTGGGCAACATTTCTCAAAGGTGCCACTACCTCCCATAATGCCACTATGGGGTTAAGCCTTGAACATATAGACTTTTGGAGGACACTTGTCCAAACCATAGTACTGAGCCCAAATTTATTTTAAGATGATGAAAAATCTTCTTAAAATTATTTTTAGAAGTTTAAGATGAATGAGTGCTTTTCTTCTGTCATTTTTCAGGTGCTGGGGTGCAGGTAGGGAGCATTTATTTATTATTATTATTTTTTTAATATTTATTTATTTATTTACTTATTTATTTAGTGTGTGGCCAGCTCAGCCCACCAGGGGGCGGGCAGGCCAGCATGTGGTGCTGGGGAATTGAACCGAGGTCTCTGTGCTTTGCTTGAGCTTAGCTTGTTCTAAGTAGGTGCTTTAGACCACTGAACCATCTCACCAGCCCCAGGGAGCATTTAGAAAGTTGGTTTTAAGGGAGTTTGAGTTGGTAAGTGAACACAGAGGAGGAAGACAGATTAAGGAATATTGACATTACTGAAAATAGTACATGGGATGGGGTAAGAGATAGGCAGTGGACTAGATGTTGAATCCTAAGTGAAATGCAAGGCAGTGATTGGAGATGTAGTAGAAATTGTTAATTGTGTGCTCGTTGCAAATAGAACCATGCTTGACAGACTCACTTTGATCTGTAACACAGTGCAAAATATGTCTGGTTAAGACAGTTCACAGGCTGGCCTTAGGGGAATTTAAAACAATATCATCATAGCCATCAATTAGCTGAAGATTTTTTTATTTTTTTATTTTTAGTACTCACCATACAAAGCAGACTTCATCTGGAACAAAGTAGAAGCACAATCTGTGTCTTCAGGGAATTGACACTCTACCAGAGACTTGGTAGAAAAGATAATTAGATGTAGAAAATGAGCCGCAATTGTTTTCTTGAGTAGAATCTGTTTGAGTGGGAAAGCAACAGGCACATCAAGTTGTTTCTCTGCTCTTGTAGAGCAGAATGTAAATATTTATGGAATACAGGCCTCTTTAATCAGTAGCACAGTTGGGCCTCTAAAAATATAGAGTTCTCTTTCAGTTACTTCAAATGAGAGAAAAATATCTGACAAAATTGCTAACTGTAAATTACTAATATATCAGGTACAAACAGAAATTCCCCGGGAATCACATCCCACGTGCATGATCTATGATCAGTGCAGCATGAATAATGGTACCCTCTTCCTCGCTTCCTCTTCTGCTTACTCCTTTACTTCTCCCTCCTCTTCCCCTTTCTCTTCATCCTCCTCTTCTCCTTCTTCTCCTTCTCCCACTTTTCTTCCTCCTTTTTCCACTCCCTTTACCTGTTGTAGTGATTAGGTACCTGGAAAAGTGATAAAACATTATCTTGATGAGTTGTTAGTCTTCTTGTTTTCTTCTTTTTTCCTTTATCCTTTCTTTCCTTTTCACTTTAAAAAAACATTAGTAATGACTGTTAGTCATTTTTTTGTGTGTGAAAGAAATACACAGCCATTATAAATATAAGGAATAAAGGAAAGTACAACACAGGTAAAACTCATCCAAAAATAATCATTGTAAATTTGACTCTCAATCTGGAAATCTAAGTTTACATGTCTAGTTAGAGAAATGGATAGTAGAAATGTATAACTAAGTTACTCTCCTTCATCCTTAAAGGTGGGTGTGTTAACTTTCTGCTCCTATGACAAAATACCAAATATACTGAACTGATAAAGACAATTCATTTCGTCTCAAGGCTTTTATGTTTCCAGTCTATGACTGACAGAACTTGTTCCTGTTAAGTCTCTGGCGAGGCTACTGGATCACAAAAGAATGTGTGGGGGAGCAAACTGCTCACCTCAAGGGTAGGAAGCCAAGGAGAGCAAGGGAGAAGCAGTGGTCCTAGTGTTGCCCTGAATAGCACCTCATAACCTGAAGACCTCAGCACTCACCTCCTAAAGGCTCCACTACTTCCCAAGCCCACCCTCTTTGGGATTCAGGCCTCTATAACATGGAGCTTTGAGAGGCTTTTGTTCAACCATTGGCTTTGGGGAAAACACTTTGGTGAAAACACACTCCTTGAGGTAATCAATGTTCTTAGATTTTCCTGGACTTTTGTCTCAGTTACTTTTCTCTTGTTGCTGGGACTAAATACCTGACATACCAAATTAGGGAAGAAAAGGTTTATTTAGCTCATAGTTTGTGGAAGTTTTAGTCCATATTCAGCTGGCTTCAAGCTAAAGTGTCACATGGAAGAGGGCAGTTCATGGTGGTAGAAGACAGCAAAAGCAGCACCAGCCCTAAAAGGGCATAAGCAATTCTTTCTTCTTCCTTCTATTCTGTGCAAGGTACCTGCCCTGGGCAGGTGTAGCACTCACACTGCCCAACACTAGATAATGACCCAATCATGAGCTTTAGGTTCATTTGCCTCCAGAAAGCTGCACCCGTGTCCACATGAGGCTTTAGGAGGACACGTAGACACAAGTCATAACATGATAACCTCGGATTTTATCCATTTTTCCTATAAGTGGCATAATTCAGTTCCTATTTAAGGCTGAACAATACTCCATTCTGTATGGACAACACATTTTCTTCTTGAATTCATCTGTTACAGGGCACTTAGGCTGATTCTGTAGTTTGACTATTAAGAATAATGCTATAAAAATGTGGGCACTCAGGTATTGCTTTTGATGCTCATTTCATTTCTTTTAGATATAATAAAGCAGTTCTACTTTTAGGTTTCTGAGGAACCTCTGTACTGCTTTCTGTAGTAGTTGTATAAATATACATTCCACATTACATATGTAACAGATTTCCAAAACAAGAATAGCTAATTAACAATGGTTCTATTACCTATTTTTATCATCAAATCTGTTGCTTAGATACATATTGCTTTTTTAATAATTTTAAATTTTGTATTTTTAGACTTCATTCACTGTATTTTTTTCATTTTATGAGAAAGAAGATAAAATAGCAGTGAAACAGTTTCAAAACAGGTTATTAGGACAGTTGCATAATTATTACATTATATATTGTTGTCTTCATAGTGGTTATTCAGAGGACAAGATGCAAACATGATGTCTAGTCTGTACAATATTAGTACAAACTTTTCTTCTCAATGAACTAAAGAGAAAGTAGCTGTATATCTAGTCTATCTTGTGTACACATATATTTTTCACACACACACACACACACACACACACACACACACAGTCTTTCCATAACTCAGTTTTCAACTTCTTTTAGTTCTTTTCTCTCACTAAATTATAAATTGTAGTCTTTTGATTCACTTTGTTTTTTTTACCTCTTTTTTATGCTTTATTTTATCATCTTCTAGAGTTTGTTCAATTGAATTCACACCTATGTAATTTAGTTTATTAAATAAATCATTTGTGAATTTCTTTAAAAATATTTTTTTTAAAGTCAAGAGCCACTAGTAAAAAGAAGTGCTCATATCTGATCATAATTGCAATTTTTACTAGATGTACCTAGCTGCATGCCTTTTGAAAAAATAAGCCACAGGCTTATAAAGTCCTTTAATGGACTTAGTAAGAATGAGCTGATCTTCCTAGGGAAATAAACTATTTAAATCAAGCTAGGCATATTTGAAAAAACTTTATTAAAGGCACATATAATGAAGCACATAAGTAAATTGGTGTAAGTATAAATATGTCTACATGTTTTTCTGTGGTTAACCACCAAGATGTTACTGAAACCTGTATCCGTGAGGGACTAAGATGGTACCTCTGGCCGGCTGTAGTTGGATCATTTCTCTGTTATCATCCTAGCGCTCTTTCATTTCCTTATTTTTCTGTGCTAGGCTGACCCATGCTGGCTCACGTTGGATTGCTCATTTTTAAGATCAAAAGCAGATATAATGGTGGAAAATTGTCAATCTGTCTACCATTGTACAAAGTTTAGATTTTGACTTGTCACTTCTCCATCAACCAATTTCTGTAGTTTAGTTATATTTTTCTTTTTGATGCTATACAGTTACATATAATAAGGAAAGCTACAAAAGTTACAGTATACTTCCAGTGTACAAATTGCAGAAATTTTTGGCACAGAATGTCTTCTCTTTCTTCTGCTAATGGGAAAGAAGTATTACAGACTTTATGCCGTTGGAAATTTCCACCTGGATACTACATGTAAGAATTCACACTTTAAAAAAAAGAATCCACACTTTTTCTTAGAAAAAATCTAATGTTCAGGAGCAAACTTTTTTGTGTTCTTTTAAATGATCCTGTTGCCATTCTCTAGGAGCTAATTGTACAGCTTCTTTACATATTGTTTTCCTTGAATATTAGTCTTTATGGAATCAATGCCACTTACATTTACAAGTTGTTTAACAGAATCAATAGTAAACCACCAGTTATTTATTGTCCCATGCAAAAATGATCATGTCATAACACCACAAGGGGCAATTTGCAAAAGCTGAGAATAACTTCTTTGACTTTCATACTGTATTTGCTTATGATCTGCCCATCAGGCAGTTCTCTTTAACTTAAATTGGCCAGTAAATAGTTAAGCATCTCTGGCTAGGCAATGAAACTGAACATCTTAGGAAAGTATTTCTGAGAGTTTGAAAGCTATCTATATTAGAATCGTGAGGCAGGTATTAAAATGCAGATTTTAGACCTTAAGTCCAGTTCCCTTCGTTGTGGGGATTTGTGATCAGAGAACATGCTGGAGAACAATGGCAGTGGTATTAGTACCAGCTGTTGCCTCAAAGGTCATCAGAGAAAATGAACTTCAATGAGAAAAATTATAAAAGCAGCGGAACGAATTTATGTTTGCACACAAAATAATATACAGTACACTGCTCTTGTTATGCTTCCAGTACTTTAAAATTATTTCTATTTGAAGCCTAGACAAATTTTTAAGGAAGTACCTGGAAGATAAGTGATTTGGAGAACTGGGAATGGCTGAGGTGTCCTCAAGTTCTGTTTCAGCAACTCATTGCCAAGGGTAGTTTACTTCTTTTAGGAGGAAGACTCCATTCAGTTATTTTTCTAACTTTCCAACTATTCAGCTGGAATATGGACATTGCTGACAGAAAAGAGTGTGGCCATTTCCTAGCTGGATACAAGAGAAACTTTTCCCCACGGCTCACATTTACCTGAAATTCTGATCATCCTCAAACTTAATTCACACTCATACTTTAGCCTCGCTCTGGGTGAGCTTGGCTGTATTGCTTTGATGGTTCTTTTTTTTTTTTTTTTTGTAACTGGAAGTACAGAATGTGGATTCAGTAATGGGTGTATCATGCTTACTTCTACTTTAAAAATTTCTTTTTTATTGAGGCATAATTTACATGCAATAAAACATATCCATTGTAAGTTATACAGTTTGATGAGTTCTTTTTTTTAAATTTTATTTATTTATTTATTTTTTTCAAAGTTTTATTGATAAACAGATAGCAATGAGACAGTTTCAAATCAAATTGGGAGTACAGTTTCAACAAATAATACACTGCATATATTCTTCTTAGTGGTTAATTGCTGTACAAGATGCGGACTTGTGATCCTATTTACAAACACCATTAGAACAAATCATTCTATTCATTAACAGAATGTAACTATATATCTATCCCAACCACTTTGAATACACAGATACAAAATGGACATTCATCGGTATACACCATTTTTTCTAAGTTCCGTTATTGAATATTATAGGTGTGTAAACTCAGCAAAATATTCTAAAAGAGTCCAGTAGCCCATAATAGCATTGGGTCTTCTGTTTAACTGGCAGTGTCAGAAATTATTGACCTGAGTCCCCCACAGCTCAACTTAACAGCATGGCTTTATTTCTTTTTTTTTTTTCAAAGTTTTATTGATAAACAGATCGCAATGAGACAGTTTCAAATCAAATCGGAAGTACAGTTTCAACAAATAATACACTGCATATATTCTTCTTAGTGGTTAATTGCTGTACAAGATGCGGACTTGTGATCCTATTTACAAACACCATTAGAACAAATCATTCTATATTTCATCTTCATACTTTTCTACTGGATGAGTTCTGACATACGTGTACATGTATGCCACTGTCACTACCATCAAAATATAGAACATTTCCAATCATATAAAATTCATGCCATTTAGCACAGTCTTCTCTTTCCTATCAGTCACTGAAAGAACCACTGGTCTGTGTTCTGTCACTACAGATTATTTTTGTTTGTTTTAGAGTTTCATATGATGGAATGATAGTCTGTTTATTCTCTTGCTCAGAGAAATTTTTTAAATTCATGTTATTGCATGTAGTAATAGTAACAATAGTTTTCCATATTGCTGAGTAGTATTTTAGTGAATGGTTGTATGCTAATTAGGTTATCCATTCACATATTTATGGATAATTTTTTAACTCTAGTTTTTTGACTATTATAAATAAGTGTGACGTTGATATGGTTTCATTACTCTTAACATTGGTAAATCACAGAGCAGACATGATTAACTTTATAAGAATATTCCAAATTACTTTACAAACTCATTCCACCATTTTTTCTGTCAGTTTTTTAAAAATGTATTTAGTACAGGGTCTACAGGGTCTCACTACACAGATCGGACTTGTAGTGATCCTCCTATTTCAGCCTCCCAAGAGCTGAGATTACAGTCTTGTGCCACCAGGCCTAGTCTCAATCACTACCATCTCAAGGCACCCTGGGTGTAGGGCCGGCACAGCACTCCCGGATTGAACCATGGTCCCTGTGTCTGCCTAAGTAGATGCTTTAATCCACTCAGCCATCTGACTGGCCCTCCTCTACCAGCTTTGTAAGAGTTTTTCTCTTGCATTAATCTGACTCTTTTTTTGTTTTATTTTATGTCTCTAACATTTTCGCCCATAATTTTATTGAGAAACAAATAGCAATGTGACAGTTTCAAATCAAATTGGTAGGACAGTTTCAATAATTAACATATTGCATACTGTCTTCCTAGTGGTAATTTGCTGTACAAGATGTGGACATGATATCCTATTTACAAACACTATTTGAACAAATCCTTCTATTCATTAAGAGAATGTAACTATATATCTAACTTAACCATTTTGAATACACAGATACAAAATAGACATTCATCTGTATCCCCCTTTTTGTTTAGTTCTGTCATTTGAATATTATAGGTGCATTAACGCAACAAAATATTCTAAAAGAGTCCAGTATCCCATAATAGTATTGGTTCTTCTGCTTGACTGGCAGTGTCAGAAATTGACCTGAGTCCCCTACAGCTCAATAGAACACCATGGCTTTACTTCTTATACTTCATTTTTATACTTTTCTGCTGGATGATTAAGACCAAGATAAAGCAAGACCTATGCAACAAGTGTTGTAGATTTTGGATCTGATAAGGTCAGTCACATCCCCTCAGGATTTATCCTGAGATCCTGTACCTCAGATTGTAGATCCTTTGTCAGTGTCAGCCTTGTTGATGAGTCACAACCAATGCTTGGCCAGTTTGTTCTCTGTGAAAGCCTGAGAGAATGTTTTCTCTCCATGTGACTCTCCTTAGGCACACTCTACATCATCGATCACTTTCCTCTTTGGCCCCATAATCTCCTTGATCAGAAAATTTGGGACACAACTGAGTTACAAGTCGTTACAGTACAAATTCTCATATGTCCTGAGTCTTAATTGACCTTGGAAGGCTAGGGCCAAAATGTTGACTTTCCTTGTGGCAAGGGTGCCTGCCAGTTAGCTCAGTTGTTTAAGCACCTGATTATGCAAATACAGTCAGGTGCAGGATACTTCAGTTGCTCCCTAGCTCCACATTCCTTAACAGACCTGCCCTTAAGGCAGCCTGAGCCAAGAAAAAACAAAAGCAAGTGAACAAAAAAACCTTATTTTAAGCCACTCTAGTGGGTTTCTGCTGGTGGAAATGTGGTTTAAATTTTTATTTTCTGCATATTTGTGTACTTGTGCATTGTTTGACATATTTAGTGGATCTTGGATTTTTGTGAATGCCTATTACAGTCTTTTGACATCATAATAAGTTTCTATCATCTTGTTATTAAGGTGCATATTATTATATCCTAGATAAGTCATTTATTATTATGATCTGATATTCAGTAATTTTTAATTGTTAAATTGACCTAATTTATTAATTTTTTCATTTTGCTAAGTTTTCATTTTTAAGAGTTTTCATTACAATCTTAATTTCTACATTGAAGTTTATTATCTAGTTTGCATTAATTTTGTGTATAATCTGGGGGAAAGTCAAAGCTCATTTATTCTTGTGTATATCCAACTGCTGTGTAGCTGGATGTAGTTTTTCTTTTCTCTTCCTTTATTTTCCCTTTCTTCCATCACAGTTCTTTCCTTTGAGCAGTTTGGTTCCCTTTCACAATATCTATTGTACATTTTTAACCATTTTTAAGTTTAAAATTCACTATTCTTAATTATACTCTGATATCATGGAACTGCCACTACTATTTACCAAAATAGCCATTACTATAATGGAAAATTTATATCTATTAATAAATCACTACTCCTTCTCCCTCAACCTTAGTAATATCTGTTACTTTTTCTCTATGAATTTGAATATTCCAGATGTTTTATATAATTAGAATCGTATTTTCCTTTTGCGTCTAGTTTATTTCACTTATCGTAAAGGTCTCAAGATTCACCAGTGTTGTAACATTACATTAGAACTTCATTACTTTTCATGGCAAGTAAAGTCTAGTAAATATACATCTCACAAATGCTTTATACATTCATCTGATCATAGACACTTGGATGTTTCTAACTTTGGCTATTGTGAATAGTGATGTAATGATACAAGTCTTATGAGGAGATGACAAGGGCACAAGAGCTTTAGGGCATAGTGTTTGCGTGGGCATATTTGTTGCTAAAACGGTGTGATCAGTTTATTGGCTACATTGCTCTGGTCTTTACTCTGATTTTTTAGTCAGCCATTATGGTAGCTTCAGGCCCTATCACTGTTTTGATTAGAGGAATTATTATTTATCTATTGTGTATTTTGAGCTACTGCATACAAAATTTTCCAGGCCTAATGGCTAAAATCAATTTAAAAATTACTGACTTAATGTCATGCTACTGACTTTTATTAAAGTTCAGAGCAACCACTCAAACTCATTGACAAAAACACTATACTATGAAACTTAATTTTCCTTGAAGAAAACTGTTGAGATAGAATTTACTTGAATTTAATGCTAAGACCATACAGTATTCATATAGAAAAGCATCATAGGAATTTTCTCTAAAGTAATGAGAATTGCTTAATGTTTCCATTTTTGCCGTAGTCTGTTGGAAGCTCAGAATTTTTTTTTGCATAATCATGACCATGGTAATTTTTATATTTGTCTCTTCTTCCTCAGTGTTTTGGTATGTTTTAATTTCTTTTAGCAATCTTAACCTATTTATATCTTTGTTGTCATTCAACTCAAATCCTTTTAAAAAGGATTTAGAAGTGTAAATTATAATCTCTTTATGAATTAATACAAACCATTTCATAAAAGAGCCTGTCTTTTAAATTTTTAATTAGTATAAATACCTACCTTTAAGAGGCTTAATGGAAAACTATAAATGGAAAGTTTTTAGGCTCAGGAAGAAGTCTTTTACTAGCCTTGTAGGAGAAGCTTCCAAAGACAAACAGGATAATGATCTTGTTGAAGTGAAGCTAAAATGTTTTTGACTAAAACAAAACATGAAAAAAAACCTCTACAGGTTTCTGTTGTTTTCTCCAGTGATCCAAGAGGATTGTTTGAATGTCCTCAGACTGTCCTCATGACAGACTAATAAATTAAACACTGACACGCAGCACCTTGGTTTTCCAGGTGAGGTGGTGACAGATGTGGCGCCATTGCCAGCCATTTCAGTCTAATCTGGTGATGGAGGAAGTAGTTCATCTTCAGTGACTATAAATAAGATCATATAAAAAACCAATGAAACATTACAGGCATTGTTAGTTGATGCATATACCACTTAATTTAATAATATATGAGTATATTTATGTATTTTAATGCTACTTGCATTGACTTGATCCAAACCATATAGACAAATAGAATAGGAATTATTTTATAAAGAATTGAATTCCATACCATTTTTGGGGTATAATTTTAATGCACAATTATTTGGGGGGCAGAAAGCACCATTTATTTTAACACATGTTTAAATTTTGATATTACAGTTTGTCTTTAATGTTTGAGAGTAATACTTAATGCCAAGTACTTTCCATGCATCTGTTCCTATTTCTCGCCACAATCCTAAAATAGCAATTATGCCCATTTTAAGGATGAGAAACTGAAGCTTAGGGTAATGTAGTAGCTCAGCCAAGGTTGCACAGTCCTAGAAGGCAGGATCAGCTTCAAATAATAATTACTTTAACCAGAATTTCAGTTGGAAAGCATTTGGTTGTAACAATAACTTCAGCACAAAGTCTTTTTGTCCCTCTCACACTAAACTATCTCCAGATAAGAGATTATCTGTGTAAGTTTACTTAGCCAAAAATCCTCTATTAACTTTTGTTCCACAGCCCCCAGTGAATTTGCTTTGCATTTTCATGTCTTGTACTTCATGGTTGTGAAAGGCATACTACAGACCCACAAACCATGAATCCAGGATGGAAACAAGGGGCAAACGGCAATGCTTCCTATATTTCCTATACTTTAAGTTAAAAAACCAAAATATTTCCAGGAAATACTCTCCTGGATTTTGTTTATATCTCCAGTTTGTTACATAGTCACCTCAAGCTGCAAGAGAAGCACAGAAGTCAGTACTTCGTAGTCTTACCCGCAGGAGATCGAGCTTGGGCCAGTGAATGATTCTTGGGCTGACACAATGCCGGGGCTACAGGCTAGCACTTGTGGAAGGTATTCATAAATTTTAAAGGTAGTGATTGGCATGGGGAAAAATAAGAGAATAATGCTTCACTTGGAAGCTTTGGTTCAATTTTCCAAAGGAGTATTTTGAATGTTATCTTCTCTACCTCCCTAGCCTGTATTTTTTGGAGATACGTATCATCTTTATTGAACACCTCCCTGGAGCATGTACAGTAAGTGCATGAGGGCAAGAAAGTGTCACAGAGCTCTACCCCTGCTCTAGCTTAGGGTTTAGTTGTGAGATAAGACAAACATAAATTATAAAATATATAGGACAGTTTGGTCAGAGGTGCAGATTTCATTTTATTGTCAAAATTATGCAGAGGAGTTAAGCTTAAACATTCATGTATCACAGTATAATTTAGACTGGTAACCTTTTTGTTTTGTTTTGTTTTGGTGGAACCAGGGATTGAACTTATGCCCTTGAGCTTGCCTGGCAAGTGCATATTCTACTGAGTCATCTCCCCGGCCCAAACTGGTAAACTTTGAAGCAGGGTTTTAATTATTTTGTTAATCTCTAGCTAAATAATCAGAATGATCTGTAAGATAGAAAAGTTAAAAAAAAAACCAACCCTGAATCAGTGATAAAAGGTTAAGATAATTAAGGATATCTAACTGAAATTAATAGCTGTTGGTAATGTTATAGCTGGTGTTGGTTAATTCCTCTAGTCAGGTTTAAATTATTGTGCTTTAAGAACTTCAATATGATGCCTGCATTTAAGGAGAATAGGATAAAGGTAATAACTGAGTGGTTACCCTTTAGCTGGTGTATCTAGAAAGTTCTATAGATTTAGTTTTATGCATTGGAGAGAGAGATTAAGTAGAGTTCTATATTAGTTCCAGCAATTAGATATTAATGCATAGACTCATTTATTCATTCAAACAATTGTACCTTAGAGCTTCAGAGCCATGATTCTTATCTTCAGGAGCGTGTGTTCTAGGAGGGAATTGATCTTCTAGTGATCTCGCTCATGTTATGGATTGACCAGCACTATTTAAATGCCAAAGTCAATTTTGACTATTTGAGTGAAATGACTGGTTACATTAAGAAAGTACATGAACTATAAACTTCAACTGACATATATTTGTTTGTGCTAATTATAAAATGTAGAATTACTTGTATCAACTGAATATGATATTAAGAACTATGTATCTTAGCTGTATGTATTAAGAAACTACACTCAATGCTATTGAATTTGACAAAAATTTGGGAATTATCAGCCCAATTAAAAAAACATGGTTTTGCTGGCATGATTCACACAAGTATGCCCAAGAGAGTACCTATCACATAATGGACACATAATTAACAGTTTGAAAAGTGAAACTTGCTGCATGAAAGCAAATAAACCACCATATCTCTGTAGAATTTTATATTTGAAATATTAGTAGGACTTTTTATAACCAAATTCTTCCACTTATAAAAACAAGATATTTTAGAAAAGTTATAGTTTGGGCTGGTTAACATGTATAATTAAAGTTCAAATTATTGTGGCTCTATGTCTATGCTAACTATTTTTTTGTGTGTATACATTTTTTAATACAAAATGGTTCTTCATTTATATCCCACTTTTTGTTTGCTTTTGTCAGAAACGGATATTCCATTGCCATTCAAATACTGTAGGTGCATGAATTCAGCAAAGTAATCTGATATAGTCCAGTAGTCTGTGGGTTATCCGCAGGATTGGCAATGTCAGAAGTTGTTTTCTTTAGTCTTTTACAGCTCAGCAAATCTTTTGAACTAGTACTGTTCAGACAAGATATCATGTCTGCATCTTGTACCATGAATCACCACTTGAAGACAACAATATGCAATGTTTTAGCTATTGTAACTGTCCTACTAGCTTGTTTTGAAACTGTCTCATTGCTATTTCTTTTTCAATAAAATTAATATAAAAAAACAAAGTTCAAATTATTGTGCTTTACGAGCTTCCATAGCAATTTAGAGGGGAATGCTTAAAGTAGTCCATAAAAGGTTTTTATGGTGTGCCTGAATACCCTGTTAAACTGGCAAGTCAAGTTGTTCTGATGTCCTGGGCACAAAATGGCATAATATTATATTTTGCTGAGAGCAACATTTTGGTTGGCAGTTGCTTACTTGATGTGAAGATTTGCTGGAAGTGTTTTGTTGTAGTACCTTGGTTTATATACTTTTATTTTCAATTTGAAATACCCATTGTATCTGTGTTGATATTTTTTCAAAGGAGGGAGTTTAGTGTCTTCAAATTCAAAATTCCCAGAAGTTTATAAGCTTAATGATACATGGGGTGATGGTTCATTCATTACTGTACTTTTCTGTAGCCTTATTTTCTATAAATCATAATCTTATTTATACATACTAGCTAATACTTAAATTGGAGTGGGTTTCTACTCGGTAAAAGGAGGAAAATTCTTATTATACAAGTGGTTGTTGATAACATAACTAGTAATTTAACTCTTTGGTGATGGGTGATTTATAACCGTATTTTATCTGTTCAGGTGCATATATTGGATACACAAGTGTAAACAACATGTAATTCTACTCTTAAGAAACTTAATATTTAATATTCAGGTGCTGGTAAGAGAAAGCACCGTGAGACAAGGAGGTGAAGATGAAAAGATCTTGGCTGTGTGTGTAGGAGCAGCCTCTAGTGATTTTCTATCACAAATGCTATTTAGTTTTGCTTTTTCAGAACCCAGAGCCTTGCACATGCTGGGCAAGGGCTGTACCGCTGAGCTGCATCCTTGAACCTTGGAAATTTTTTATGTAATTAAAATGAATGAGACCCTTTATGTGAAATTAGATTCTTAATGTGGAAACAAGTTTCTATATAGAGAAGCCATTTAACAGCATGCTTAAGACCTCAAAATCTGGAGCAAAACTGTGAGCAAAACTGCCATTTCTTAGTTCTAGGGACTTAGGCAAGATGAAGTGTCTATGTTGAAGCATTTCCATATGTAAGATGGGAAGGACAGTACTGACTAACTCAAATGGTTGGAACAAGGATTAAATGAATTAATGTTTATTACAGGATTAGAATAATGCTTATTTTAGCAAGTGCTATGAGTGTTTCTTAAATGTTATCCTACAAATCTAGAACCATTTTAACACACTTATTTTCTGGTTACCCTTGAAACAATTCGTGTGTTGTGCACTCTGTTTCTAATTCAATGAAGATATTTTTAATGGCCTAAAGTTCCCATGAAGTGGCATTGGGATGTGGGTTCAATATTTGTATATGCTATAGTCTTGATGATGGGAAGTAAGTTGCTTATGTGTATTAACATTTCTAGATATTTTATATAAATATGCATATAATTATAATTTTGATCATTTTAAGGGACTTAGGTAACAAATACAAAGTCTTCATAACTTTTCAAAGCCTAGTACATTTGTGATAATAGAAATAGTAATCATTATGAAAAAAAGTAAAAATCATATGGATGCTAGTAACTTCAAACCTCAGTTAACTTCTACAGATATATTTAGGAATACTATAATTATAAAAATTAATTCAACTGTGATAAAAAATTCAAAGAAAACTAAAAGAACTTTTCCTTGATTACTAGAACATCTTGTGATAATTGAAGATTCTTAATTTTTCTTGTATGTATTTGGAATTAGATATGTTCTAAAGGGGATTAGAACATTCTGAAGAAGAATTCTAAGAGTTCAGTCTCAATTGTTAATAAAGTCAAATTGTAGTTTTTCTCCAATCACTACACAAGAGAAGTAATTATTTGGAGAATACAGTAAATTAATGAGTTTTTTAAAATCATTCTGAGCACTGGTAAAATTATTTGAGATCCCCTGGTCCAAGACTGAGCTGCTTTTTGTTTGCAACTAACAATGTCTCAGTTTCCAGCTAGAAGTCTTCTGTGACTAGTTCTAGTTCTGAAAGTGAGATCTCACAGAAAAACTCCTATTTGTAATGTGAGCTTCATGAGGGTGACAGGGAAATGGGACTGGTGTATAAAATTGGGCAAAATAAACAAAAGTAGTTTGCTGTGCATCTTAAAACTCCAATTTATGTCAGGGAATATGTAAATTATCTGTAAAAGCTTTTCTCCCTGTTGTATTTATTTGTGTTTGGGGAAGATGAGTTTGGTGGAATCTGTGGGAAGACAGCAATTAGGAAAGTTTTAGCTAAATAAAATGAGGGGATAGATGCAGGTATATAATGTGACAGAAGCCTTAGCTTGAAAAACTGAAGTCATTTTCTTCTTTAAAAATTTATTCATTTGTTTGATACAGGGTTTTGCTATACAGTTCAGCTCATAGTGATCCTGTCTCAGCCTCCCCAGGGCTGGAATTACGAGCATGCACCATCACACCCTGCTTCAGGGCTGATTTGGTGTCCTTGGGCTCAGGGGCCAGCACAGCATGTGGTACCAGGGATTGAACTCGAGTCATTGTGCTTGCCAGGCAGGTGCTTAGACCATGGAGCTATCTCCCTAGCCCCCTAAAATTATTTTCAAAGACATAACAGGTCATTGTTCATATTGTTAAATTAAACTGTCAGATTAATGACAGAACTATTCAATTATTTTATAATTCTAATTTTACTTTTCAAAGCAATAAGTTCATGAAAAAGGAATTTGATTTTATAGACAACAAGAAGTTGTGGTGGGGAGATGATGCCCATCCTTGCAGAGAACAATGTGGTATTTTTTCCTTATTTGTGCAAATTTTATTTATATTTTCTCTTTCGAATCTTGTGGAGGTACAAGGAAGGAAACATAGAGGGAAGATGAGATATGTAGGGAAGAACTAGGAGAGGTGGAAATGAATCCTGTAAGTGATGAAAGGATGGGAAAGATGTCCACCTGGTTACTCCTAGAGGGCAAAGCCTGCAATGCATAGCACGGAAGAGCTCTTGCTCAAGAGAGGGTTCCTGATGAGACCAATCACCAGGCTTCCAAACACAGCTCTGATCGCAGCCCCAGAGCCACTTGCCTTAACTGTGGCCACTCCAGCACCAGAGAACTTAATGCTTTGTCAGTGTCCCTTGAAATGGTGCTGATTTTGATTTGGACGATGTGGCTGGAGACAGGAGAGGCTGGGGAACACAGAGCTGCTCTCCTCTGTAAATGTCTTCAGTTGTGCCGGTACTGAGGTGGTCAGCAGTGGGCTCAGCAGGCAAGTGGTGCTCCTGACTGCAGTAGGGGTGGAGGCAATGTCGGCAAAGTTGTGCAGTGTCTGGAGGTGTGAGGGGCTGTGGCAGGTGAGCTGCTCCAGCACAGAGACGGAGCAGGACAGTGAGACACTATTTTAAGATTAATCGTGATTTCAGTGAATGATCAATTGTGAAGAAAATAAATTGAGGTGTTAAGCCTTTAGAGAAGGCTTTTTTAGTCATTTGGGTGACAAATAACAGCCTGGATTGTATGACCCACTGGGAATGGAAGAAAGATAACAGTTTGAGAGAGATTCTGAAGATTTAATGGCAAAATTAAGGAATTTGAGGATGGGATGTTCCAAGAGAAAGTGTCTCTGTTTATTGCACTCTTTGAAAAACATAAATAAATAAGTCACACTTAGCACTTAAAAAGTAATCAAAACTTATAAAGGCTGGTGAATTATTTTTTCTTTCTTTTTTGTTTTTGTCTTTCTTTCTTTTTTTTTT
This sequence comes from Octodon degus, assembly GCF_000260255.1. Lineage (NCBI taxonomy): Eukaryota > Metazoa > Chordata > Mammalia > Rodentia > Octodontidae > Octodon > Octodon degus. Next base: position 3,005,825 of record NW_004524736.1, on the reverse strand, counting down.
TTTTTTTTTTTTTTTTTTTTTTTTTTTTTTTTTTTTTTTTTTTTTTGGTCTCTTTGACATAGGGTCTCATTATGTAGTTCAGACTGTCCTAGAACTTGCTTAGCCAGGGGTGGCTTGAACTTGTAGCCATCCTTCTGCTTCAGCTTCCCACATACTGGGATTACAGGCATGTGTTACCATGCTCAGCCGGTGATGAACCAATAACAGGAAAAAAATTAAGTTATGGGTGAAAATTGAAGAAATGCAACTAGAAACCACCTAGACTCAACTAAAATCTAAAACTTTCTGTGGCTTTTATTTACTGACCACCACCACCACCACCAAACACAGGCCAATGACTGTGAGGATGACCCTGCTTGGATGAAAGAGAAACATCTTTCTACAAAGTGGAAAGGGAGGTAAACTGTATGGAAAGCCATAATTTAAATAATCTTTTCCATTACCTGTTTACTTGCTTTATTGTTTGTTTTCCCACTAGAACATAAGCTTTGTAAGAGTAAGTATGGGTTTGTTTTGCTCATGTTTATGTACTTACAGCTAGGAAAGGAGTCAATCAGTATTTGATAAATGAATGAACACTATCTATGTGAGCATGTTGGACTGAAGACATCAAGAAAAAAGTGCCACCTAATGTAGTTCTGTCCAACAGAAGATAATGAGAAGTTTCTATATACTCACCACAGGACACATATGGCTACTAAGCTTTTGAAATGTGACCGGTGCAACAAAGGAACCAAATTTTATAGCATATAAACTGAATTAACTTCTAACTAATTGTACATGACTGCATGTTTGTATGGAATATTGTCAGTAGTTAGGAAAACCTGTCTCCTTTAGGTAGATGTAACATACGCCAGGGCAGCGGGTATATTAGTGTAGGGCTTGCAGGCATAGCAAGGGGTTTGCTCCTGGGCCTATTTTATTAATCGTGATCCCAAGAACAGCAGCTGTTTGCCAAACTCATGTGAAGTCCAAGTCACTGCCCCAGGGATGGAGAGCAGGGAAGTGTGTGGATCCAAAGCTTTAGAATTAAGTTTAGTTTACTCTGAGGGTCTTTGTGAACTTAGCTGTGAGGCTGCTACAAATATAGGCCACATCCCTGTGTAGATGGCTAGAAATCAAGATTTAAGAATTTTATTCACATTTCTTCTTATGACAACTAATGATAATTGCATCCAATTATCAAAAGAAGGACTAAGCAATACACTCTTAATAAATACTGAGACGCCCAGGAAAACACAGCTTGTAAAACAACATGTTCAAACGTTTTAAGCATAGCAGATACTCACAAATACTTACGTATTTTAAAATATTCATTAAATTAGATAAGTACTTTTACATATCTAATTTATATTAGATTGGAATGCTGCTGCTACTATTGCATTTTTGTTTTGTTTTAGCAAAATCTTTGAATTACTTATAGTTGTTTCCATTAATATACAATTATCCTGATTTACTTCAGTTCCCCATAGCTGGACTATGGGAGGTAGGTTATTCAACAGTGTGTTAAATTGACCTTACATTCAGAATTCACCGAGCAACAATACCTATCAATATCATGTATTGAACTGTTTACAGGAGCAGATGTTTGGCATGTTTCATGCTACATTTGGGAATAGTCTCTACTGAAGAAAGGAAAACACGCTTTAGACCTATTCACATAATTTATGAAAGTGAACAGGGATTTCTCACAAAGAGAGAATGCTGGACAGGCTATTATATTCAGCAAGATAAAGCAGACTGTGTGAAAATTCCCAAAGTTGGCCAGTACAACAGAAGACAAAGAGATATTAATATGTTCTTGGGGAAGGAGATTAATTCTTTAAGGAACAAACAAAGAAAGTAGAGGAGCCTCTTAGCGTTTCCTAAAGACTTGGTTCACCTCACAGAGGCTATTTGTTTTCACCATTTGTATAAGGGGAAATATTTATGAGAATCTAATTTGCATTACAGAAAAAATTGGATATTTGAATCTAAAGATTTGAAAGAAACTAAGTGTTATTGAGACATACCACCTGTTTTATTCTAGGATGAACCTTGTAAAACTCTTGCCAAGGGTTATTCAATTGGGGGTTCAACAAGTTCTGGATGGAGGGGTCAGTAGTTCCCACTCTGGGCCATTTTGTGCTTGGAGAATGTGACACAGAGGTCTTGGTGCCTCCTGTTCATCTGTGCGCTTTGGAATGGCTGGGGTCAAACACAGTGCCCTCAGTTCCTTTTGCCATAAAAGTTCTTTGGACATTTGAACATCATGAGCAGGTCTCTAGGCTAGATATGCCTCACTTTGAGAAGTTGTTAAAAGTTATTGATTTAAGCTTGTGTGTGTGTGTGTGTGTGTGTGTGTGTGTGTGTGATGGTTTAGATCTAGATGTCCCTATCAGAGCCTTGTGTACTCATAGGCAGTGATTTTGGAAGTTGCCTGGACCATGTGGCTAGAGCAGGTCAGCTGCTAGGAGGTGGGATCTGGCCACTGGGGCTGTGATCTGGGCAATGGTGCATCCCCCTTGGATTGCCTCCTTTCACACACTCTCTGATTCCTCTCTGCCAAGATGTGTGCAACTATTCCTTCACCAGGGCCCAGGACCGTGCTATCCTGCCTTGGAGCCAGCTGATGAGGGACTAAAACATGAGCCAAAATGAGTTTCTGCTCTTTTAGGTTTTGAGTGTAGGGTATCATACTCCAGCAACCTGAAGAATGCCTAAGACAGTTTCTTCTTGAATGTGTACAGTTGACTCAGACTCCTGCTCTTGTACATATTTCCATGATGGCCTGGGCTGCAGAGACAAGTAGAGTTTTTCTTTTATGTTTACACAGATGCCCTCCTCCCCTTCCTCCTCTGACTCCTCTGGTCTCTTTCCTCTGTTCTCCTTTCCTCTCCTCTCCTACTGATATTACACCACATTCATCAATTTAACAAACGTTGCATTTACTGTTGCTTTTAGTTATCTTTTCTGTAGACTAAAATCAGTAAATCTTAGTTGCCTGTGTGGCTGTGAAGGCATATCTCCATTCTGTACTAAACAACAGTCCTTTTGGATGTATTCATACAATTTAAAGTTTATTTTGATTATTTACCCTTATCAGATTTAGCCCTATTTCTAACCATTTAGCTTCTTTTCAATTTTGGATTCAATTACCCAATATGTTCAGTCTTCCTCTTTCAAACTTTTTTATGTCCTTTATATTCTCATGTAAGAAATTGATAAAATGATGAAACAAACAGAAGCCTTGTGATCCTGGGATATAGATCAAAGCTTATATTCCTCTATTAATTAGGATCCTGTGAGTATAGCTATTGAAACGTTTGTTACTCATTGTCTACAGACTTGGTGCTTACTTATTCCATTTTGTTAGTAATTTTAAGTAGAAAAACCTTCTAAAGGTCTCACTGGAGGTGATATATGTGATACCATCTTCATTTTCTGTAATTATAGGCATACATCAAGAAGAAAAGGTCATTTGACTATTTTCATTATCTCCTGATATTATCCCTTTAGCATATTTCATAGGAAGCAAACAATACCTTCAAGTCCCCAAGCAGACACATATAACTGATACAGGATATGAACAACAAATTGAATTCTCATATAATTATTAGAAGCAGCAATGACATCCTATGGGCATACAAAATATAGTAACAAATGGCTTCAGTACATGGAATGAGAGCTACTGTTTTCTCATCGGCGGAGGTCATGAAGTAATTGATGTTTTATTTAGAACAAATAAGAACCTCTGAACTGCTGCTAATGCTTTATTTATTAAGGTTTTTCCTATGTTTTCCAAAGAACTGCAAATCTTTAAAATCATGAGCTACATCAATGACATTGAACTCCAGGATATTTATGTACATTTTGGCCAAAATAGAACAGTACACAAAGAATCCCTCCACAAAGATAAAGCCCTTGTGGAAAAGATGCATTGTGATAATTTGGTTGGATACTACAAAATGGATAGAAAAGAAAAATTTTAAGACCAGATTTCCTTTTCCTTTGCAGCAAATGAAAATAACATTTATTGTGCATCTAAGAATCAGAAACAGAAACAAAATAATAACAGAACCCCTCATAAAACCCTGTCATCTCTGGTGTAGTAAAACAGGATTAGTTTCTTGTAAAGATTCAGCTGTGCCCTCCTCACTTGAAATGGACAGATATTCTTTGCGATCTGTGTAACTCTAAGTCCTCATTATGTAGGCTTCCTGCCTTTACGCTAAATTTTATTCTACGTGGCCAGACATTAAATTGCGCAGATATTGCTATAAGATCAGTGTTATTCTTTCTTTTGGTAAATGTTAGGCTATTTTTAAAAGTTTTGTATCCTCTGTTTCCTTTTCTGTATTTAGAAGCTTGAGCATTTAGGACTCTCATAATTCTAAAAGTAGTGTTATCTTAAGTGTTTAGTATATGTTTATTGAAAATAACGTAATATGAGGCAAGACCAAATGATGTTTCTGAGGTGCAAAAATCTATTTTTGTAAGTATAGGTTTCCTTGACTGTGTAATGTTTCTAATACAGTAATGAGAAAATCACCCACACTCATATATGTTCAATTTTAATGATCCCTATGATTTGTCATGATCAGAAATTACACAAGTGTACCTGAATCCCCTGACTTAAGTATCTCCTGTTATTTTGTCAAATGAGTTGAATTCTAATTAGAAAACTAATAATAATCCTATCCATTTGAGGGATTTGGTAGTTGAGAAATAGGTAAGGGTTAACATTAAACTTTCATAGCTAGGAAACTTTCATAGCTGAAAATCTTTTGTACTGGAAATATAACTATATTATTGTAACATTTCATTAGAGATTTACATTGTTTGTATTTTTAGAAAGTACAATGAGTATTATTTTATATCCTTGATATAATTAACTCATAGGTATCGGCTAGCAGGGGCAGTTCATTGAGGTTATTAGAAATGCTGAATTCCCAAACAGGCATGTCAGGAGATATAGCCAGTTCTGTGTTCTTACAGAAGGGATGAATTTCCTATGGGTGAGAACAGGGAGGTCAAGCTAAGGACGGGACCGCTGCTTCTCCTGCCCTCAGATTCCCAAAGTGAAGGAAGTCGCAGTCATAAACTTGACAGAACAATAAGACTATACAAAATTGGCTTTCTTTGTTTCATTAACACTTTAAAGTTACAGTTTAAAAATGAAGATGGAAAACCTGTTGGGGCCAAGACTCAGTAGTAACAATTATTCTTTACCATCCTCCTTTCTTCCTAAGATGTGAACCATGTTGCCTCCCTTAAAAAATTCTCCTCAACTTTCTCAAATCTCAAGATTGAAATTTATGTTTATGAAAATGAAACGAAAAAGTCCCACTATGGCTCAGTTCCTTCACACTTTCCCACCTCCTGAGCTATCTTCTTCTCTGTGCTGGTTGGAGCTTTTTGTTCTTATCATGTGGGTAACTGCTATCTGATGTTTAAGCTCTCTTCCAAGGTAAGTGGTTGAATGTTGTCATACCAGGAGGAAATATTTCTGTTTTTGTTAATGGCCTATCGAATTATGTGTCAGGTCATGACACTGGAATGTACTAACTATGGGGCTTCTCACCTTCAAGGCATTTGAATCTCCAGACACCTTTGCAATTATTACACTGATAAAACTTATAGGTTTGAGCCAGAATCACACCACACATACCCTGGGAAGCAGCCCCCAATTTGCAGCCCTACCTTCTATATTCCACCACTTCCAAGGCACATATTTTTTTCATTTTTGATACTGTAATATGCTTTAGATTAGCTTGATTGTAGAATTTAAAAATGATCTTTTACATCTGAGGTACATATTGATAATAAAATACTTATTGTAGTGAAGCAAATTTACATTAGGCCATGTCACATAGTGTTTTGGTGACATGACAACCTACAATCTAGTAATTTAACAAAAATCTCTACCACAGAACTGTGTCATTAACTGTAATCCTGGTCTTGTACATTGGAACGCTAGACTTACTCCTCTTATGTAGTGCTCCTTCCTTATGTCCTTTGGCCTATTTCCTGCTCTGTTTCTGTCCTAATAACTACTATTTATTCTCTATCTCTATACATGTGGCTTTTTTTCTTTGATTTTTACATGCAATTGAAGTCGTACAACATTTTCCCTGACTGTAGCTTAATTCACTTAGCATAATTATGGTTAATCAAGGTGTTCTCTTTCTTGCTGGTACATTCAAGAGGTGAGGTCAAAACATGTGGTGAATATTTAGACTTTAAAAATTTATTAGAAGAAAAGACAGATGACCATTTATCTCCCTGAGACATTCCTTGCTGTGAAGACATCCCATTGCTTTTGTCACCTTCTGAAGTAGTTCTGGAAGCTCTCTTTGGTGAGTGACCTTAGTTGTACTGTTCTGGCTGTCTCAATGACCTGAATAGTTTCAGAATGTTTATCTTTCTTGGTAAGTTTGAGTTTTCGGGAAGAATAAGAAGGTGTACACTCATGCATCCAGTAAGTAAGGTGGACAAGGACATTTCATTTGACAAAATTGCTATAATATAAATTATAAACTGCTCTAAGAAGTGTGTTCATACTAAGAAGGTATATTTGAAAGTATTGATGGCAATACATCTTTTGCTGTGATAAATTTTTAAACTTTAAGCATTTTTTTTTTTTTTTTTTTTTTAGGACAGGGTCTCACTGCATAGATTGGACTCATAGTGATCCTCCTGTTTATAACCTCCTGTTGGGATTACAGGTGTGCACCACCACACCCAGTCTCAATCAGCCTCTCTGTGTGCCCTGGGGGGCGGGGGGGGCGGGGCCAGCATGGCAGGTTTGGGGATGGAACTCCCAGCCCCTGTTTCTGCCTAATCCACTGAGTGCTTTAATCCACTGAGCTATTTGGCCAGCCCTTAAGCATTCACTGTTGTTTTCAATCACACTCCATGTGGCTATGCATTTTGCAATCCTCATAGTGTTTTAAAATTAAGGAAACACCTATTAAGTACAGCAAAAATCTCTGAGGGGAAGAGCAACCCACTGTGTACATTTTACAAAAGTGATTCAGGTGAGTCTGAACATGTTGGAGTAGATTGTAGCGTATTTCTCAATTGACAATAATGATAAACTTAGAACTTTCCTTCAGTCGTTTTCCCTTGCCAGGAACTACTCTAAGCATTTTCTGTACTTTAACCTCATTTAATTCTCACCATAAACATATTAAATGGATAGTATAGTACCCAGTATATGGCTTGAGAAACTGAGGCTTAGAGACGTGAAGTAACCTGCCCATGGACTATGTGAAAGAGGAGAGAGAGAGAGAGAGAGAGAGAGAGAGAGAGAGAGAGAGAGAGAGACAGAGACAGAGAGACAGAGAGAGACAGAGAGACAGAGGGAGAGGGAGAATGAGAAAGAAAGAAAGAAAGAAAGAAAGAAAGAAAGAAAGAAAGAGAGAGAAAGAGAGAGGATGAGACAGAGAAAGAAAGACACAGAGACAGAGACAGAGTCAGAGCTGGCTGTAAACCCAGGAAGATTTCATTTGGAAACTCTAACCACTACTCTGATATGCACTGATTCTTAAAATACAGTCTCAGGTCTCATCTTAGCCTCTTCAACATCCCCAAGGGCATATGCTAGCAGCGCACATTTTAGGGCCACACTCCAGACCTAAGGAGCAAGAAACCCTAGGATTGAGGCCTGGTGTGTTTCAACGAGCTTTGCTGGTGATTGTGGCACACACTGAAGTTGGGGGACCCAGATCATGTAGGATACAGACAGGGCTTTTACAACAAGAAACGGAAGGCATGGCTAACGAAGATGGGACCTAATAAAGTTTATTGGGTAGTTGGCCAGCTTACATTGTAATCTGGAGATAATGCCACATTTGCAAGGTTGACTAAGCTTTCAGTTGCTTAATAACAAATAAAATTGCATTTGCTCAAATGTGCTTTAATTATAATTCCCAGTAGGCAGAGCTATGGTAACAAAATATACTAGGCTGTAATGTTTTTTGCATAATGAGCATAGTGAAAGCATTTAGCATGAATGGATTACAATTCCCAGTACTAGAAAGCTTTAGAAGGACCACATGCTTTTTTTTTTTTTTTTTGTCTGACATCCTCTTGTCCTCAATCTTAGTCTAATCCTATTATTGTCTTTCTTCAAAAGTATAAAATAAAGTATCTTTGTTCCTAAGAGGAAAGGACAAACTGATATGCTTTCTCCTTGTATTATCCTGGCTTGATAGATTGGTTAAATCTAGCATTTATAATGCAGAGAGCTTTAAACAATTTTTGAACAAAAGCTGATTGAAGAATTTAGTGGAAAAGACACAGAAGCTGCTTGCTTAGTGAAAAACATTGATTGACATTGAAGAATTAAACATCCCCAAAGGGTAAACAAATTTGATTCCAAGAAGAGGCAATATAAAAAAATATACCAAAGTGACCAAATATTGAGATGCCCAGTGACTATATTTATGTCTACCTAATGTCAGTAGATCCATTTGAAAAGGATACCATTGAAATAGTAATTTTTTTGTTCTGCATGATGTAAAATAAGCAATTTGATTTTTCTTGTTCCATTAAATTGACTGTCTATTGAGTGCATGAATTGACCTATCATACTGTGTTTTCCATGGTGTTGCCCAGATGACTGAACTAAGTAGATGTCTTATTGTTTGTTTGTTTTTTTCCAGTAGATGTGTATGGGGATGAAGCTAGTGATAATTGAAAAAGAGGAATGTGTAGCATTTGCAACTTGGGAGTTGAGACTGTAGAAGCTAAGCTTTAGTACTCCACAGTGTGGGACCTACTGCTCTGCTGCAGGGATGTGCAGGGCTGGCCTGTTCCTCCACAGGCCTCGGCACACTTACTGCACGATTGTGGCTTACTAATAGAGCAGAGGGATTCCTTGTTAAAAATGCCAAGTTGCTCCCTTCTGATACCTGTTTTAACTATTGTCTGATATGTGGCTGGTACCTCAAAATGTTCCTTGATTTAGTCCTCCTGGGTCTTTCTGCCTTGAAGAAGTCCCTGGACTCTGCCTCATATATCCTAATTTTATTGCTGTCTATGCCCCTGTCCAATGTGGATCTCAGATCTGGGACCCAAAACACTTGTCCAAGTCTGAATCTTGCCTACAACCTCCAGCATGACCAGTCTTTTGGAAATGCACATTAGCACCAGGCATGGTGGTGCATGCATTTGGAAGGCTGAAACTGGAGGATCACTGACAGTTGGAGGCCAACCTTGCCACGTAGCGAGTTCAGGGCCATTCTGAATTGCATAGTGAGATCACGTCTTAAAAAAAAAAAAGGAAAAAAAAGAGCGCATTAGCCCTCCATATGCACCATTTTGGAAAGTGAGATGCAGACACTGGAGCTAGTAAGGCACAGTCACTGAGGCTGGCCTGGAAGAGAGGACCTCTTCAGCAATTTAATAATTGTGAGATCAGGAATAATTCTTTTGGCCTCAGTTTGCTCATCTACTTTAAGTCCAGTGAATGAACAAATGGTGATGAGATAAATCAGCAAAAGGGAAGGGGACCAAGATAATGAGGAAAGAGGAGCAGGGGAAGGGAAAGGATGAGAACAGACTGAGGGTGTGTGATGTACATGGACTAACACAGCAGCGGGAGAGCAGTCCTTACCGACTGCAAACATGCGCTAATAGAAATAAAAATGAAGGGGCCAGGGAGATGGCTCAGTAGAATGAGAGCTTGCCTAGAAAGCACAAGGGCCTGAGTTCAATTCCTGGGTCTGAAAAAAAAAAGAAAGAAAGAAAAAGGAAAGTAAATTAGGGTGATATATTTGAGGCATGCAGCAATGTCTACCTGCAGGTTAGTTGTTCACCACATTTCCTATTATCGTGATTTTTTTTCTTGTTCTTTTTCTATTTCTTTTAGCATTATTACCTTTCAGTATCCATCTTATACATTAGGGTTTTTTTTTTGATATAAAATATATATATGTAATGTCATTGTGTTGTATATGAGCAACATTGCAACAAATGTGGGAAAAAGAAGAGATAGATAAAAGGAGAATAAAAAGAGGAAAATATAAAGAAAAAATATACTAAAACTGGAATTAACTCAAAAGGAGCAATATAGCTATTAATTCAAACTAAGCATTACTAAGCTTTCTTTTATCTAAATTTTTTTCAGAAGCATATAAAGCTTGGCAGTTTATCATTCATATCATCAAGCTATCAAATAGAATTTACAAACCAAGTTTATAACAATCTTTCAAACCAAATGCAACATTATATAATGTATTTTGAAACAATGTCATGTAGCATTGCTCATTTTTAGACCATAGTGTTTCCATTGCTTGTCATTAAAATTTTGAATGACTTCAATTCCAGTGTTTTGCTGAGCACCGAGGCACCAGCCTGTTACGCTGGCTTGGTGGGAGATGGTAGCAAGAGGAACACATGTCCCACCCAAGCCTGGCAGTTCAGTGATTTAACAAGACTGTGTCTCACAATTAGAAAGAAAGGAAGAGGGCTGGGGAGATGGCTCAGTGGAATAAGCGCTTCCCTGGCAAGCGCAACAGCCTGAGTTCAATCCCCAGTTCTGACAAAAATTAAAAAAAAAAAAAAAAAAGAAAGGAAGAAAGAAAAAAAAAAGATGGTAATGTAGCTTGGTGTGAAGGCCTGGAGTTTAATGTCCAGTGCATGAGTCTTATAAAGCTTATAAAGCTTCATAGATAGATAGATAGATAGATAGATAGATAAATTTAAATTATTTTCTTCCCTCCACCTCATTCTGGCCATGATCTTTATCTCGTTGCTAGTATTCTTTGTTTTGAATTTATTATTTTAATTCAGAAATAATATATATGTCAAAATATACATGTACTCAACCATCATGTAGTATACCATATATAGTATTCCATCATCTATAATATAGATGATGTTATACATACACACTCTGATCTGCTTACTTCAAGGCGTGCACTGCTTCTCTTACTACCCATTTTTCTGTCGTGGGCCTTAATCACCTCTATCCTTCAAATCATGCTGTTGACAAGGTGAACACACATTTAGAATGAATCACATATTTTATTCAAGGAAATTTATTTTTGTCCATTAAAGATTCATTTGTATCAGGAATCAAATAGGATCTTTAATCTGTGAAATAAGTAAAACTTCATAGTTCTTCTTTAAACTCTGTTGGAACTTTTATAGAAGAAGCTGCAACACAGTACAAGTGTTTGAATCCTTGGTTTTGGCCTCCTGGGTTGTGTAAAGGGCGGAATTTAAGAGTACTAAGATTTAACTACTTAAATACTCAGCTGTGCCTGCGTGTAAGTAGGGAAACTCTGCTGGTACAATGATCAGTTCTGGTTTCAGAGCTACGCTTTGGATTGATCTTGCAGCACCGCTGAGCCAAAATAAGGAATTTGCCATTCTCATAACAAGGTTGCAGAGGAAGATTCAAAAATGGTGGTTTAGGGGCCGGGGAGATGGCTCAGTGGAATAAGCATTTCCCTGGCAAGTGCAAGGGCCTGAGTTCAATCCCTGGTTCCACCAAAAAAAAAAAAAGAAAAGAAAAGAAAAAAGAAAATGGTGGTTTAGGGTCAGGGAGATAGCTCAGTAGAATAAGTGCTTGCCTGGCAAGCACAAGCTCCTAAGTTTAATCCACAGTACAGCAAAGAAAAAAAAATGTTGAGTTAGGAAATCATTGGTTAGAACATGTTGGGATTTGAAAGATTAGACTGTGTGCAACACAGGTACGTATCATTAGTATTGATATAACAGCTGGGCCGGTGTCTTAGTTACTCTTCACTTGTTGCTGGGACAAATACCCGACACTCAAAATGAAGGAAGGAAAGGTTTATTTAGCTCACAGTCACTGGAGGTTTCAGTCCACACTCAGCTGGCTCCAAGGCAGAGCGGCACACAGCAGAGAGCAATCTTTCATGGCGAGGGCAAAGAGCTAGAGTGCAGAGACAGCACCAGCAGCTCCAGCAGGTAACTTCTCTTTCCTCCTTACGTTGTAATGCAAATTACCTGCCCCAGGGCAGGTGCAGCATCCGCACCCACAACAATCAATCACAAACTCCAGAAGCCACCACAGGACTGCATGAGGCGTTGGGGGGACACCTAGACACAAACCACAACAGCTGGGGATATGGCTCAGTAGAATAAGCTCTTGCAGGGCATGCACAAGGGTCTGAGTTCAACCCCTGGTTCTGCAAAAAAAAAAAAAAAAGTTGATTTAACAGCCTCATAATAATTAAAACTTCTGATTCATCTAATAGATAAAGCTTAGGCTGTGATGATGCTATAATGGTGAACTCATATATTACATGCAATTGATATCAAAGTGCTCACTTCTACAAGACTAATGTGTGTCTAGAAGATATTTTCATAAGCTGAAATCACAAATCACACATCACACATCTGCATATGTATCTGGACATTTATAGGGGTACATTTAACTCTTCATGAATATTTATATAGCCACACACATGAATTGTGATTTATTATGACAGCTAAATAAAGAATGATAGAGTCATGGGGAATTGAGGCCATTTCTTTAATACTGCTTTTGTTTGATTATAATTTATTAGTTTAAAACATCAGCTGTATATTAATAGTACTGTTCTCTTGAAGAGGTGACTATTATATTCAAAGATTATTAAAACTACAAAGTATACAAATCAAATTTGGGATCTATATAAATCTTAAAATTAGACAAATAAGTAGAATATGTCTAGGATTGAGCATTTTACAACACCTTTGAAGATATAATTGTTATTAAAGGCAGAGGGGATTTTTTTCTTGTAAAAAAGTAAAGAAGCAAAGTCCACATGATGCATCTGAGGGTGCTGTATTATTCTACCAGCACAGGTAGATTTAAGAGGTTTGCAGATGACCTTGGTGTGTGAGTTCTTATTCTGGCATAAGTTACTGTTATTCACTGAACTTTACAGAAATGTCTGGTATTTTCTCTTTGCTGATGCAAGTTGTAAGAGAAAGCCTCAAACAATTCAGTGGTATCTCTGAATTAATATGAACCAAGGAAAAAGTAGAAGAATTGCATCCTCTGTTTCTGCAGAATGGGTTCTAAATTGGTTTGAGTCAAGTTTAAAAATATATCTCAGTCTTCTTTGACCTAACCATATACTGATCAAGTCCAGTAATCATTGCATAATATATAAAGGAAGAAAAGTATACACAGTATAGCTTACACCACATAAAGACATTTCAGTCAACAGTGTATTGCATACATCATCATGAATGTATAAGATTGGAATGTTTAGTGACATCATAGACTTATTCGTTTGTGTAAGTATATTTTATGGTGTTTATCCAATGGTGAAAGTGTATGATGAACCAGTTCTCAGAATAAATTCATTTTATAAAATGCTGCATGACTGTGTGTACAAGCTGTTAAAGCAAAACTTAGAGATCTTTTTTTTTAAATGTAATTTTTAATTTTTATTTATTTATTTATTTATTTGTGGTACCAGGGATTGAACTCAGGACCATGTGCTTGCCAGGCAAGCACTTATTCCACTGTGCTATTTCCCCAGCCCCAAAACTTAGAGATCTAATAAAAGTATTGTGAATAAATTAGGTAATGCCAATGAGTACCAGAAACTTACTAATGGTTCCAATAAGAGGGATACTAT
>NW_004524736.1:2969588-2991916 GCF_000260255.1 Octodon degus | reverse complement strand
ACCAGTTTCTTTCTCTCTTACCGTTGTCCCTGCTCACTGACTCTTGTCTGACAGACCAGGCCAGAGCTGGTTCATCTCTTTCAAAGAAGTCCGAGGGGAGTCTTGGGCAGAAAGTTATTTTTATTCTTAATTGCTTTGTTTTATTAAGATGACAGTTTAGTAAATCAAAAGTTTTCTACTTGGGTCATGTTGACCAGTATAACAGTGTCTAAATTATTTTGCTATTAGAACAGAAACTGTTCACTCACTAAACCTAAGGAGAGGAATCATAATGCATATGTTTCTCTCTTTCTTGGAAAGGCAATTTTATTATTTAATAGGAAAATTTTAATACAGAAACTGATGCCTGGCATTATTTTCCTTTCATTTTCAAGTAAAATAATCACAAGCAATTTGAGAAATCTCTTTGTATATTTACTTTGGTGTAAATACTTTCTTTTAGTGGAAATATTGGTTCTGACTTTAGTATTACAAAGTGCTATTTTCTGTGTTTTTATCTTACTTGAATGATAATTTTTTTTTTTCTGTGTTTTTGGGAAGGGTCTACAGGGCATTCAGGGTCTCACTACTAGATCAGACTCATAGTGATCCACCTGTTTTCAGCCTCCCAAGTGCTGGGATTACAGGTGTGTGCCTCCACGCCCAGTCTCAATTGTCATCTCACTGTGCCCCAGGGGTGGGGTCAGCACGGCAGGCCACAGGATCAACCCCTGGCCTGCTTGCAGGTGCTTTAATCTGCTGAGCTATTTGACTGGCCCTTTGAATGACATTTTTGAGTGCTTGATATGGGCACATACTGTGCTAGGGACTGGTGTTAAAAAGATGAAAAGATGTGAACTTATCTTCAAGCCACTCATAACCTTTCAAGAAAAAAGAAAGAAAAACCCACCATATTTTGCTTATTTGTTTATGAATAAGTAAAATGAGAGTTTTGTCCACAGTGCATTAGGTGACACAATGGGTAGGATTATTGGAAGAGGAAGTTGTGGTTGGGGAAGGTGTCATGGAGGAGGAGCATTCTTAACTCATTTTGGGAAAATAAGGAAATAAAGATAAATCAGATTTAAAAGAAGAAACCTTAAGATAAGGAAGATAGGGAAAGTATATATTCTTATTGTACAACTATAATCAATAATCATGTTATATTTGTTATGTATTGTTATTTCTTATATACTGGTTCAAAGTAAAATTAATTTGAATACATTGAATTTTAATTAATGATGATAGAAAATTAGCAACCTGTTTTCTTTTGCTTTTATAAGTGAGACTACTGTAAAATGTATTCTTCTAACATTTAATACCAGAGATGTGATTTGCATTGTATTTCTATTGAGGAGCACTGATCTATGCTAGTTCTAAATAGAAGAAACTAAAATGTTTAATTAACAAAATAAATGCTTAATATATGTCTTCTGACAAGTTAATTGAAATGTCTGTGCTTTCTACAATGCTTGGTACAAATAGTTCTACTTTCCAGCTATCTGTGTTTAAAATTTAGACTCAATTAATATTTATTGATTTCCCAAGTTGTGGAAACTACTGTAAGAAGAGAAATACTGCTTATGACATAAATATACATAAATCGGGGATTGTATCTAAAAAGACACGTAAAAATGAAGAAGCAAATGTCATTGAAAATGAATACTCCATGAAAATTAAAAAAATAAGAATGGAGAACAGAGTATTACTTTGGTTGTTTCAGTTGTATAGTAAGGAGAGTGAACATATTTTTGTTAAACTAGTGTCTATCCTACTTAAAAACAAACAGAAAAACCCAGTGAGTTACTTTGTTTTTATGTAAAAGAGACAAGTAAATCCAGTCATACAAGTGTGTGTAAATATATATGTTCAAAATGTTGGACAGTGACATACAGGAAGAGAAATCAGAGATGTCTATGGTTTCAACATTGGGGCAGTGGCTGTGCAGAAGGCTGCAGCAATAACCATGTTGAATACTAGCACATGATTTAGTTTGAAGGGAAGAAAGAGCACACAAGAATAATCTGACCTATAGGGCAACTCGCCGGGCAGAGCAAATATGTGGCTGGCAATAGTAAAACATTTAATGCGGGCTAGTTGATCTGGTTAACATGGTGGGCTACATTTGCTGTAACCACAGGTATTGAAAGAAAATGATGTTGTTTTGAGAAAGCTCTCATTGGAGGGTCTGGTTAAAATTGGAAATAGCTAACTGCGACTTATTGAGTAACACCGTATCCATAAATCAATTAAAGTGCATTATATTTTATCCTACTGCCAGTATTCATTTAAAACATAAATTACTGAATGATCCCTGCACAGTAGAACCTATAAGGTGTTTAGGCTATTTTACCTTAGTCTACAGTGGGTTTTTCTTTTCTTGTCTTTTGCAGAAGTAAAATGAAATATTTATTTTCTGATAAGCCTCAAAGGAAACACATTTGTATGCAGCAAATTCTTGGTGCTATAATCTTACTTTTGTTTTGCTTCTCACATCTTGACCTTAGGAAGTGCCACGGGGGCATTGTGGAAAGCTCGGCTTTGACATCCGCATGCTGTTGGTTTGAACGTTGTCTCGATCACTTGCTATGCTTGACCTTTGCCAGGTCACTTAATCTGCCCAAATCACATTTTGCTTGGCCCTAATGTCCACTTGAGAGCGTTGTTTAGGGGAAGGAAGATCAAAGCTACTGCTTCACACATAGTGCCCATAGACATTGTTGTCATTATTGTTAATAAAGGGTTGAAGAGCCTTCTGAGTGGGAAAGTTAGTTTGCGCAACAGATAATGTAACTCATGAGCATTCTATGTGCGAGCAGTAATGTTGCTACTTCTCGCCTGCAGAGTATGCAAGGAGGGATGTGGAGGAGAAATGTCGGGGAAGACATAAAGAAGGTATGTGGTGCCAGCCACGAAAGCTGTCCCAGCTCTGGCTAGTGTCCTGGGGGAGATAAACCTGGCACATACAGAGAAAGTTTGAGAAGCAGATCAGTTGAGGGAGGAGGTTAATCAAAGTGGGGTGATCCTGCTCCTACTGTGTTCCAGAGCCCACCCACGCGTGGCCAGCAGAGGTAGCGATTGTGTGTAAGAAAAAGAGAGTATTTCTCTCTTCCCTCAAAACATGTGCTGGGGACGAATGCTTTCTTCCAGGTTCCTAGGACTCTATGCAGGAGCTGCCTGTTGGCAACATTCGCAAAACATGTACAAAACATCCATTACTAGGCTTTGATGAATCTGAAGACATCAGAGACAACAGCACATTAGAAGGAGGCTGGGGTGGAGAGGTGCTAGCCTGCTAAAGTGGCATCTGGCACACAGTAGGAATACAGAGTGTTGGTGGGATCCAAAGAAATGCTCATAGCCTGCAGTGTATACATCCACAAATATCTGAAGCATGATCAATTCAAGCTTTATTCTGGTCAAATGAGAATCTTGTTATGTTCCCTTACACATGGTATTGGTGTAAGAGAAAAAAAGAGAATGGCAATCAATGATAAATTAAGCAAAGGGTATTAACTTCCAAAAGACAAGCATTTTAAATGCCTCTCAAAATTCTGCATTTGCTTGTTTTACAAAACTTTGATCAATGAAATGTAGTCAGTGAGAAGTTTCACACTTAGTGATTCATTCTCCAAAGCCTATTTAAAGGAACTAGAAAATCTTTCACTTTTCCCCCCTAAGCTTAACCTTTTTATATAAAGGATTTCTCTTATCTTCATTTTAAGTAAGACTTCGATAACTTAGATCAATTGAGTTTGAGAGCTATATACTATGTCCTGTAGCTATGATAATATGGTCAGAGCTATCTTTATGAAAATGAGGAGAAAGAATTGTTTGAAGTGTGGGTATTTACAGGAATAGAACAGGTTTCAGTTCTGGGTATCATATTTGTTTATGTCAGTCATCCATAATGATGAAAATGAGGGGCCTCCTGGAGGGGGCAATATCTTCTACTGAATTTCAAGCGTTGCTAAACCATTTAACAGGGGAATTTGCAATATGTCTGAATTCATATAGAAAGAGGGAGTATCTGGAAAAGAAAAAAAATAACTGGCATATTTTCAACATACTAATAATATGAATTTTGTTTCAGTAATTATAAAGTTTTAATAATTTAGCCATATTTAGAAGGATTACATCAAGAAATCCTCCCCTTGAATTTGGTAACAACAAAAAATAAAGGAAAAGTCACTGTCTGAAATAGAATCCATCAGAAGCAGAAACTAAATCTGATAGACTAGATGTGGTGTTGCACACCTATAATCTGAATATTTGAGAGGTAGAGGCAGGAGGATTGTCATGAGTCCGAGGCCAGCCTGGGCTACGTGGTGAGTTTAAGGCCAGCATGAACTGCATCACAAGACCCTATCTCAAAACAAAAACAAAACACAAAAATGAAGCACAGCAAACAAAACTTAATAACTCAAGAAGGAACAAATGCTTTTAGCCCTTTGCTGGGTATCCATAACCAGGAGACCCAAAATAGTTTCCAACAACTCAAGTGCCTAAAGGCTCCATGTACAAACTTGCCCTTTTGCCTCTTAACATGAGGGTACTTTTCTCTGGCCAAATTTACCTACATAGTTTTTAGCGCAGAAGCTCCATGGGTGGGGTGTGGGGGCATTCTTTTAAACAAGTGTCCTTACATATAGTTACAGCACAGTTACCCTAGTGAGCAAAGCCTTCGAACAAAGCAAGTCAGCCCTGCTTAAAGAATATTTCTATACAGCTATTGTTAGCAGTAGAGTCTATGTTCAAGTCATGAATATCTAAAAAATTAGGATTGGAGCTTTCAAGTATGTGTAAAAGTGTTTGTTTTTTACCTTCTTCTTACACGTAGCTCATTGCTGACTACCAGACTGCATGTGTTGAAGGATCAACTAAACTTACCATTTTTTTTTTATGTTAAATGCATTGTAGTTCTGAGGACGTATCCCGATTGATCACTTTCTGAGCATGTCTCAGAGCCTCCTGGTTCCTTTAGTTACATTTATAGATTGCCTCTTAATAATCTGGATTTTAAAGTTTGCCAATTTGGAAATGACACAGTCCAACATCATTCACACATTGAATTTAATTCTTTTTTAAAAATGTGAATCTGAGACCAGATGTGGTGGAACATGCCTGTAATTCCAGGGCTGAGGAACCTGAGACAGGAGGATCACTAAGAGTCTGAGCTGTGTAATGGGACCCTGTACCAAATACATAAAAATTAATCTATAAAATAATAGGCAAAACAGTTTTTCTGTATGTAGAGAAAAACAAATTGTAAGTCCCACTCTAAGGCCCCAGCATCATTTCCTTAGTAAATTAAGACAATTTTTAATTTCCAAAATAAATTAAGATAATTTCTCTCCTTTTCCCTGATAGAATTTCCTTAAATATATAACTTTATAAATTACAAACAAATTTTCCTTTGGTTTAAGTCAGTATTCTAAATATACTAAAAATATAGCCTTGTGTGATAATGATTGACTGTTATTTTTTCCACTCTTGTTTTGTAAAACCGTCTGTCTCATGATAACTAAATATGTATTTTAAATTTTCCATATTTATTCACAAGATGCAACATCTGACTTGGTCGTCTTAGAGAAAAGTTTTTGCTTGTCTTTTCTATTTGCTTCCATCTTTGATGAAGAATCTCTAAATGAAATAGCATTGTATCAAGATCATCTTCATATGTAAAGATTTATGCTAATTGTGACAGCGCCATACTCTATTATGATGGCAAAGATGATGCATCATTGCAGAAAATTTCTCCCCCTCTCCCATTTGTTGCCGGGATCTTGGCAGAGTAGAGAAATTGGAAGATTGATTGGTTCCTTTTCTTTTTCATTGATTAACCTTGATTTCTGACTCCCTGATGAACGTATAGTATCTGGTACTGTGGGCTATATGTATGGGAAGAAAAAAATAAAGAGTTTGATAATAAAAATAACAAAGACTGACATTTATTTGTGCTTGCTAGGTATTGTGATGATCATTTTACATGCATTTTCTATTTTTTTTGTAAGAATCTCTTCAACCACCAGATCTTATGAATTAGGAAGCTGAGTTTAGAGAATGATTAATTTCTTCAGTGCGAGCAATGAAACTGATTTAACTCTAGTTTATTTAACTTCAAACCCAGACCAGATTGTGTATGATCAAATTAAATTCAAGATGATTAAATTAGTCATTTTACTAGCTTTCATAGAGGGTGAAAAATACCACCAGGAGTTTAGAGCCCCTTGCCAGAAAAAGACACATGCCCAAGGAGGTAATTAATGATTCTAAACAAGTCTTACAGGTGAGTGTCAGAATTTCCCCATGGAGGTAGCCTCTTTTGCTTGGTATCTTCACATTTTTCAATCCTGGAAAATAGATGCTTTCTCTAAAAATTTATGTTCCGTACCCCTTGGTTCAAGCTGAACTTAATGGAGAGAGAACTTTCTATGACTCTCACTCTTAACCCCAGTGCAATGCCATTTTCTTTCAAGTAATGTAAAGTAGCTTTCAGCTGTGTTATTGCCTTTACTTCTCAAGTATATCTTGGCTACATTCTGCCTCTAGACTTTCCTTTTTCCTTCTCCTCCAATTCTTTGGTCCAGGGCTGTTTCACCTCACGTTTGCTTGATCATGTTTTTTTCTTTCTAAGAGCATCTGGCACCACTTTCGGTAGACCGTTTTTACCACCTCTTAGTATTGTGATAATACTTTTCTCTCAATTAGAGGCTATGCAAGCCAGTCCTTAAAACTTTGTGGATCCACAAGACCCTATGAATTAGAGCTAATAGCTTTTACTCTGCTTCAAAGGTTTTTCCCAGAGTTTCTCTTACAAGCTCACTGGTCTTGTCTCCTTTTATGTCCCAGTGTTCCCCATCTGCTCAGATAAATTTCTGAAGCTTGTTACAGAGCAAGTGAAGTAAATTCTAAGTATATCCTCCATGCTGGTTCTTCCTTCCAATTTTGATGACATTGGCCAACTTCACTGAATGTAATGTACTTCTTTAAGATATGAACTGGGTGAATGTTGATTATCTCATATTTTAGCATATAGGTTGAGGGTGAAAAACAGCTCCTTTCACATAATAGACATGCCTTTTCCCATGTTGGACTCTTCTTTAATAGAGGAGACCTCATGGTTCATGTTAAATTAAACATGAAAGTATTAGGAAGTAATTTTAAAAAATCAAATGTGGCTTCTTCAATTATATATAAATTTCAAGAGAGAATTTGGAGTAAGAACATATTGTCAATCAGCATTTATAGAATACCTATTAACTGCCAGACATTATTCTAGTTGGAGTGTGTATATATACTTTCAGTACCTGTGAACATTAGTTATAAAGAAAATGAATCTTTCACTTGGATATTGCTTCTGGAGAAAGAAGGTCTTCAGAACATGATTATAATTGTGGACCTGGAGCTATTTATTTATTACCTTTTAGTCAGTATATATCTATTTATAGCCTTTTAGTCAGGTATATAGATCTCTATAGGATTTTCCATTTCTTTCTAATTTCCTTAATAAATGAAAATATATGAAGACACTGTTAACTTCATGAATGCACACTGATATTTGTAATGGGTGATTTTCTCAGAGGCCATAGAAATTTTTCTTTCTATAAAATTCTGTTTAATGAAATAACATTCTCTGAGTTAGGAATTGACGTTTGTGTTTTACAGATACAAGTAATAGTCAGTAATAGAGTGGAATCCTTTTGACTGTATAGTACATAGTCTTTCTGTTGTTGTTGCCCTCTTGGAGAACTTCAAACCCCCAAAGGTGGCATAACATGTTTTACTTATTTTAGTTTTTCTTAAAGTAAAACTCAGAATAATTTGAATAATTGTACTGGAAATTTCTGCTTGTCTTTTGAAGGGAGAAGATAACACATTTTTAAATTCATATTATATTTTTTCTTTTTAATTTCTTGCAACTTTTTTGTTTCTGCTTTTTTTGTAAAACCAATTTTGCACATTTGTATCTAGTAACCTGAACAACTAATTTGAAGATAACATCATGCAATACAGCAGCGATTGTTGAATTCCTATTATTTTGGTTAGTGAAATTTTGTATCATTTCTAGTGATTTTTTATTACATAAAGTTTATATTTCCTAAAATATAAAAAATAATAAATTCAAATTTCATAAAATATTTTTATTTGTAGTTTTTTGTTTCCCATGCTCTTAAGAGCCATTTTTTTCAGTGTCATTGATAATATATCCAAATTTACTGAACTTGGTTCTCTGATCAGCATATCACCTAGATAAGTGCAAAATCTTTTTCAAGTTAATTCAGCTCTAAACTTGACCACTAAGCTTTTCTTTTTTTTAACTAAGCAAGAATGTGATGTTTAGAAAAAAATTGCTATAGTCATTGGGAAATCCCCCACTACAAACATCAGTGTATATTTGTGAAGTTGACAGGATCTTCATACTTTTTCTCTTACTAAGGAAATTAAAAAGAAATGGAGAGCCCTGTAGAGATCCACATATTCTTTAGAGCCTTTGCAATTAACTGGCAAAGTAAAGCAGGGAAAAAATTCATTAGAATTTGGAATCTTGAATTTATCTGATGGTGTAAGGAAAAGACTACTGGGATCTGTTAACAGGAAGACAGACATGAATTGACAGGAATAATTAATCTCTTGAGAGTCAGTTAAGCAAAAGCTCATTTAAGCTTATGGAATGCCCTCAAGTACCTATGAATACTGGTTATAAAGAAATTAATCTTTTACTTGGATACTGGTTATGGAGAAAGAGGGTCTTTGGAAAGTGATTGTAATTGAGGACTTGGAGCTATTTATTTATTTATTTATTTATTTATTATTGTCTTCTAGTCCGTAGAAAGAATGAATTCATGGAGATTGAAACAATTTGTGTTGGGAGCTTTTCTGCGTTCCCTGGTTTTTGCATTTAGCCAAGAGGAAAATGTTATTTTATAGTCTTTGTGTTGGTGTTGATGGGTTCTGAGGAAACTTCATGAGGAAGTGAAGGTGGGAGAGGTAGATAGGACACTTCTGAGAGAAGAGCTTAAATACTGGCTGTCATCCAAGCAGAAGTAATCTCAGGAAGGGACTGTTAACTAGCCTCTCCACAGAAATATTGTACTAGCAGTCACTGTCAATTGTTTTTCTAAAAAAATAAAGGCTAGTAATAAGTATGTTTTTAATTTACATATACACCCTTTCCTCAGTTTTGTGTGCCTTATCTCACTTGTTTCACTCCAATTCTTTTTCCTTTCATTCCAAATTGAATTGCAAAATGAAATGTATAAAACATTGCAGGAAAATTCGGTGAGCTTTCCTTATTCGGAAGTCTGACCATAATTATTATTAAGGGATTATAAGAAATTCTTACAATGTGATTTAGGGACTCTCAATTTATTCATAGATCATGGAAGATGTTTAGCAAAGACACTTTCCATCTTTGTGATAAAATCTAAATTTTTCTTATTAACTTGATTGGTCTTCAACATATATTAATTCAGTGCAAACAGGAATAACAAAGTATAATAACAAGAACAAACATTTATTGAATTCATAGTATATGCCAAGTACTGTGCTAAGCACTGTATAAATTATTTGGTTTACTCCTTTTCAACAACCTTACAAGGATGTTATTATTATCATTATACCAATTTACAAATGAAGAAATGGAGTCAGGGCCACTAAGAACATTACCTGAGCAGTGTAGATAAGGAGTAACGCATCTATACACACATCCAACTCTGGAAGCTAAACTGGAGCAGTAATTATCCATTACTGAGAAAGGAGAAAGGGGTTATCATATAAAGTATAGAACAACTAGTTAAATTTGCATTTCAGATAAACAACGAATATTGCACAGAGCATGGGTATTCTCTATTGATATTTGGTAGGTCTTGAAGCACTAGGAATATTTGATTATTTATAGACTCAATTTTGAGTCAGAAACTTCTTTTGAGGCCATCTGGCTCCACCTCTTTAGGATGGAGGGGACTGGAGGCTCGAGTCTTAACCTTTCCAGTTCCCATAAATGGCAATAAGGCACGGTCCAGGGCCTTGCTATGATACCATCTTAACTCCTCTGCAATTCTTCATTTCACTATCAAGTTAAGTTTGTTATTTTGAAAGGCATTTGTTGTCAGTCTGTTTGCAACATTGTTGCCCAAGAAGCAAAATCTTGGCAAATATTTTATCAATAACAGTGGAAGGAAATGTGGAGGCAGGGAAGGAGGAACAAATAAGTTCAGTTATTGGCTGCTCCCGTGTGCCAGTCATGCCCAATATTCTTTCCATGTGGCACCTAATTTCGTAAATGGACATGAAGGCG
This sequence comes from Octodon degus, assembly GCF_000260255.1. NCBI lineage: Eukaryota > Metazoa > Chordata > Mammalia > Rodentia > Octodontidae > Octodon > Octodon degus. The sequence continues at coordinate 2,981,637 of NW_004524736.1, read as the reverse complement.
ATGGCATATATTTAGTATCTACTTGCCCTAGTCAAGTTTCTTTTAGACCGTAGCTGGCAGGTCCAATTTGAATGAGTAGTAGCATTATCAGAGAATGAATAAAGAAGGATGCATTGTATAAAGTACCATCCTTTTAACAGATAGTAAATTAAAACGTTGTATAATCTACTGGAGTTCAATAGTGGGTCATTTTCCTCAAAGAGGAGAGAGATATTAATTAGTCTGTTGCTTGGAGGCATCATTATATATGCTTCATTCCCTTTGCTGTTGTAACAAACAGTTCCTGGGTGCTTGTGCCCTGACCGATTAACTTGCAGGGCTTCCTCCAGAGAACTCTTCTCAGACAGACACTGGTAAAGGGAGAGGATGAGGTGGAGAATAGAAAAAGGTAGAAAAAAACATGATTCTTTGCATGATGGGAGAAAGCAAATAAATGTAACACCTTGGCAAATGGGAACGAAACGTGTTGCACGGTTGTCCATCTCTATGATTTGCTTCCTTCAGGCAACAACAAAATGCATTAGAAGCTTCCAGAAATTGGAAATGTAAACATGTAAGACATTGCAAAAGCTTCTTGGAAGAAGTTTGTTTTTGGAAAAAGAGAAAGTTGGAAAATTAAGATTTTCATAATTGAGGAATAAAAATCCATTAGTTGTTGAGTGTAAAGGACAGAGTTCTTGATTTAATTCTTAGGTTATTACTGTCAAAGGGAGGAGTCAAATTTAGTTTCCCTGAGCTTACTTTCACATCATTGTTTGGTTTTTCCCTAAGCTCAGTTTTTTCTTCCCAAACATATGTACTTCAAGTAAATTTCAATTTGGTTTGAGTAGAGACAATACCTTTTAGCTTTTGATTTTAAACTACTTTCAATTTATATAAAAATTATAAATAATTGTATAGAGTTTTTCTATATCTCAGGCCTAGGCTCAATGTTAAAATCTTATTAATAAGAGTAAAACAATCAGAATCAAAAAATTAACATTTTATAGTATAAAAAGCTAAACAAATTAAACACTTTATTCAAATTTCATCAGATTTGTCCTCAATGATTTATGGTTTTTCCCCAGAGTTCCACACTGCATTTTGTTGTTATTTCTCCTTACTCTCCTGAAATCAATGACAGTTTGCCATCTTTCCTTTATCTTTAAACCTTGACACCTGTTAACAGTATGGGCTAGTTATTTTGCCAAATATCCATTAATTTGGTTATCTCTGGTGTTTACTCATATTTAAATTGAGTCTATGCATTTTTGTGGTAAAAAAGCCATAGAAATCTTATTCTTTCTCACTGCTCCATGCATGAAGTCACTGTCTCAGTTACTCTTGTTGCTGGGACAAATAACAGACACTCGAAATGAGGGAAGGAAAGGTTTATTTAGCTCACAGTTACTGGAGGTTTCAAGATACTGGAGGAGAGAAGAGATAGCTGCAGTGTCCAGAATGACCCTCTCCACATCTGTGAGAAAGCGCAAACTAGCCAATTTAATGGTTCATGCCTCTCTGGCCCCACCCCGGACTCTGCCCTGGTCCTCTGACCCCACCCCTCAAACTACTCCTTGCTCCTCCGGCTTTGGGGGGACAACTAGACACAAACCATAAGTCACTATGTTGTTTGTTTGTGTTTTTGGCGAAACTGGGGATTCAATTCAGGCCTTTGCGCTTGCCATTGAAGCGCTTATTCTACTGAGCCATCTCTCTGGCCCCAGTCGCTGTTTTATTACTGGTGATTCTGATTTTGGTTTCTTGGTTATGGTGGCTTTTGTTGTGTCTCTGGTCTTTATAATTGCTATCTATTTCCTTTTGGTGACAGTTATCTTCGGGGAAATGCTTTGAAACTATGCAAATCCTATTTGTTTTTGAAGTTTCATCCATTAATTTTTGCATATATCATGGATCTTAGTTCTAAGAATGACTGGGATAGTCTTGAGTTAATGGAGATTTTCTATTTTCCTCCAGTATTTATTAATTGGGGAATATACAGGAAAAAAGAGCTATCTCTCTCCACTATTTATCTATGGGCTTTTATTTGATTTTGAGGGTCATAATCCAACATTACCATTACCTACTTTGCTTCTCAACTTGTTTCAGCTTTTGCCAATAGGAGCTTCTTCAGAGTTTTGTTTGTACATTCATGTTAAGCCCTTCTCTGTTTTTTGCAGTTTCTTACATTTTTGTTTCACTGTGCATCTCAGGCTCATTTGTATTTTCCTCATTCAACTCATGAAATTGATCACTTCTCCCAACTTTCATTTATTGGAGAATGGTGTTTAGCAATCTAGGTGTTAGTAGCAGGAGTCCACGTTACGGCGCAGGAGTATCTGCTCTGAGATCTCTCAGTGGACACAGGTAGGAAGTACATGTATGCATTTCTATCAACCTATACATATATTTGTGCATCTACATTTCCATATCTGTGTATATATATTTAAAGTCTTACATTTGGGCCAGTGAGATAGCTCAGCCAACTAAGTGTCTGCTTAGGCAGGTGCAGGGATTGGGGTTTGATCCCTAGAACCACATGCTGCACCAGCCCTGCCTCCAGGCATGCTGAACCACTCACGGAGTCCAGGTGTGGTGGTGCAAGCCTGTAATTTCAATGCTGGGGAGGCTGAAAATAGGATCACTCTGAGTTTGACTTGCTTAGTGAGAACCTGTACCAAATACATAAAAATAAATAAATAAATAAAAATAACTTTTACATTTATACTGCAACCTCAGTGTTCATTTTGAGTTTCTTCATTTCTTTTTTTATTATCCTGTTTGCCATACATAATGATTATATTTTCTGTGGTGAGCTGGTCCACGTGCACAGCACAGCGCAGTTCTTTCTTCATCCCCTACTCCCACATCACAGTGCTCTTTCCATCTCCTGGTCCCCTGCCCATTTGCAAAGGTTCTATACCCCAATTATTATTTATTGTTTATTTTTTCACTCCCCTTTTCTCTCTCCCCACAACTTCCCTCCATCTCTTGTTCCTTTTCCTAACTAAGAAGACTTCCCTACTTCCTATTGTCTGTATTTCATTTGGCTTTTTTTGGCAGAACCAGGGATTGAACTCAGATCCTTGAATTTGCCAGTCAAGCACTTATCTTACTGAGCCATCTCCCTGGTCCCTTCATTTGGCTTTTGATATTAAGCCATGTGATATTTAAGCTTGTGTGTCTGACTTATTTCACTTATTATGGTCTCAAGATGTATCCATTTACCTATGAATGACTAGAATTTATCCTTCTTTATGGAAGGATACAGTATTCTACTGTGTACAAACATCGCATTTTCTTCCTTGTTTTACTTGTAACTTATTTATCAAATACTGAGGTATCTAATTCTTATTTTCACTATATATTTACTTATTTATATGCATTAAATAGTTTCCAAATTGTTGACTCATAGCTCAATGAGAAACACATTTGGTATTAAATCACATCATTTGTGTAATGTTTTTGTTTAACCTTCAGCCTTATAATATCTAGAGAACAACACACTGTCTTTCATAGGAACTTAGGTGAGTTTTATTAGTTCCATACCTTTACTGTAGTTTCGTGCTTTAGCTACAATAATAATTCCGTGCATTTGTTACCCTTCACATTGCACTTAGTACCCTCATCATTTCCTTTCTTTTGATCATTACCTAAAGGTACAGTGAAATTACAAACTGTAAATTTGACTGCAAGTGTCCAAGCTTTCTTACATCATGTAGTGGAGCAGTGTTACTGCTTCCTCGCTTCAGATGCACCAGACCCACTCCTTCCTTCTTCTCAGGTGCTCTGCATGCACACAGTAACGTACCTGTAGTTCCTCATGAATCCTTCCCACATTTCCTTTATATGATTGAGTAGTCATACATGCAATCTTTTGTTTTTTATTAGCACATCTCTGAAGTACATAAAGATTACCCTGCTGTGTGGAGTTGGTGCGTGTACGTAACTCATTTCATTTTTTCCCCTTCCTGCTCCTTCTGCATCTCTTGATCCCCTTTCCCATTTAAGAAAGATTCACCTCCCTATTTCCTCTTATTTTATTTTGCTCTTTATTTATATGGGTTTCTCACATAAGAAAAACCATGCAATATTTAAGGCTGTGTCTGATTTATTTTTCTAACTATTATAGTTTCAAAGTGCATCCATTTTCCTACAGATGTCTCAAGTTCATCACTTTACTGTACAATAGAATTTCATCAGGTATAAATACCACATTTCCTTTATCCATTCATCTGTTGATGGATGTTGGCTTCTTCCAAGATTTAGCTATTACGAATTGTGCTGATACAAACATATGTACACATGTGTCACCATAATATGATATATTTTTAAAACCTCTTTTGGAAGATAACTAGGAGGGGAATATCTGGGTGAAATGGAATTTCTACTTTTAAATTTTTGAAGATACCCATCCTGATTTCCATAGTGGTTGTACTAGTTTACTTTCCAATCAAAGAATACTTTTCTTAAAATCATTTGTTCCTTACACACAATATAACATACTTAGATTTTTTTTACTTTGCTTTTTTCCCTTAACAGCATAGCCTTAAAATTATTCCATATTGATTTATAGAGATTTTCCTTAATGTTTTATTCAGTGGTGTTATTTTGTGTGTATGTCTGTATTTTCATCATGTATCCCTTTCTGTAGGAGAAATTCATGTCAGTTAACAGATTAAGGAAATTTATAGAATCACAAGACAAAGTAAAAATCATGAGAAAAAACTTAAAACTGGGCAAAGTAGACACCAGGGTCTGCTACATTTAATGTCAGTTTAGGTGGAACAAACCTCAAGTAAGTCATAATAATTTATTGTCTTAATGTTCTTAGAGATAAATTTTTGTTGGTTTATGTGTTTTTTTTTTTTTTTGGAAATATGGTAAGCTAGTGGTTAAAATTAGTTTTAGTCATTCAAAAAAAAAAAAAAGGTTTAAATCATGAAAAGCCTTAGACCTTTACAACTTGCTGGTGGTGTAATTTGGGCTCGCTCCTCCCAACTTGGCCTCAGTCTTTCCTGTCTATAAAAGAGGAGTAGAAGGAAGATCTTCCTCACAGTTTTCACTAAGCCAGAGGAAACACTGAAACAGAGCTTTAGTGGAAATGTGGTCAACTAAAAATTGGGTAAGAAAATGAAGCCATTATTTTGTTACCAATTGCTCTTACATACTAAATTCTGCAGTAAACTGAACTTTTTGATGGTTTGGATTATATATACAATTGGAAATAGTTGGTATTTTAAACAATAAGTAGTTTTCATGCTAAAGCAATGCTGAAATAGTTAAAAAGAAAACAACCATTAATTTTACTAGCTAGAGTAAGTCACTGTTACTCTATTAGTATAAATGCTGCTAGATAATTTTCTACATGTGTGTAAAAAGTGTATGTATTTCAAAAAAAGATGTGTAATATAACCAAAATATTATCGCATTCCATCTACAAGCATTCTCCATTTCCACCTTTATTGTAAATATTTTTGCACAAAAAATCCTGACCAGATCACTTGTTCATTTCAGTCTTAGGTTTGATCGATCAAATGTAAAACAAACTTGAACACACAGAGAGAGGAGTTAGAAGATGGTTAGCAAACGTGAGTGCCTGGGTGATGTGGGGCCTCATTCTGACCTGCTATTTATTTTGGTAAATGCAGCATTTCCCAGGCTCAAACTAAGAAAAGGTCTATTGAAATCCAAGGAATCAATCTTTTGCTTTTCTAAACTCTTGTTTGTGATGTTCATTTTAGTCATATTACAAAGTGAGGGAATTATTTTGAATTCAAATCCACATTTTTTTTTTCATCAAAAGTGCTTGACAGAAGCCTCCGAGCATCCTCTAAGGCTGCAATTCTTAAGGAAGCATTTTTGTCATGACTATTGGTTTTAGAAATAGTAAGGAATATTTTATGGTTTTAAAGAAGGTTTAATTGGGTAAAAGCTCCCCAAAGTTCTCTTCTCTAACCTTCCTTCTTCTCATCTTTTATTTCTGCAGCTCTGTTCTGCAAAGAGTATTGCTAGTCTTTTAATATTGCCAGATTTTTAGGTAGTACTGAGGTATATGAAAATTTCATATAATGAAAGTAATGTGGAAGATTTGAGCTCTGCTCCCATTTATTTTTCACCCATGATTATAATAACTGTCTGGAGAAAAACCTGGCAACATTTCCATCAAAAGAGGCATTCTGATTTCAATTTTTAGCCCACAAAAATGCCATGAGCTGGGGGGAACAGAGTTATGTGTGCTGTCTTTTCAATATGAAATGTAAAAATACAACATATAGTTTGATTCTTATACTTTCTGTACCTTCTAAACAAGTGTTCTCTTAGCTTTTCTTCTTTTGGACAAAATATCCAACATTCACTACCTAAGGAGGAAGGAATGCTTTAATTTAGCTTATCATTTGAGAGGTGTCAGTCCATAACCAGCTGGCTCAAAGGCAGGCAGGAACATCATGGTGGCAGGGTCTGAGCAGCAGAGTTGCTTAATTCATAATGGCAGGAAGCAGAGCAAGGGGACAGCACCAGAGAGGAACAGGTGAGGCGCCCAGTTAATACCCAAGGCACCCGTTCATGATGAGCCCATACACCCCCAGGGACACAGTGCAGCAGTGCACTAGGCATCTTGTAATATAATGAAATTTGCATATCAGAATTAAGGGTCACAAGGGCTCTTTTTGAGGTTGAAAGAAAAAAAATGTAAAACTTTGTTAGTTATCCAAGTGTGAGTATTCTTTCCTATTGATCTTAGTCTAAATCTACTTCCTTGCTGAGGATTAGGAAGAGACCCTTTATTTTATTTATTTTTTAAAAAGGGTATAAATAGGAATTAAAACAGAAAAAAATACAAGCGATGCAGATTTTCACTTAACAAAGTAATACGAATTTCACAGTATTTATTGTAATACATAATATTGTCTTCCAACCAGTTACTCATATTACCAGATATATGAATGTAAAATTGGAAAAAGAAAGAAATGTATAAGAAATTAAGAAGACAAAAAGTATAAACAATTGAAAAATGGAGACAAAACAAATTAAAGCATTAACTGTTTCTTTTTATAAACCAGCAGAAATGTACAGTACAGGTGTCAAAAGCATCCTGCTTACATACATAGATATATCTCTTTCCTGTACTCCCTTTCCTGTCTTTCTCCTCAACTCAGTAAATTCTTCCTTTTGAATAAGTTCAGTCCCTTTTCCCAGTGTCTATCGGACCCTTGAGATTCCAGTTTTCTATTTCAGGTTCTCACACTAATGAGACAATACAATATTTGCACATGCGGGTCTGATTTATTTCACTTAAGAGTATATTCTCTAGTTGCATCCACTTCCTCACAAAAGACTCAAATTTATCTTGTTGTATAGCTGAATAATACTCCATTGTGTAAAAATACCACATCTTCATTATCTACTCTTCAGTTGATGGACATCTGGGTTGTTTGCAGAATTTATAACAAATTGTGCTGCTATATACACGGGTGCACATACATTGCTGTGGTATGAGGTTTTCAATTCTTCTGGAAAAATACCCAGGAGGAGACTAGCTCGCTTGAGTGGGACCTCCAATCCTAGCTTTTGAAGGGATCTTCACACTGATTTCCAGAGTGGTTGTACCGGTCTGCTCTCCCACCAACAGTGCAGAAGGGTTCCTTTTTCTCCACAGCCTCTCCAGCATTTGTTATTGGTTGACTTCTTGATGGTAGCCATTCAATCTGGGGTGAGATGTTGTTATGATTTGCATTAAATGACCAATGATGATCTTTTTTTATATATTTACTTGCCATTTGTATTCAGCAAGAGGCCCTTTAAACACACTTATTTTTGTCTCTGAGGTTTCTACAGGTGGAAAATGTAGGGTTGACATACTGCAGAGAAGACTTCTTAGACAATTTCTCCAAGCTCAAGACTTCTTTAGGAATAAGTTAGGTGCTTGATTGCAAGTTGCTGCATGTTAAAAATGTAATTATGGATGTTAAGTACTTTCTGCACATCAAGGTCTGTTCTGAGTACCTCACAGACATCATTTCATTTAATATATTCATGATATGGTGGAAGTATCTTTATTATATTCCCACTAATAGATATAGATCCAGAGGTTGGAAAACAAAATAATCTTCCTCACACAGTTATGCTATTCATAAGTCCCCTGCTAAGATTTAGCTCAGGCCTGGTAGACTCGTTTTCACCTGTGCGGCAGCTGTGGCCGAGTCCTGTGAGCCTCTGGAATTCCCTGGCTGAGCTTCTCTGAGGAACCGTGCAGCCTTGGTGCACTGAGCCACCTGTGAGAGCAGCGGTGTCTGGTTCTAGGCCTTGTGCTTCTAGGTCTCCGGAGCTGCTCGAGTTCCTCCCGCACAGCACTGGATCATGGAGAGCTAATGGAGCTTTGAGGCTGGAGGGAGAGAAACCCAGCTGAGACTAGTAGAAGGAGGCACAGATGTGGGGTAGCTTCTCTCTGCTCTCTTCCACTCCTCTAAAAATCATTTACTGAGTTTGCTTGTCTGCTGTTCTTTAGGGGCAGTCACTTTGCTGAAAGTCAGGATTCCTCACTTATTTATGATCTTTTAAGAACTAATTCCTCATCTCAGGCAAAAGTCCAGAGTTTTTTCCTTGATATTATCTACTCTTACCTGAATCTTCATTTATTCTCAACTTGCACCCTAAATTCAAGCTTATCCTCCTTGGACATTATCCTAAAGTCTCCCAGATGTGTGTATGTTTTTGTTTAAATGCTTTGGCCAACACTGTCTTGTCATTCCTCCTATTCCTTGTGTGCTTTACAAACTTATTTTTCAAAGTGAAGCTCCAATGACTTCCCCTCTGTGAAGCTTACCCCAACTCTCTGAGCAGTATGAAGTGTGCCTTCCTCTAGACTCCTGCAGCATCACATAATTATCTCTGCCTCTCTCTGTGTGTGTGTGTGTGTGTGTGTGTGTGTGTGTGTGTGTGTTTGTCTGTGAGAGAGAGAGAGGCGACAGGCAGACAGACAGACAGACAGACATTCAGACACACACTAACCCTGTGTCCTCATCTGTCACTTCCTAAAGGCTGATTACAGAACATCTCAAGGTATTCATTGCCTCATTGGGGAGGTGGCTGCTCAATCATATCTAGTATCTCTTCCTTGGAGAATTTTAAACAGTTTAACGATGGGATACTTAAGGTGTTTTTGATGATGAGTACTTTTCAACTTGCTTTTGGCTAAAATCTTTATTTCCATGGAAGTTTTTCAAATAAGTGATTTGGTCTGAGAGAAAGGACACTAAAGTCTATGGAGACTGAAAAGGTTGCTTTTATAATAGAAAGCCTCAGGTCTTATTTCACTGTTGCAGGATTTGTTCAAATTGGGAACATCCTAAGAGATAAGTCATCAAGAACCTCTTCATTTTCAAGGGGGAAATGAGGCCTGGAGAGTTTAAGTAACTTGCTGAAAGTCACAGCACTAGTTTGTAGCAAAATTCAGCCTCTGAGATTTTAAGTTTTTACCCTTGTGCCACACCCAGCATCTGATCTGCATAACTAAGTCAAGATGTGTAAGAATATAGTCTGCTAAGGTGGACGAGGGGCAAACTATTAATATTACTCTCCAAGGCTGTGTTCCCCAGGAGACTCTACTTGGAGTAGCTCTAACAATGTGTTAGGCTCCTTTGATTAATCTATTTTTTTCCAGGACTTGGTATTGAATGCATTGCTTTCACATTGAAGGTTGTCTCCAGTCTGTCTTTCTTTTTTATTTATTTATTTAATTATTTATTTGCTTTTTGGCATACAGTCTTGCTAAGTCATCACTAAGTTTCTCAGGCTGAGTTTGAACTTGTGATCCTCCTGTTAAAGTTTCCCAGAGATTGCTGGGATTGTGGATATACGTCACTATGCCCAGCTCCAAAATAAAGACTTTTCTTTTCTTTTTTTTTTTTTTGGAACCAGGGATTGAACTCAGGCCCTTGCACTTGCCAGGGAAGTACTTATTCCACTGAGCCATCTCCCCGGCCCCTTCAAAGACTTTTCTTTTTCATTGCTGGGGTGAAGTCCAGAGCCTCACACATGCTAGGCAAGTGCTGTATCACTGAGCTACATCCCTAGCCCTGGTTTGTGTTTATATTCATATTGACTTGAACTCCACTACCAAATGAAGCACAAGCTTATGAACAAGTTGTCGTTTTTAAGCTTTATCTTTCAGCACCAATTAGAGAATTATCATAAAGGTAAATGAAGGATAAATGAGACCTGGCAAGGGGTCCTTGACACGCTATATTGTCTTGGTCATGTAATATCCTGATATGCTAAAAAAAATGGATTTGCTAAAAAATTTTAAATTAGTATCCTAATATGCTCAAAAATAATATCACCTGCAGTTTCACTTAGTTGAATTAGATCTCAATTTTCATGGAAGATGAAATAGATGTCCTCGAGATACAAAACTGGAAAATGTACAGACAAAATAAAGGAAGTTTTGATGTTCTAATGAGGACATCTATCGGGGGGAGGTTTACAATTGTTGCGTGTTGTGTGTGACTATGACCTAGCAGCTAACCTTTGTTAGAACAGCTGGATCTTTTGGACCTCCTTAAAATTTTCGTATATGGCAAGTGCATGTATTGTTGACTGCTGAGGCAAGATGAAACCAACTTAAACTCAGTGGCTTAATACAACAAGCATTTGGTGCTGCTCCCACATCTATGATCTGCTAAGCATTTCTTCTATTTGCAGCTTCTGTGGCACAGGTAGGTAGGCAGATCTGCTGAGCTTGCCTGAATGCTTCTGTGTTAATTCTTGTTAGATTGGTGTAGCTTTGGTGGGGAGTGCAAGCCTCTCTTCCAATGGTTTACATTCTTCAGCAGATGACAGCAGACTTTTTCCAAGAGTGCTTAAGTTCACCTGTGCAGGGTAGGGGTGGGGATAGAGGTCAAGGAGAAATCTGCCAGACCAGAACCTGACCTTGTCCTTGGCTCATCAGTGTCGCACTGCATTCCCTAGGCCAAGCCAGGCACAGAGACAGACTACGAAGTTATGGGGTCAAGACATTAATTTGGACCTCAAAGCAAACAGTTCACTCTGGTGTGTCTATATATGTTCATAAATATGTAAACAGCACAGAATTAGGTAGAACAAGAGGGAAATCTCCCCTGGACTTTCTTCAATTGTAAATTCTTCTCAAAATACAAACAATTCTTTGGGATATCTATATAAAAGAATAAAATATGTATTTGCCCCTAATAATATGCATAGCTGTGGATTTAAAAATACTTCAAAAATATAGAGAACAAAGAAAAGTAAAAATTGATACCAATCATCCTGGTTATTAGAAACATTTCTGCCATAATCATTGGAAATTTTCCCTTTCTGAAGAAGAGAAATACTACAAATGAAATATCTGACCATTGGTTTAGTAATTACTGCTTGTTTTTGAGAATTTGGATTTCTGTAATTTACCACTATAAACATTTCAGCACAACATATCCTTGCCATATTTCCCCATACACATATCAGAGATTCTGTAGATAATTGCTGGCATGTATAATTTCTGGAATTTAAAGCACTTGAATTTTCACTTTTACTGCATACTGGCAAATTGCTCCATAAAAGATTGGCCCTGATTTTCTCTTCCGCTAATAAAATATAAAGTCTTCCTTATATCTTAGCTCATAGATAATATCAAAGTTTTTAAAGTATTTCAATCTGATGGATGTGAAGTGACATCAGATTATTAGTTATTTTATATTTCTTTGATTATTACTGAAGTCAAATATCTTACATAGTTTTTATAAATTTAAAAAATCATGTATGTATGTATGTATGTATGTATGTGGTACCAAGTCTTGCTATTCAGCTCAGACTTGTACCCATTCTCCTGCATCAGCCTCCCCAGTGCTGGGATTCCAGGTGCACACCACTGTGCCCAGTTTTGGTGACTGGCCGGTCATGCCCCAGGCTTCCAGGACTAGCAAGGCATGTGGCACTGGTGATCAAACTCGGTTCCTTGTGCTTCCCAGGCGGGCATTGAGACTGCTGAGCTATCTCTCCAGACCCTATATGGGCTTTAGTGTCTGTATTTGCACTGAAATATCAATACATA
>NW_004524736.1:2955264-2956298 GCF_000260255.1 Octodon degus | reverse complement strand
CAGATGAATGTCCATTTTGTATCTGTGTATTCAAAATGGTTAGGATAGATATATAGTTACATTCTCTTAATGAATAGAGGGATTTGTTCTAATACTGTTTGTAAATAAGACATCATGTCTCCATCTTGTATAGCAAATAACCACTAGGAAGAGAATATGGAATGTGTTAATTATTGAAACTGTCCTACCAATTTATTTTGGAACTGTCTCATTGCTCTTCATCTCTCAATAAAATTATGAAAAAAAAGAAATAAATAAACAGTGAAGCTGTCTGGATGCTCATTCCTGCTCCTCAGAAAGGGAATCTGTCTCCACAATAGAAGGCAAAGCCCCAAGGCTAGGAACTGCAAGGATATAGAGATATAATTATAGATATAGATATAGATATAGATATAGATATAGTTATAGTTATTTCAGGTTGCCTGGATTGAATTGTGGTTCCCTGTGACTGACTGCATTTGCCCAAGCAGTGCTTTAAACAACTGAGCTAACAACATTTTGGCTTTACCATTTCAATATCAGTGAAGACTCAGGACATAGGACAAGCTGTGCTGTAACATCCTGTAACTCAGTTGTATCCCAAATTTTCTGATCAAAGAGATTATGGGGCCATAGAGGAATGTGATCGATGATGTAGAATGTACCTAAGGAGAGTCACATGGACAGAAAACATTCACTAGGGCTTTCACAGAGAGCAAACAGGTTAAGCAATGGCCATGACTTATCCACTCGGCTGACCCTGACAAAGGATCTACCATCTGAAGTACAGGATCTCAGCATAAATCCTGAGGGGATTTGACTGACCTTATGAGATCCAAAAGCTACAATTCTTGTTGCAAAAGTCTTGTTTTGTCTTGGTTTTAACCATCTAGCAGAAAAGTATAAAAATGAAGTATAAAAAGTAAAGCCATATTAATATGCTGAGCTGTAAAAGACTCAAGAAAACAACTTCCGACATTGCCAGTCCTACCAAAACCCCCCTACTATTATGGACTACTGGACTATATTGGAATATATTGCTGAATTCACTCACC
>NW_004524736.1:2948854-2955164 GCF_000260255.1 Octodon degus | reverse complement strand
CTTTCAGACTATGGTTTGTCTTTTAGCTTAGTTTATGTTATTGTTGGGTACCAAGGTGATAATAAAAGCTTTTGGTAATTTTTATTTTGTGAAGCAATTGAAATTTAAGATGGGTTCAGGAAAAATCTCACTCTAAATATCCTTTTACTGCTATTTTAGCATCCTCTATTTAATTTCAGGTTAAACCTGAGTGTTGGTTCAGTTGCCTGACCTGGAATGGGGTTTTCCCAATTGTCTCTTCAAGGCCTGTGCAGCACAGGTGTCCAGTTCTAGTTTCTGGGCCAAACAGAGCTCTAAGCCCAGCCTTGAGGACCATATTCTTTTCTTTCCCTTTTTCTTTTCTTTTTTAAAAATATATTTGGTTGTTACAGGTCTCACTATGAAACTTGGATTCATAGCGATCCTCCTGTTTTCAGCTTCCCCAGCACTGGGATTATAGGTGTGTATCACTATGCCCAAACTCTGACCCGCTCAGCCTGCCTCGGGGGCAGGGCTGGCACGGCATGTGGTTCCTGGAATTAAACTGAGGTCCCTGTGCTTGCCTATGCTCGCCTAAGCAGGTGCTTTAGTCCTCTGAGCAATCTCGCTGGCCCCTCGGACCCATATTCTTGAAGAGTCCTCTTTTCTGATGCTACTCACAGAATCTGCACACATCCCTGATGTTTTCTTCTCTATTTATTGTGACTTCCCAGAGTCTCCCATCTTTCTTTCAACTTCAGGTTACATTAAAATATTTATTTTTTCTATACTTGATCAAATTTTTGGCTGTTGGTAGTCAGAGAAATGCCCATGTCAGCTTGTCTCTCATGTTGCTGGGCATCCTCTGGAGAGACTTAGTATCGACATTCATGATTCAGATATGCACTGTTAGTGTCTCTTGGGTACAATACTGATCTAAGGACCTGAGCTTTCTTTGAATACTAATAGATTTAGCTGTGGGAAGAGGTCAGCAGAGCTATCCCAAAAGATATCGGAAGTATTATTTATATAGTTATATCTCTCCAGCTCAACCATTTTGTGTTTAAATTTTCATCAAACTCATGGTGAAATGAATCCTTTAGAAAGAGAAATATTTGAACTCTGCCTTCACTGAAGAAATAAAAAAGTGTTTGGGCAAATATTTGGAAGATATCTAAGTCAACCCATAAACAAATTTAAGTTTATCCATTGCTCCTTTTTGAACTCTTGGCCAATCCACACCCATGTGCACTTGTTCTGTGCCCTTGGCTGCGTAGCCTAATGTCAGAGGCCTCACCACCTTGTGCACACACAGCTCTAAGGGGAGAGAGGGAAACGATGTATCAGGCTTCATACTGAGTTATCCTTACAGCCAGGACACCCTGTAAACATCAAATGACATCTGTAGCAATGATTTAATGTGTTTGAGATAGAAAGGACTGCCCATAAGACCCCAAAGACCTACCAACTTGTTTATAAAACAGTCTGTGAGCCCTTGCCAACTTTGATCTTATCCTTATAACTGGGCCCTGAGACATGCATACCTTTTCCTTTGGACCCTGTAAGGACTCACTATGCCTGTCTTTTTGGCATCATCTGTGGCTCTTCCTCTTTGCTAATGCCCATAAGGACAGGTTCCTTCCCTGTGTCACACAATCCTTGGATGCCCGCTCTAAAAAGTGGAGAGGGAGGAAGCCTGACTCACAAGTTTTAACAGTAATTGTGACCATTCTAATCTCTGTATTCTTAAAAACTGTGACTCTGACCAAAAACATGTGAGTTTCATCAAAGCCTCCCTGATTGTCTAGGCTCATTAGGTCTTGGACCTTATACATGCCAATCTGAGAAACTCTATAATCCCTTAAAGTGGTATCTAAAGACTTAGCAATTTGGCATCACTTGAGAACTTATTAGCAATGCAGAATCTCAGGACCTATGCAGGATCTGCTGAATCAAAATCTGCATTTTAATAAGATCCCTAAGTGATTCATATGCAGTGTTCTACTTGGCTGAATTTTAACTCAGTCTTAAATATCAGTATTAAGGTCCAGTTTTCAAAATATGCATCCCACAACTTGATGAGGATAGTTCCCCTCACCTGTTCAAGGAGAGCACACTGTCTTTGATAACCATGCTTCTGAGTCAGTGTTACAGATGAAGTGTGAATCTCACTTGTGTGTGTGGTCAAGAAAAACAAACAAACAAATGAACAAGAAAACAAACAGTTGAGAAACAGTGACCCTGTTTCACTGTGTCTGCTTCAGGTGTAGGTTACAGCCTAATTCAACACTTCCTTTTCTCTCCCCAGTTCTGATCATACCAGAACATCCTCATGGTTCCTATCTCCGCACTGCAAGTGGGTTGCACAGCCCCGCAGACCCAGGCATTTGGCTTATTGTCATGGAGCAGAGCAACATCCACCCATGACAGGTTCAGGACCTTGGCCTTATTAGCACTGACCTCCAAGCTGATCTTGTTATTGCGATGTTCCTTGTTAAGTAATGAGCGCTTAAGCACCCACTGCTTCCAATTACAATGAATTATTGGCAATATGGTCTCAGCCCTCAAGCAGTTCTCACAGTCTGTAATGGGGAAATGATATAAGGAAGGAAGAACACAATACATGCAGGATGCAAACCATGGAGCATATAGATGCCTATAAGGTGGCTATCTCTGACCATATAGTGATTACTTCATTATCAGAAAGTTTTGGCAATTTTAAAAATAGACTCACTCACAATACAGTAATGATAGCCTGGATACTATCTTTTTATCGATAGTGTAGATGCTTGTTTGCTCATATTATCAAACCACCCAGAAAGTAGTTTTCCAGCTTGAAAATTTTAAAAGGACCAGAGAAATTGCCTACTTAAATTCATTACCCAGAAAATAGTTCATGTGTTTAGCAGGGTTTACTGATTTTTCTCAAAAGTTACTCTAATTCAGACCAAAAAAGTATTGCAGAAAGAGACACTAAACATGCATTTTAATTTTAAATCAAATTTCTTTTTTAAATGTTTTTATTCATTTTAATGAGAATAAAAGATAAAACAGCAATGAAACAGTTTCAAACAGATTAGTAGGACAGTTACAATAATCAATACATTGCATATTGTTGTCTTGATAGTAGTTAGTAAGAGGACAAGATGCAGACATGATGTCTTGTCTAAACAATATTAATACAAACCTTTCTTCTCAATGAACTAAGAGAAAGTAGCTGTATATCTATCCTATACTCTATCAACTCTGAAATGACCCAGGTGTTGTAATTGACAGAGGTTATTTTAAAGCAAGGAAAATTAGGTAATTCTACATGGAAACAGAAAAATTGCAATAAATACACAGAAATAAGTGGAAATTCTACAACTGTGACAAACTAACTAAAATTAGAATTCCCTAGATAAGCTTAATAGCAGAATGAGACCACAGCCCACATCATCAATAAATTTGAAGATGAATAACAAATAATTGATCAGAAACAGAAAGTTTTAAAATCAAATTTCATTTTCACTTTTAGAAGTTTTATTTATTTTTGCAGTGCTGGTGATGGAACAGAGTATTGTGTTCAATGGTAGTTAGGTTTCTACTACAGAGCTACACTAGTTCTTTCATTTCTTTTTTCTTTTTTTTTCTTAAGTATTGGAGATTGAACTCATTAAAATAGGCTTGCCAGGCAGGCACTTACACCGCTGAGCTATCTCTCTGGCCCCTTAGTTACATTGTTTTAAAGGGAAAGTTTTTGTATATCCTATATGAGTAGAAGAAAGTAATTATTCTCTACTTTATGTAACTGTGGAGGGACTTGCCAAGAGATTTTATTTTATTTTTTATTTTTTTTTGGCGGAACTAGGGATTGAACTCAGGTCTCTGTGGTTGCCAGGGAAGCGCTTATTCCACTGAGCCATCTCCCCGGCCCCCTAACAGATTTTATTTTAAAGAAATATTTTCGGATAGACTTGATTTTTATAAAATAACAATTATTTATAAACCTATCAAATTTGTGAGTTTATGGCTTCTATAACCACTATTGTATTTGAATGTGATCTTGTTTGACATTATTCTGGAAGTAAAGATAAATTATAAAAAATTACATGACTGTCCAGCAAATGGGACAGATTTAAAGAAGTATTATTTACTATATTTTAGGAAGGGATTTAATTTGCTTGTTTTGGTTATATATTATGATTCCATTTCAAAAAGTGAATAATTATAATTAGTTCCTATGGAGGTTGAAGAGATTCACTGGATATATCATTTGTCCTTTAGTAAGTCTTTCCTAAACACATGATGAAATCAGTATAGGGTACTTGGAAGGCTCTGTGGATAAAGGTGGAATGGAGTGTGCTCTCCAGAAATTTGTGAGTGAGTTGGGAACAGACAACATGATGGAAACCATGGCAATATTTGGCTGGAAATGATAGCCATGAGAGATTTAGAGAAGTGCAATGGTTATTCAGAAAAAGGGTTAGTGGAATAACAACAACCAAAACCAATAAACTCAGTTTGAAAGGGCAGATCTACTCTGAACATAAATCATAGTTTTGCATAAAACTGAAATGGAGATAATGAACTAAAATGGGTAAAGCTCCCTGTCTTATTATCATTTCTTTGTCTCAAGGTTTAATGCAAGCAAATAACCTGAAAACTGGCCACAAAGGCCAATTATGATACACAGAGTCCCCTTTTCAATAACATAGTTTATGAAGATTACACGGTGGGCTCTGGCTGCAGACTGGGCTCTTGGCTCAGTGGTCGTGGAACTAAGACCAGATCCATTCTCTGTGCTGTCACCACGTAGCCAGTCAAGCAGCAAATAATTCAAATGGGCAGAGTCAGAAATACCTTCAAAGAAGAGGGGGGAAAAACCCTAAATGATAATAGAAACCAATCAAAACTGTACAGGAAATGTATCATAGCTAGGAATCCTGGAATAAGACTGCATATACATGGAGCCACTCAGTAGAGCACTTCAATTCTTTAATTGTGTTTTTGATGTATCGAGGGTTAGAGGCCCTTGTCTGCATGGTGACAACACAGGAATGGATCTGGTCTTGGTTCTACCACTGTTGAGCAATGTGAACCAGGATGGTGCACTCCCCTGGGGCTTCAGAGCACAGTGGGAATATTGACCTGCTCATGTAGTGCCCACAGTTGCTGTCAGATACAGCCAAGATGGCTCCAGGGCATGTGGCAGGAGAGAATGGAAGCCGATGAACTGTGAACCACCCAGCAGGCAGCTCCACAGCTGAGAAAACTCAGCTTAGAAAACTGGGTCAAGCTGGGGTAATGACTGTAGTCAGAAACCTGTGAGAAGAAACACTATAAACGTGTTAGCCTAGGAAAAATTGATTGTTTTAAAAATAAAGATGAAACAAAGGATTCAAACAAGGAGGGCTTAATGTTATCTACCTTGAGAAATGGAATGAGATATTGGAATTGTGGGTAAAGGAGGAAAGGTTCTATTATAATCCAGAAAGGGAAAGTCTCACTTTCCCTTTGGTTTCAATCATGATCTTTAGTTTCAGCTTTATCTCCATAATACAGGTGAAAGAGGAAACCCCAGATGTTGGTTTATCAGCTCCTTGAAGGCTGAGAACATTTTCTCTGCAAACTTAAATGTTACTTTTGTGAAATCATTACATTTTGGGAGATGCTGGGCAATACTTGCTGCTGTAATTATTGCTTAATTAAGCCTGAAGTGGTCACCTAAGTTCCATAGAATTTGGCACAAGTAGGAAACAACATTGTGAACACAATTTCATGTAAGCAGTTTGGCTTCAAGGAGGGGTAAAATCTGTGCTTTTCATATGTATCTCATCTCAGTGGCCCAGAAATAATGGTTGGCCTTAATGGCGAATGGGAGAGAATCTGCTTGCATGGTCAGTAGGGCCTATCAGCATAATAAAAAATTGTCACCCAGGATGTGCCTTACAACCAGTGGGTCTCCAACTCAGGCAGGTGGTGGAGAGTGTAGTTCAGTAGTAGAGTGTTTGCCTAGTATGTATGCAAGGCCCTGCTGAGCTGTAAAAATCTCAAGATAACAACGTCAGGCAATTGCCAGATGTGCTGATGACTCACTACCATTATGGACTATTGGACTATATTGGGTTATTCTGCTGAATTCAAGTACCTACATTTGAACTGGCATCAAGTATGAAAAGGACCTACAAATACAGCTTCTCTGATTCCAAGCACTAGAAAAACAACCAGATTCATGCAGTTACTATTGTCTTATGCTAATGAGTAGGTTTTATTATTTTTGTATAATAACTATGCCAGTAGTGAAGTTTCCATTCACCATTATCTAAATGCTCACTATATTTTACTTAATAAGCATCTAGCAAGTATTACC
>NW_004524736.1:2936690-2941399 GCF_000260255.1 Octodon degus | reverse complement strand
AGAGACTGAAGGATACTGGAAAATTTTCCAAACATTACCCAATTAAGGGATCATAGTTCAAAGATCTGGTCTTCTTATCCAGGTGTGCTCAGCATGGGGAAATGAGAGTTGGTTTTTCAAAACTAAAAGTTGATTTTTGGAAAAAACAAAACAAAACTATGCATCTGATTTTTTAAAGGCACTACTCATCGTCTAATCTTGACAGTCCATTTCATGATCAGGTGTCAGTATGCATAATAATAGAGTGAATTCTCTGATTGAATTTTTCTTTACTTAAAACCTAAGGCATTGGGCATTCCTTGGCTTGCAGACCAGTGAAAGCAGTAAGTCTCATGGAAGGCTGAAGGTAAAGGTGCTTTTCTTCTCACATGACCGTTCACTCTCATGTGGTGATGACTTTTTACAATTTTTGTGGAGTACTTCCTAAGAACTGGGCATTGCCCCAAGAGCTTTGTGCCTTATCTCACTTAATCCACAGGAAACTGCCCAGAGCATAGGCAGCTGAAATTTAGAGTCTGTGCAAGTAGTTCAAGGTCAGACAGCTCAGAACTGGGGAGTTAGGATGCACCATCAGTCCATCTGTCCCTCAGCCTCAAAACTCTACACCACAACCTTTGCTGAATGAAGAGAACTGTGAGGGCTTCTTTTCAGATTCTCAGTGTCCTGAAGGAAGAATTTGATAAGACGTACAGAAAAGGTATGAAAGGCACATAGTCACTGAAAGAAGAAAGGAGTTATGCTGTGCAGAGTGAAAGCAGGCAAGTAAAAAGGTTACAGAGACCTAGGATAGGGAAGAGTGATCTGTTGAACCCAAAATTCCTGGGCTATCACTTTCATGTAAATAAGGCAATTAGGGAAGGCCCCCTGTGAGACACTGGGCATTATGCCATGTATAAACTGTCCCATCAAACAACCTCTTAGGCTTTCTGTTGCATATAAATGAAGAATCAGAAATAGGGTCTTTTGATTGGTTGTGCCCATATGCAAATGAAGGTTTGAAGACTAACAAGTTATTGAATGGTCTGAAAAAGCATTTTTTCTGATTGGTTCTGTGCCTAGTGATGAGGGCATCACTGTATTAGGAATGTTCCTCCCCTGTTGCTGTGTCCTACAATGGCTAAATGCCCTCAACTGTGGAGTCTTTTGTTCTGCTATTTATATTAAAAATTTGAGGGGACCTACCCCTTAGCTCAGTTCTTTAAGTGACTGCTTCAACAAAGCAGTCAGGCTCAGGTTGCTGTGGTTTGATCCCCATAACTCAAGCCAGCCAAACCTGCCCTGAAGGCATTCAGAGCAAAAAAAAAACATTTTTTTTGAGCATGTGTTAATTTATTTCTCTGATGACTTACCTTTTTTTGACGAATATTTTATTTTTTTGGAAAAATATATTTATTTAATTATTTGTTAGTTACAGGGTCTTGCTACATAGCTCAGAGTCAAAGTGATCTTCCTGTCTCAACCTCCCAGTGCTGTTGTGTGACACCCTGCCCAGTTTTGGTGCCTGGCAGAGTGTGCCTGAGGTTCTAGGGCCAGCATGACATGTGGTACTTGGGATCAAACCTGGGTCCTTGCGCTTGCCAGGCAGGTGCTTCGACTGCCAAGCTATCTCCCCAGTCCTTGAGTAATGATTTTTTTTCTTAAATAAAATGGCTTACTGCCTTTAAATCACTAAAATAGAAAAAAATACTTTAATTTCACTCTCTTATATTTATACATGAAGTGTTTTCACATTGAAGGTGATTTTACTTATTTTCATGGTTATTTTTTAGCTGCGCTTGGTTAAGGCCTCATGGCTTTTAATGAACTCACGGCCTCACCTTATGACTCCTTCTCTTTTTTAAAGTGACAATTTCTATATCTGCACTTTTAGCTCATGCATATGGATATATGATGTATGCTTTGTACTCAAGTCACTTCCATTTCCAATTCCTCTCTATTAACCAGAGTATAGGCCAACCTGCGTAAGTGAGGCAGCAAGCCAGTTCACTTCCCATTTAGGAAGGCAGTTCCAGGAAAGGAAGAGGCTGTGAGGTCAGCAGAGACCCCAGCTCTGTAATTCTAGGCCACTGTATGCTCAGCAGCCCCCACCATCACCTCTGTATTCTAATTCCTGGGAAGTAGGAGGGTGAAAGTTAGAATAATACACATTCTTCATAAATATGTACGCCTTTGACAAATAGCCACATCCCATTGGCCTAAATCTAGTTATGTGACTTCACCCAGTCAAGAGAAACTGGGACATGTAAGCTCTGCCTGGGGCCATTCAGTCTCTAGCAGTTCTGGACCTAAAGGGAGGAGAGGAGAATGGATTCTAGGATTAACTAAAATTCTCTGCCAATTTACCCCTCTAGTGCACAAACATCTCACCCTACCCCTCAGCCTACACAGAAGTCATGCTCACTTTCTTTACAGTGGGCTGGGGAGACAGCTCAGTGGTCTAAGCGCCTGCCTAGCAAGCACAAGGACCCCTGTTTGATCCCCAGCCCTGCCTGCCATGCTGGCCCCAGAAACCCATGTGTGTTGTGCCAGCCATGGAAACCAAAAATGATTCTTTTCATTTACTCCACCCTGCTTGGAGTCCAGGGTTCTTAGGAGACATTTAAGAATCTCTGTCAGTTCATATGTAGCACCAATGGCCTTGGTACAAAAGTATGTGTTACCTGCAGCACAGTCCCCATCTGCAAAGGAAGAGGAAGCACAGCACAGAGGCAAGCCACTCGCAGTCATCAAATTGTGCTGGGCAGGAATTTTCTCAGCCACTCTGGACTTTCCTCCTTATTGTAACTCATTTGTCCATTGTTTGGGGTCTTTATATGTTGTAGCCAACTCTGTGGTGGGTGTCAGAAAACACAGACTCCTTAGGGACTGCTTCCCTTTTAGAACCTGTTTTTTACTGATGCAGGATTGGGCAGCTCTAGTTTGGACTAGTGATTGATATATCACTGATTTTGCCACCCTTATTTCTTTGACAATGTGATTTTCTTTAAAAAGATCCTATTTGGTTACAGTGTGTTTATATAGAAGAATCCTTTGGCTATCTTTCCCAGACCTGCAGTTTCCACTTATTTTTGTTAATGAATTCAGTGCATAGTTAACTCTAAAATTTGTTGCTCACTTTAAGGGGTTCTACCTTGAGGTGAGCTGATGCAGGAGTCTTCATTGGGGAAGCTGTGCCTTCCTTATCTTAATGTTTACGGCTGAACCAGCTCCCATTGTGTGATCCAAGGACCTTCCGCAGTACATTCGCAAAATAGTCTCTAAGCAAAAATCTTGCCTCCTGTTTTCAGAGGACAGCAGATGGTTTTTCTAGCAGGGGTCACCAGTGTTCCAGCCTGTGTTCTCTGTGTTTTCACCACCTATGACCTCGTCTCTAAACCACTACTAGATACTTTCGGTTTTGCTGTGGCTAGGTGGCAACTCTCCATTAGGAAACACAAGAAGCTGCTGGATGGAGGAGACTTATGTCACTTTATCATGAGAGAAGGTTGTTTCTTTCTCACTTAATTGCCTCCAGATGGACAGGTACATAGAAATGGGTCAGTGCTTCAGCTTCCCGACATCCACTAGAGACCTCTTCTCTTCACTTTGTCACTGTACTGGGACCCAGGAAGGGTCCTGGCTGCTGCGCTAAAGGTAGCCCACACCATTATGACCACTTTCCATCAGCAGGAGGCAGAGAGGGGCACACGGAGTAGAGGAGAAACAAGGTGCTTGTGAGACCCCAAATGACAAGTTATACACACCCTTTCTAATTATACCTCAGTGACCTGGACAGTCCTTTAGGCACACAGTTAGGTGCAGAGGAGGCAGCTGGGAGCAAGGAGGCATAGACCATGCTGGGGTAGTCATGCACCTGAACAAGACTCAAGGAGCCCTCCAACTAAAAGGGTGAAGAGTAACATGAGAAAATCAGAGAGTCTCTACCACAGTTCTATTGACTGATTTAACATGAGTGTCACTGGACTCCCTTGGGTCTCAAATACCATCTCCTTCCTACACAACCTATCCATCATGAACAGTAATGGGAAAGAAAAAGGTCCTCTCGGTTCAGGTACTTATTCAGCTCTTTTCCTGTGTTCTTACACATACACTGTTAATGGAGTTTTAAGAAAAACCATTAGAGGAGAAGTGAGCAACTATTTTAGTTTCAGTGTCAATCATTTTTGAGCTCCTTTCAGCCAACCACACTCTGTGATACTTACTTCTGTCACCAAAAGGTATATTTATAACTTATTCCAAACAGCAAGATTTAGACAGTACCTTTTCTTGATGCCGACATCGTTGCCAGTCCCAGATGGAGTAATTCAGGCCTGGCTGTAGTGTACTCACAGAAGCAGGGCATGTTCACCGTGAGTGAAGATGTGGAAATAATGAGCTAGTGGCAGACCTACCCAGCAGGAATCTTTGTTGCCCCTGAAAATCATGGACCTGTGGCCAGAACTGCTTCCTGAATTTTTTTTCTGGAGAAAAAAGTTTACTTAAATTGAGAGGAGAAGAAAGCATAGAAGAGACACCACCCTGGGAAGAATGAATCAAGTACAGATTGAAAGCTATTCATTTGCATTGTTTTCTGGTATTGAAAGTTCATTTGAAAATGAGAAGCAACTTCTGTTTTCTTAGTTTAACTCTGTTATCATCTGTACCTCTAAATACATTTCTGATGATGTGTGTGTATGTGCACGCATGTGCACATATATGGACTTGTGTGT
>NW_004524736.1:2934935-2936590 GCF_000260255.1 Octodon degus | reverse complement strand
ATATCTGGATAGCTAGCTCAGCAGATTAAAGCACCTGCTTAGGCAGATGCAGAGACTGGAGTTCAATCCTGGTACCTTGCTGGCTGCACCCCTGGGGCCTGCTGGGATGGTGATTGAGACTAGCCGTGGTGGTGTGTGCCTGTAATTTCACAGCATGGGAGGCTGAAAACAGGAGAATGACTACAAGTCTGATCTGTGTAGTGAGACCATCTAGACCCTGAACTAAGTACAAAAATAAATAAATTAGCCCAGTGAGTGTGTGGGAGAACTTCCTGCTACCCTGCACTTGTGGGACCTGCAGGTCCAAGCCCAGAAGCACCATGGGTGAAACCCTCTTCAACCCCCTTGGGACCCCCACTATCACTCTTCAGCATCCTCCACCCCGGCAGCCCAGTGAGAATTTCTGCCAGCCCAGTGAGAATTTCTGGGGACCCCCACATCCAGTCCTAGCCCAGGCCTGGTGAGTGTGTGGGGGAGTTTCCTCTCCCCACTACTCTACCTTGTTCCCTCTAGACTCAGCTCAGGCCTGGACTATAGTCCTGGGGTGAAGCGCTGCAGTTTCAATCCTTGCAGAGAGAGTAGGGGAAAAGCCCCACAGCTATTCCAGGAGCAGAACATCTTGCCAGAGGTGCACAACAGGATCACTCCTAAGGACAGCAACAAGAAAGAGCTGAGCACAGCAGCCAGAACCAAGCTAGGCACAGCTGGATAAATCCAAACTTTGTAGATCTGCACCTGAACTTCAGTAGGTGCTAAGGTTATAACTGCACCAAAGCTCTACAACAAAGGTCAGAAGACAGTGCTACACAAAGTGACAATGAGAAGGAGCAAAACACAATATCAGACCCCAAGCCCACCCATAACAAGTGCAGAGGACACTAACACAGAACAAATTGGGAACCACACAGCTGAAATCAATGAATAAACAGTTTCTGAAATAAAGAAACAATGGCAGAAAGGTATAGAAGAACTCAGATTGGAAATGAAAAAAGAATTTAATAGCATCTGCAGTAAAGAACCAAATGCAGAAACATATGGAGGAAACCCAGTGCACACCCAGAACAAGTGCAGAAGACACTAGCTCAGCTCAAATGTATGAATTAATAGCGTAGATACTAAATAAGCAACAGCAGAAAGTTATAGAGGAACTCAGAGCTGAATATTTTTCTACTAGCTCAGCTGAAATGCATGAATTAATAGCATTGATTGTAAATAAGCAACAGCAGAAAGTTATAGAGGAACTCAGAGACAAATTATTTTCTGAAAAAAAAATTCTCTGAACTCATAGCATCTGCAGTAAAGATTCAACTACAGAAACATAGTGAGGACAGTGAAATACCCTCAGGACTTATCCTGAGATCCTGTACCTCAGATTGTAGATCCTTTGTCACTGATCTTATCAGACCAAAAAGCTACAACTCTTGTTGCATGGGTCTTGCTTTATCTTGGTCTTACAGCAGAAAAGTATAAAAACGAGTATAAGAAGAAAAGCCATGCTGTTATGTTGAGCTGTAGGGAACTCAGGTCAACAATTTCTTATATTGCCAGTGAAGCAGAAGACCCAATACTATTATGGACTACTGGACTCTTTTAGAATATTTTGCTGAGTTTACACACCTATAATAATCAAATAACAGAACTAAACAAAAAAAGGG
>NW_004524736.1:2906088-2929804 GCF_000260255.1 Octodon degus | reverse complement strand
CTACAGTGCTGTCTCTCTCTCTCCCTCTCTCTCTCTCTCTCTCTCTCTCTCTCACACACACCACACACACACACACACACACACACACACACACACACACACCCTGCAGTCCTGGGGATCGAACTTGGGACCTTGCACTTGCTGAGCAGACACTTACACCATGGAGCTACCTCCCTGGACCCTGCTCTGACCCATTTTGGCCTCAGAATTTTTACTGTCCTCTTCATTTCCATGCAGCATCTCTTGGCTCTGATTATATTCTTTTCAGTTGCAGTTGCTGCCTTTGTGCTTGGGTGCTGAGGACTGTTGGTTCCGGTATGTTTGGGTCTCCCTGGTAATTGTCACCTTTGGGGTCCATACTCCTTAGCTTCTGATTTAGGCTGTGTCTCTGCTCTGTCGTGAGCTTGGCCTTGATGTTCTTCTCTTCTTTTCCCACTTCTTTGTGGATCTTTACCATTGTGGTTTCTCTCTTTAACTAAAACCCTGATAGCTTTAAGTGGTCTACCATAAGCATGTTATTATGGTTTCATGTTTTGCTTTTAAAGAATGCATGCAACTCTTGCAATTTATAGTACAACTTATCTGTTTGTTTAAATAAACAAATGCTTTAAATTCGTCTCAGTTAAAACATTAACCTCCCTTTCCTTCCAATCATCAAGAAAAACTTAATTTGCAAGAAAGTAAGCCATGTTTATATGATGGCTTTGCACATCTTTTGGCACATGCTTTTAAACCTCCAAGGAGACAAAGTATTCCAATCTGAGAAACACTTATTTCTTAGCCAAAGAAATTAAACCCTTGTTCTTAGATTTGTGATATGAGATGTTGTTTTTGAAAGGGAGATTTTTCTAAAAGCCTAAAACTCACAGTATGGATCACTACTCATAGATTCAGTCCAACTGACACTTGCAGTTTCCACCTCTGTCTTGTTTAACCCACATTTGTGTATATTGATTCTTTTTTGACCTTGACTGCAGGCACTAAGGACCCAAGATTTCTATCCCTGACCCTAAGAATAATGTGCTATTTAGTGTTCCTTTGACTTTCATGTGTGATATATTTTATTCATTTGTCTTGTCTTGTAAATTTCTTTGTACTGTTACATTTTTCTGGTCTAGAAATTACTAGTATGTTCATTTTTAACTCTGTGGCTTAACCTCTGTGTAAACCATTACAGAAATCAATTTTAAAAAGTCATAAGCATGCTGTGGAGACCCATCACTAAACATTTTATGAATGATTTAGAGTAGGGCTAAATAATTACATTTTGTGGCCAAAAGTCAATAAGTTAGAGGAATAACTATTTTTATCTTACTAAACTATATTAAAATTATATTTTACATAATTTGTATATATAAAAGCATTTTCATAGTATAGTTAGAGATACTGGGGGATTTAGGCTTTATGCACATTTCTCTGAATCTGCCTCTTAAGTATTGGGATATTAGGTAGGTAAGTCTGATCATCACCAGTGGTTTTTGTAGGGCATGAGAGAGGAGGTCATCCTGACCCTCATGTTTGGAGAGCAAGGCACACAGTGAAGATGTCTTGACACATATATCAAGGGTTTATTGAGCCACATACTGTAGAGGGCTGACTTATTCACTTATTTTACAGATGTTCACCGAGGTTTTCTCCTTCCCAAACGCTGACCCATGGTGGTGGAGGTTGAAACAGATAGGGTTCCTGCTCTCATGAGTCTGGGGGTGTTCCCTCATGCCTCGATGTTTACTGAACACTTTCTACATGCCACATATTTCACCTGTAGTAACTCCTACAATCTTGAGCTTTTCACTATCAGACTTGTCCTCATTGTGGCGTAAGCTTTTGCTGGATAGAGATAGGGGTTCCAATTCTTAGAACTCTGATAAATGTATCTTGTTGCTTCTTGATATCATACAACTCCACGATCTGAGATCACTCCACTTCATTTCATAACTAATCTGGTTTTAGCCCAACATTTTTGGGACTCCATCTCCGCCTCTCCTCATTTGCCCAATCTGAGTTACATAGATCCATGTCTCACTGTTTTTTTTTTTTTTTTATTTCTTTTCTTGTATGACCTGATAGTGTTCTCTCCTGTCTGGAAAGAATCTTCTTGTTTTTTCCTACATACCAATTTGTTAGAACTATACATCTTTACTAAGTCTTTTCTATTAACTCAACCCATTAGACTTAATTCTAACTATACAGAAAGTTTGGCATGTTGTATACATGCTATAATTTGAGCTCAAAAGATACGAATGCCCACTCATATGGATGCCCATTTATTTTCTCTATCTAGATCATATGTTCTTATTCAGTAGTAAGAAATGTGTCTCCCCTTTGTAATTCTTTCATAGGGTCCTATATACTGACCAACTGTAAATACTCAAAAATATTTTTTAAAAAAATAACTAATATTAACTCCTTATTCAATTGTCTGTAATTTTCTGTGTGGTGGCAACTTTGACTTTGGTCTGTCAGCTAAAATTACATCCTTTGCTTGATATAATCTAAGAAGAAATCGTATGTTCACTGATTGACTTTTCTTACTTTCTTTTGTCATGGTGAGGTTAGTCTCTATACATATATATATATATATATATATATATAGTTTATATATATATAAACATATATATATACGTTTCTCTTACCCTTCAAATAAGTGTCCAAACCAGGTGTGAATGCATGCACCTTAGTCCCAGATACTTGGGAGTGTTAGGCAGAAGGGTAGATTCCAAATGTTCCAAAGAACATAACAATATCTTTAGGAAAAGCTGACAGCAAAGCCAAAATGAAGCAGGTAGCTTGTGACCAGGGGATAAACAAAACAATGTTGGAAAAAATAGAAACGTCATTTATAACTGTCTATTGGAGAGGCTAGAGAGATTCATGCTTGGAAGGGTTGATGACAGATAATCCCTAAGTTGCTCACTAAGGTGCCATTTTAAAATTTAGAGGAGAAAGGAAAGATTGTTAGAAGAAAATTTAACAAATTGAGTATAAGCACAAGGCTTTGAAATTCACCATGAGAAGGTCCATAGTTATTTTCTGTTGGGTTATATGCAAAGTGGTGTGTGATACTCTCAAAGTAACCATGATAAATTATTAAGTATTTGTAATTTATCACATGCATTAGAGAATAATGTATTGCAATGTGAATTGATGTCACTAAACAACATTGGCTGGAACATTTGTCTAGATATTGTGTGAGATAGTCTGAGAGAGGGATGACCTCATTAGTAACTCATACTGGTGCAGAAGACTGTATTTTCCTTCTCATGAGGTTTTATTTTTCAATTTCAAGCTAGAAAATGAAGAATTGGGGACACATATTTACATTATGCAAACTGTCTTGGTGCCACTTCTCCACTCTGATATTATTTCGAAAGTCACCAGTGCTTTCTGAAACATAAATGACAGAACTTAGCTCCTTCTATTTAAATAAAATGTTTAAGGAATACGTGATAAATATATATTTGGGCTTTGGATTTTTTGGTTATCTATAGCTGACATGAAATACTATTAATCTATTGTTTGCCAACCTACTTACAAACCGCATTTCCTATTATGCTTGACATTATTTTATGAGGAATAATTCACACTAAACATGCAAAGGCATGCCTCAGGTAAGGATTAATCCTTCAGGCCTGTAGAGTTTACTATTTTTCATAGCATCTTCACAGCCTGAGTGTTTTCTTCTACTTACTCAAAGCACATTGTTGAATTTGTATATGGAGGAGAAAAAAAAATAACCTTGCGTTTCCTTTCCTAGCAATTATAGGAGCTCTTGTCATATTTCTGGTTTGTTGGCTCTGTAATGCCTTAGAAATCCTTAACATTTTTTCACATTATTCTTAAAAATCATTTTTTATTATTTTCTATTTTAACTAATACTTTTCTTTTTAGTATTCTTGATTTCACCTGCTTTGCAATACATTCAAAATTAGCTCTGCTTACAGGAAGATTATTTTAATGGCTTTGAGAGTTTTCCCTAGAACTGTAAAAGCTTCACCTGACTAAGTAGTGAGGTGGCTGGTAAGAGGAAGAGGACAGGTGAGGGATCCTGTGATATCCAGACTGAAGGATGTGGCAGAGGTTGGGAAGCAGACAGAGAGACAGAGAGACAGACACAGACAGAACCAGAGAAACAGACACACAGAGAGAAATCAGAAGCAGGCCCAGGTAGCTAACAGCAAGGATTCTGTGTACAATGAACATCTCATTTTCAAACCGAGATAGGAGGCCTTTAAGAATTCTTTGACTGGGCCAGCCAGGTAGCTCAGCAGATTAAAGCTCCTGCTTAGGCAGGTGCAGGGACAGGGGTTTGATGCTGGCATGCCGGTCCCATCCCCTAGGGGCTCGCTGAGACAGCAATTGAGACTGGGCGTGGTGGTGCCAGCCTGTAATCCCAGCACGTGGGAGGCTGAAACCAGGAGAATCACAAGTACGATCTATGTAGTGAGACCTTCTACACCCTGTGGACCCTGTACTAAATACATTTAAAAAAAAAAGAATTCTTTGATTACCACTTACAATGCCTGAAGATTTTTAGTAATCTTGAGGAATTACCATCATATAGTTTTACATGTAATTTTGACTCTATTAGAAATTGGAAGGCAAAATGGCCACAGAAACAAAATCACCATTAGGATGATAGGATGATATACCTGGATTCTGCATTACCAGGAGGCAGTAGCTGAAGACCCCTCATTTTTATTTGTTTAATATTGTGTCTGTTTCCTGCAACTTGGTCTGACCTCATCTACCATTCATGAGCATGGATGTAGGAGTAGTGAAGACCAGAGGGGTGTGTCTTCACAATTACTGGCTCACTTTGCATTTATGACTGTTGCTCCATGATTAGCTGCTAACTCACATTGAGCAATTTACTGTTTCTGAAGGCACTGTTCCGGTCTATGTGTTGATTCTTATCAACTCTATCAGTTTAACACTATTCCGATAATCCTTATGATAAAGAGGAAGCTGAGACAGACAGGTTAAGTAATTTGAGTATGGTTACACGACTAGTAAATAAGAACTGGCATTTGAACATAGTACTCTGGCTCTAGAGTCTGCATTTCTTATCACTACTGCTCCCTGATTATCTGTTATAACTCAATAAGCTCTTTACTCCACAGGAACTATAATGGAATTGGGGGAGAATGAAGGGCTTTGATTATTCCTTACTGCCTCTGTCAATGCATAGTCCTCATTTATGACTAGCTTTTTTATGTGCTTGCTGATTAAAAAATGTGAAAGTATACTGAACCAAAAAAAATATTATGTCGTTATTATGACAAGTAAACTTATCCTTTAAGCCCTCTACCTTCCTGAATATGTTTCATTATTTTTAAAGTATTACATATGCTTAATTATTTTTAAAGTATTGTAAAACGTGGAATTCTGTTCTGCTCAATATGGTAGACACTAGCCAAATGTGGCTGTTTAAATTTAAATTAAATGTAAAATGTCCTTCTTGGTTATTCTAGCCACATTTCATATGGTCGTTAGCCATATGTTCCTAGTGGCTACTGTATTAGGTACAGCATTCTGAATGTTTGTAAAAGCAGCTTCCAGTGCCCAATAAATGCATCAACACCTTTGCCTCTGGGCAACAGGTTTCCAGACTTGTTTCTTTCAAAAAGTGTTTCTGAGTGTCATAATTTTCTGGCATGCTCAAATTGGACTGGAAATTCTGCATTGCCTCTGAATACAAGTTTTTCTCAAAAGTACTAACTTATCTTTCTTCCCTTTTTCTGAAAAAAATTCCTAGCATATATTTTTTTATTCTCTACTTAGTAAATCAATCAATGTGATTGTTAATCTATATTGTCAACTTGGTTGACTTGAAGTATCATAAGGGATCAATCAATAAAACTCACTTGTGGGTGGGTGACGGTGGGCCCTGGAGGCATGGCTTTCGGATCTGCATCTGGTTCCTCATCCCTCTCCTGCTGTATTTTCTGGCTACCACTAACTAAGCATCTTTTTTAATGCCTCACCTATTGACCATAATGGTAGATATAGACTGAATCTTCTGAAACCATGAGACAATTTAAATCTCACTTCTTTTAAATTGTGTGTCAGGTATTGTACCCCAGTGGTGGAAAAGTAACTAATCCAGAAAGTTAGTACCAAGAGTAGGGCTATTGCGCTAGGGATATAACTCAGTGGCTCAAACCCCTACCTGGACAGTGCAAGGTCCAGGATTTGATTTCTGGTACAAAAAAACAAAGGAATAAGGTTGTTTCTGTGACCATACTCAGCCATATGGTCCAAAACTCTTTAGAACTACTTTGTAAGATGAAATTGAAAGGTTCAGAGATGTGGAATAGAAAAGCTGTAGAACAGTGCTCATGAAACTTTTAGAGCTTTCAGTGATAAACAACCCACTGTTGCACACATGCCGTAGGTTCACCACCATTGCCCTAGGATGCTGTAACCATAGTGTGATGGGTGATTATTTAAGACAATCAGTTTCATTTGGGAACATGGAGTTCATTGGCAATGAGACAGAAGGCCATATGTGTTATACTCTGGCAAAAAGAAAACTGTCTATATTTTCTCCATGTCTTGATACTTTGTGGGAACTAAATTAAAGGTGGAGGATTAATTGATGTGGTGGCAACCCAAAATTGATGGCTATTTTTCCCAGATTTATAGTGAGATTCTGAAGGAAAGTAGAGCACAAAATTTTGAAAAATTTAAATTTGTGCAAGTAAAAAATTATGTACAAAAGTAAAGCTAAAGTTTACCCTGTGCTAGTGTACCTTGGGATTATTTAACTTATTTTTTAAAATATTTATAGGAGTTATCATCTAAGATAATTGCCTTGAGTCTCAGAGGAAACTTCGATATTAGTGTTGTAACAATCCCAGGATGACTGATACTTTAGGAAAGGGACTATTGTGCATCAGTTGCATGCAGGATCATTAGATTTACAACCTTTTGCTTATCTTGAGATTAAGTATGGATTTTATATTTTCCCATAATTTTATTGAGAGATGAATAGCAATGAGACAGTTTCAAATCAAGTTGGTAGGACAGTTTCAATAATTAACACATTACATACTCTCTTCCTAGTGGTTATTTGCTGTACAAGATGCAGACATGATATCCTATTTACAAACACTATTACAACAAATCCCTCTATTCATTAAGAAATGTAACTATATCTCTATCCTAACCATTTTGAATACACAGATACAAAATGGACATTCATCTGTATCCTCTTTTTTGTTTATTTCCGTCATGTGAATATTATATGTGTGTTAACTCAGCAAAATATTCTAAAAGAGTCCAGTGGTCCATAATAGTATTGGGTCTTCCTCTTGACTGGCAGGATTTTAAGAAGATGTGGACCAGGCATAGTGGTGTATGCCTGTAATCTCAGCACTTGTGAGGCTGAGGCAAGAGGATCCTTGTGAGTTACAGGCCAGCCTGAAATACTTGGGGTCTATATCTGATCCTTGTCATTTTTTCTCTGCACTGTTCCTTTCTCTGCTTATCAACTTCCATAATCTAAATATCTCTTTTCCTTTATTCTCTTTCACCATGATTGTTCTCTCTTGGAGTAGAATGACAGTGGACTGAGTCCCATGAAATCATGAGCCAAATTAAATCTCTTTTCTTTTAAATTGTCAGTGCCAGAGATTTGGTCCAAGTAATGGGAAAACTGACTAATACAACAAAGAAATCAATTTAATTTATTATCCAAAAATCAAAGCTTAACAGTTTCTTACATATTTCAACAGACAATATGCCTAGTCACAGGTGGCAGATATTTAAAAGCAACCCTCTAATTTTTATAGGAAACAAAAACTAAGATTGAATATTTACTTAGATGTCACCATTGGAATACATTGAACAAAGATTGAACCACTACATCATTTATTTACTAACAAACATGTATTTTACACCAAAAGAAGCATACTCTTTGCAGGGCTCTGAACATATGGGGTTAGAGGTGTACCATTCAGCCTTAAGAAAAGAAGAGTTTGGTTGGGAAATTCAGATAAATAGGTCACTACATAGTGGGATATATGCTTTGATGAGAGTATTTCACCCTTATTGTTGGAGTAATGGTGAGCAACAAATTCTGGTTAGAATAGGAAGTCATGAAATTTAATAGTGTACCCTGGGATGAGTCTTGCAGGGCACTTCCACCTGGAGGTTTGTAAGAGCATGTGTTTTGTGGGCATTGAATAAATGAAGAATTAATGGTGAGAGGCTGGATTAAAGGCTGAGCTAGAATAGAAGGATCCATATAGGCTATGTGACGGAGTTTAGATTTTTTTTTTTCCAGAAAAAAGGCATACTAATGAAGTATTTAATCATGGCAGTAACATTCATTGTCAGATTAATATTTTAGAATTCATGCAGTGTGACCTATTGAATCAAAGATAGGAGAAGAGTTTATTGTGGTAAGGACTTGAACTGAGACAATGGGGGGAAATAGAGAAGAATGGAACAGATTTGAACAGGATTTGGTGTTTGAAATAGAAAGGTTTAGTAACATGTTCAGAAAGGGCAATTAAGCACAGTGTGAAGTCTAGGATAATTGTCAAGTTTTCATGAAAGATATTCCTGCAAGAATTTCTCCATGAGTGGGAGATCAGGTTAAATGATATATACAGTAACTTTATAGGCTTATGAGTCATAATTTAAAATGTTATTAACTCTTAAATCTCTTGACAGATTTTGCTATGTATCACAAAATATAGTAACTCTAACATTTAACATCTGCATAGTATGATGGGATGTCATTTTTCAAATATTGCACTGGCAAAATAGTAAATATGTAATATTTTATATTGACAATGCTGCTGGGAAAATCATACATTTCCAGTAAATGTATAAATTGACATTAATATTTGGGGAAAAGATTTTATTTTGTATCAAAACAATTATGTTCACCCTACCATGAGGTTTTATTAGAGATAGCAAATGGGATGAAAGAACTTTAGAAGGAAGTGTGTATTACAGTGACACCACTGTAATAGGCCTGTGAAATACTGACCATGACTTAAATGTTGAAGAACAGGGGCTGGCAAGATAGCTCAGTGGACTAAAGTGCCTGCTTAGACAAGCTTAGGCAAGTACAGGGACCGTGGTTCAATCTCCAGCACCACATGCTATGCCAGTCCTGCCCTGAGGGCAGGCTGAGCCGGCCACAGAGACTGGGTGTAGTGGTGTACACTTGTAATCCCCGCACTGGGGAAGCTGAAAGCAGGAGGATCGCTATGAGTCTGAGCTAGGTAGTGAGACTGTAACAACAAAATACATTTAAAAAATAAAGTCCAAGAACAGAAAGTACATATAATGGATTGCATAAATTCCATGAAAGATGGGTAGCTGAGCAAGTGATTACTCTGATGACAATCACAAGGAACTATGTCTGTAGTCCCTGATTAGTTCTGTAGAGCTAATGCTTAAACTACGCATTCTGCTCAAAGTGGAGTGTTCTTTTTATGTTTCTCTTACAGTATCTTAGAAGAAGACTGATACAATGCTCAGTGGTAACCAAACTCAAAATAGTGTGTGCACATTTATAATAACCAATAATTGTGGGTTTACATGAATAAAGACTAAAATCAATCATAATGTTTCTAGAGCAAGTATGGCAACATCTTTTAATTTTTTTCCTTCAGAAGTTTTTCTTCATGTTTTTATTGTGTGATGCTGTGATGATATTTTAACAATTAAAATAGAAAAAAGTTTTATTTTAGTCTTAAAATTGGATTGTTTAGATTTTCAGCTTTTCCAAAAAGATTGTTATTATCTTTCCCAATTTAGAAGAGTTAGACATTTAATAATAGAACCCATGTGCAGTGCTTCTAGGATTGCATTCTGCTTTCTAAAAATTCATTCAGCACAAATTTTACCAAATCCCTCCTACACCTTTGGATCTATTTAATTTTTTTTCAGTTTTATCCTATATAGTGTTATGGTATCCATGCAAAAGTTAATCGAATCCCAGCCAATCTAAAAAAAAAATAAAGTATTTACTCTGCTCTATGAAGGATGAACCAAGTACATTTTAGTAGTTTTTCGTGCTTCATAACCAATGGAAAATAGAAAGACAAAGGCCCTGTTGCTGAGGTCTTGCTTTCTGGATGGCGTTCTAATTGAAGCTGCTGAGAGCCATCCTTTTCTTCTCCAGATGCTTCAGCTGCTTACCTTCCCTTCTTCTGTTTGCATACTTTTCTCACATAGTCATGATCCTGCTTTCCCAGTGCTGCAGACAGTCTTGCAGAACTGTTTTCCTGAAACACAGTGCAGTAGTATTTATTTGGTTATGGATTTGGTCCTTAGACAAACCAGGGATCTCTTTTTTCCTTTTGCTCTCATTACAGTTCTTAAATAAATTTTAAATTCTGAGAGAGTCTCATATTCATTAATTTCCTTTGCACAACACTATGTCCAATAGAACTTATTGAAAACCTGATTCTTAGGGACATCATCAATATCTAAAAAAGATTAGTAAGCCTTTTTTTCTAAAAAGGAAGTTAAATAAGCAGGAAGGAAAGAAAGAAGAAAAAAAAGAAATATTATCTTTGTAGGGATTATAGATACGAGTTAGTGGAGGGTAAAAAATCTTATTAGTAGTAGACAATATGCAACCCGATTTCATGTAAGTCGCTATCTCTGCGATACCCATGAGACCTGGTAGGATTATAAAGGTTAATCCCTGTTGTAGAGTGATATAATGCAAGGAAAGAATTTAACACTTTTTGAATTACATGGTCCCAATTTTATGCCCAAGTAGTGTTACAAAATCCTTGAGATTTACAGTGAATATTTATTACTTGGTACTGAAAAGAAGGTAAGCATGATGCGTCCAATCCTTTCACTTTTTTCACTGTGTAGATTCCACTCTTTCTGAAAAATCCTGATCTGGCTGCTGCTTACCCTGCCTGCTCAGTGCTCAACATGAGACATTCTTCCCTGGTGCTGATGTTTGATTTTCCTTTCGCCCATGTCAGCACTAAGAGGCCAGAGGCCTGCCTCTTCGTCCACTGTGTAGGGCACAGGCAGGTGGCCCATTTGCCATTGGGAAAGGAAATCCTGCAAATCTTTTCTGGAGAATTGTGAGGTATTTAATGACCACATTTAGGCATTTAATGCCTAAATGGATGCAATATACTAAAAATATGTAGGTATGTTCACATCACAGATTAATGGAATCTGTAATTTCATTTCTCATATAAATTTCAATCTGGATGAATTAGTTTCAGTTTTGCCAAAAAGTTCTTTCATACTTCTTATTGCCTTCTAAAACACCTTTGCCAGGGTTTCAGACTACTTGAAAAGGTTTGAACTAAAGCCTTTGGTGTCGTCCCTCCAATTTTGTTCTTCCTTGAAATACTGAACACCTGTCACGTTAGAGCCTCACACACCTGCCAGCTAGAATCCTAGAACAACCTCCCACGACACAGTGTTGCACATTCCCACGCTGGATCCTGCCATGCTCCTTTCTGCTGGTATTTGCCATAGAGCTTCCTTTCTTTGTGATTCTCAAAATGCTTAAATAAGATTATTTGGGTAATAGTCATCTTTATATGAAAAACTTATTTTTATTATAAGAACAAACATAATATTATTTTGAAACTAGGATCCTTATCAAGTATCAGTGGTGGTTTTGTTTTAGTAACAGGTGAGCATTAGCCTATGTGAAAAGCTGGTGCACTGGGACAATATAGATTCTCCTGTCATTCATATTTTAGTCAATGTATCTCACTCTCTGAGCTGTGTGCCTAAGATCAGACAAGTATCTATTCTACCACTAAAACAGAGAATCAGTGTAAGATGATAGGCACAGATATAAAGTTACAGACAGCTTCTAAAGAGATATCCATTTACAGAAGGTGTTTGCCTAATGTGTAGGATTAAATTCATCTTTCTATCTTGAAATTATTTATGATTTTAAAAAAATATGATGCAGCTAAGCTTAAGAGAAAACCCATCCTACTTTGGAATTTTGATTTCCAAGAACAATTGTTTGCAGCTATGAGCTGTTTTTCTGTTATTTACCTCTATTTCTATATGTTATGTTGTATTTCCATTTCTTGATTTTTGTCGTCCTACTAGGATGACTTAGTTTCCCACAATACACAGCTTGCACACTGTTATGGTTTGTGTCTAGTTGTCCCTCCCAAAGCCTCATACAGTCTTGGGGCGGTTTCTGGAGTTTGGGATTGATTATTGTGGGTGTGGATGCTGCACCTGCCCTGGGGCAGGTGGTTTGCATTACAATGTAAGGAGGAATGAGAGATAGCTAGCTACCTGAGCTGCAGCCACTCTTTCTGCTCTTTGCTGCTACCATGAAAGATTGCTCTCTGCCATGTGCCTCTTTGCCTTGGAGCCAGCTGAATATGGACCGAAACATGCAGCAACTATGAGCTAAATAAACCTTCCTTCCTTCCTTCATTTTGAGTGTCCCAGCAATGAGAGAAGAGTAACTGAGACACACACATGTGTACATATTAACACAATACATTTCCTTTTTTCCAAACCTCCCAATAAGATTATGTCACAATTTTGGTTTCATTAATATCCAGTGGTTATATTATCATGATTCTGCACAATATGTTACAATTGATGTAGATAGTATACTAATCTAATACCTCTCTTTGTATCCATTTTGTTTTTATTATAATTAATAATTTTTCATATGGTCAGTTTTCTATATATTATTAATAGTTTATCCCTGAACTGTGTCAGAACTGTACATATTCTTTCATTATATGTAAACATATAAAGCCACCATCCATTTGCTCTTCTCCTGAATATAGATATAGTCTCTATACCTTCTCAAGAGACTTCCATCCTCCTTGCACTCTGGACTGAGTGATCTATAGGCCATCTTCATAGCTGGTGAGTCTATCCTGCCCTCATCAGCATGTTGGCAAACTCACTTGCCACTTCTGGGTTGGCTTCCTGCTTGCCTAGACTCAGGATTTTCTTTCTCATTTTCTTTCTTGTTTAGATCACATACATTCTTCAGAAGCTTCCTAAGCAGGATATACAAAAGTATTTTTTGTTGTTGTTGAGATTTCTGCGTGTCTTAAATCCATTCATTCTACCTCCACACCACAAGATTTATAGTTTAGTTGGCTTCCTATTGCTCTAGAGTAAAACTCATCTTCCTTTATAATTTTTAAGGTGTCTCTCCATTCTTTTTCTGAGTAAAAGCATTGCTTTTGAGAGTCCTGAAGCTCTTCTGAGTCCTAATCCCTTTTCTATAACCTGCTATTAAAGTCAAGTGCTTTGAAATGTGTTAATATTCCTTCATGTGGGCCTTTACATTCCTCTTCCTTGCTTTTTGTTTTCTCTTGTATTTGATAAGTAATTCCAATCTAAAGTCTCATGTCTTCAATCCCAGGAATGTGTATATTTTATTTCCTTGGTAATGGCCTCATTTTATTTAATTTTTTGGGAGGGGGCTTGGGAGATTTCAAAATCTGAATGAATTCTCTAATTTCAAGATTAGGTTTTTATTTTACTTTCCAAACTATTCAAGCTTCTCATATATCTTATTTATTGATATATTCCTCTCTGTCATCGTTTTTAATTTCTAGTTGTGTCAATGATCTTTTTGTTTGGTTTTTGTCTCAGTCTTTCTGTTCTTGTTGCAGGAGTGCACTTTTCCTCTCTGAGGATACTAATACTCTTGTAGTTATCTCCTACTCACCTCTTCCTTCTGTGTTCTCTGAAATTCTTTCTTCTGTGTGTTTTGGCATCTGATTTTTCACAATGAAGGGTCTTCTCTAACATCTGGCGTGACATTCAGACCAACATGCTGATGCGCCCTGTGGAGGTGTTTCGGGGGAAAGGGCAGAGTTCACTCTAAGCTGTGGGCCTTTATTTAGCATGATTCAGTAGACCTATTCATTTGGCTGGGAAACATCCTCATGAATATGAGAATGTTATTACCCTTGGATAGTTTCTCTAGAGAAACCTCTTCTGACTCCCTGCAAGTCAGAGGTATAAGTTAGATGACAGCAATGTGGACACCAAAGAAGGAAGGTTGACCAGCTGTTTCCAATTCAGTGTGTGGCATTCATTTTCAACAAACTTGATACATCCTCAACTATTTGGGTACATGCTTTCTAAAGAGTGACCCCAGGATCACACGTGACATTAAAGTTTCTCAACCAAATCTATAATCAGTCCTACTTTGTAGAATCTCTACTACCTCCACTGCTGGGCCTCCCTAGTGTTAGGTGGAACAACTGCTTTGTTACTGTTGGTGGGAACCATACAATGTGGGCTCTTGTGTCAGTCTTCTCTACTTTGACAAGTCAGTTACAAGTTGTTTGTATCCACTTTTCAGTTTTCAAGACATTCATGACATTTCTCTTGTTTTCCTCACTTTCTTTACCCTTGAAAATTTGGTTAGAAATTGGGAAGAATCATAGATAGGGTCTTATCTCAGGTACTAAAACAAAATAGCATGAACTGTAGGCTTAAACAAACAAACAAACAAACAAAAATACTTTTTCTTACTGTTCTGAAGGCTTGCAGTCCAAGATCTAGGTGCTAGTATGGCCAGGTTCTTGGTGTGGTCTTTTTTCCTGCCCTGCAGATGACTGATTCTTCTCTGTGTCCCCATGTTATGGGGGAAAAAAGAGATCTGGTCTCTTCCTATTCTCATAAGGTCTCCTCTCATCCTCATGGCTTTACCTAAACCTACTTATCTTCTTAAGTCCTCACTTCCAAATACAGTCACACTGAGAGTGAAGGACTCAACATGAACTTTAGGAGGATATGACCATTCCGTCCATAACATGGATTTGTTTATATGCTCCACACTAGGTAACATTTTGTTGTTGTTGTTGTTATTTTTCTGCTGTCATTCTGCTAAGGAGACTCAGATGATGTACAGACGTAATTGGAAAGATGCCATACAAGATGACTTGTACCATTTTCAGGGTTTTGAAAGGGCACAGGGTAGAATAAAAAAACAAAAGGAGAAGTGGAGAGTGGGATTGGATAAAGAAATAGGGAAAACTGAAAGATGAGTTAAAGGGCCATCACTGAAGAGTGAAATGAAAGCCATTAATGGGGAAATCAGATTCTAGACTACCCCTCATGCTTATTGTATTTTTATTGGACAGAAAAGGAACTATAATCACCAGATCCCTAGCACCTGACTGAGGGTCTAAGACTCTTAATTAGGCATGGTGGATCATGTTTAAAATCTCACAACTCAGCAGCGCTGAGACAAGCTGATCACAAGTTTAAGCCCAGCCTGGAGAACTTAACAGCTCTGTCTACAGTGCAAAAAAAGAAGCAGGGACTGAAGGTCGGTATGAAGGCCTTGGATTCAATCCTCAGTACCACAAATAATAGTATACAATGATAATAATTACAGTTTTAAATTGCCTAGCTATGCTCTGACTCACAAGATCAGAGCACATAAATTTCAGTTTACTTATGTATCTCCTAGTTCTTGTCTTGTAGGCTTCTTTCTCAATAAAATTAATTAAAAAATACACATGGGAAAAAAGCACACCCAAAATTTTAACAGAATGAATACAATATATAAAAATAGATATATGACAAAGTGGAGTTCATCCCAGCAAGAGTGATTTACTATTCTATACATTAATTCTGACATTCTAAAGTTAGTTAAAGAACTGTTCATAATTTAAAAAATT
Source organism: Octodon degus (assembly GCF_000260255.1). Classification (NCBI taxonomy): domain Eukaryota; kingdom Metazoa; phylum Chordata; class Mammalia; order Rodentia; family Octodontidae; genus Octodon; species Octodon degus. The sequence goes on along the minus strand of NW_004524736.1, from coordinate 2,914,157 downwards.
TAAAGCGATTGGTTGTAGTTTACATGGTGTTTTATGGCTGCATTAGACCTGACATAATTTACAATACTCAAGTGAAGCAGAGTATATTGAATTTTTATGGAAATAAAAAATATTGAAATTTAAAGGAATTTTGAGGTAATCAGTTAAGAACTCTTTTCTTCAAAAGAAGAAACTTATAGATAGTGTGGTTACATTTCTTGGCCAGATCATGCAAAGGGAGTTTGGAACATTCTAATGTAGAGATGAGAAAATGATATTTTGTCATGAGTGAAGCTATTCTAATGATAGAATTTTGTGCTGCTGTTGTTCCATTTAGATTGCAGGATTTTTTTCCTGCACAGCTGAACTGCTTTTCATTTATAGATATTCACATGCTATATATGGTTTAGTTATAAAGCACTTGGAAAGAGAATGAATTTTATCTAAGAATCGCTGCACAAATGGAAATTGTAGGATTATATCATGGAAATTTATGAGGTAGCAAATTGTTATCTTTTTGTTATTTGCAGTTCTGATCAGTTTTCATTTTTGTGCTTAGAAGGTGCGGTAGTGTTGAAAGCGATATTCTTTTCTATGAACAACCTGAGACAAATGATATAACTTAATGCAAAATTTCATAACGTACTTGCTTTATTTTTATGACACTGAGAACATAGAAATTCTTGGTTTCAGTTAAAGACTTTTTGTCAGTGAATTCCTAAATGATTCAATTCTGACCTGACTTACGTATTTTCACAAGTTACAATAGGAAAACATTTAAAAAAAAATCTATTCTTACAAGTTTTGACAGGTGTAAAATAATATTATTAAATAAATAATATCTATCAAAAAACCCCAAATATTAAATAACTCAATGTCGATTAAAATAAATAAAGCAATGCAGATGGCTGTTTTATTGCTCGTAATTATAATTTATTGGACACAGCTGAAATCCTTGGCTATTAGGATTCATGCTTTACTAGGTCCCCTTTAGGTGGCCATTTAGTTTTCTTTTCTTCTCTGTGTTATTTCCACCTCAAGATGAGTCAATGTTTCCCATTGTGGAAAAGGTGAATTTCAACCCCCTTTTATTTATAAATGAAAGGTGTTTGTTACAATACATTTACATTATTAGCAGCAGTCATATTTTCGTGGAAAATAGAGTACATGTCTCTAAACTGATAGATTTATCAGAAATAGAGATTGCCAGTTGCTGAGTAAATCATTCCAAATTTCACTTCAGAAGCGTTTTCTGACTTGTTGACCCTTGCACACCAATGTACCATACACATACTGTATGTTGCTCTGACTGCATATTTCCTAGGTTGGCTGCATGATTCAGTAAATATTAGCCCCTGGATTTTATTTTTGGGGGTTCTCCATTCCAAGTATAGCTTGTATTATAGCATTTTTTATATTACACAATAGTAAATTGTTTTTTTTTTCCTAGTGGGTTGTAGATAGGTAACACTACCCCTAGTTTTAAGGGTTCTCTATGAGCCCTTAAAACTAGGGGCTGTGTTATCTTGTTCATTTTCTAATTTCAGACTCCAGCAGAATGCTCAATATGTCAGTGAGAGTTAAGCTAATTCTCAGTGAGTGATGATGGCAGGCGTGCCTGAGCTTATGGGGGAAGAAACCCTTCAGGATACTCTTTTAAGAGGATGTTAGTAAATGAAATTTCTGTACAACTTGAACCAGACCTAAACTATTAACCCAGAGTTTACATTCTGATTATACCAGTTACTTGCTGATGTTATATTAACAAAGTATATTGAGATTTAAAAATTAAGGGGGCCATTATTGAGGGATAATAGCAAAGTATAGTAGATATACTTGGCTATTCACATTAGGCTCATGAGGTTGGCACTTAAATTCTTTCTAAGCTGAGTGGTCTTCAGGATACTTTCTTCAATCCAAAATGTTTATAGTTACGCAATAGTACAGGGGGCATTGTAAGGATGAAATTATATATTAAATCATGGTGAGCTAGTCTTTTGTATTTAAATAGGTTGTTAATTTCTATATGCTGCAAAAGTAAATCTTTTATTAATGGAAAAGTCAATTTCATTTGTGTTAGAGAAGTTCTCTTGAATATTAAACTACTATATATTATCTACATCAAATATAATACAACCCAAAATGTATCTGAAAGTGTTTTAATGAACAAAATGTAAGATGGTTTGTTATCTAAAGCATTCTATTAGCTTTTCTCTTTTTAGACATTATTTGAACCCAAGAAGTTAAATATAGTTATACTTTCAATTTCTTTATATCACACATATTTATATCAAATTCTCCTGTGGAAAATGATATTATTACATAGAGAAATGCTCCCAGCCATTGAGTTTGCTTGAATGATAGAATTTTGTGCCTGATTTGTTATCTCAAGTCTGTTCCTTAATTGGGTCACTGCTGTACGTTGGTCGTGGTATAAGCTTTACTCCAAAAGATTAGTTGGCTGAATTATAATAATCATTATGATGTTCATTCCTTCTACTTTAAATAGAGAATATTAGCTCCTTTTGAATATCTATTGAAATTCTACTTTGAGCAAAGGCCACTGATTAAAAGTCAACATGAAAATTTAGGTAATGGCTATGTGTGGGTGAAATTATTGCTTGGGGCCTAATTTCTATTAGGCTCTTGGTTTGCAATCACTAACAGAGTTGTTAAGATACTCTTGAGAGGGTTCTATGAGAAAAAGTCACTTGGGAGAGGTACTATATTCTACACACATAGAATGTAGAAGTAAAACTCTTTTGCTTTTTACTTAGTGAAGATAATTTTAAGACATCAATATACATATCTCTTTATTAAATTTCACCAAACTTGAAATAGGGGCTTCTCATTCTTTTCTCATTATACAGTCAGAAGTATTACAATTTGCTAGCCCATAGTTAAATAGTGAGATTTGAACTCTGTGATCAGGAGAATTTGTATTTTGCTAATTGGTGTCATCCTTGTCTAAAAGTGTTTGCCAAGTACTAATGTACACAGGACATTATGTAGAATAATTGAAGGATAGATAACAATGAACGTCCATTCTCCCTGCCCAGGTGGCTTAATTGATGAATTTGTAAATGGACTTACTTATACTCCCTACAGAGTCAAATTTCTTTTCCCCTTTTCAATCCAAAATGCATGAAAATTTATCTTTGATCCAGTTCTCTCCTTGGTATCATAATTTCTGCAGGCATGATATGGGGAAGGTGAACTTTCTCTTCACTCTGAGGTTGCTCAGATTGAGCTTTTGAGCATGGAGAAGGAGGTGGAGTTCTTCCCATCAGATTGTGTATACAGGAACTGGGAACCTACTTCGAAATGCCTAAAGAGGCCAGGGAGATGGCTCAGTAGAATAAGCGCTTGACTGGCAAACACAAGGGCCTGAGTTCAATCGCCGGTTCTGAAAAAAAAAAAAAAAAAAAAAAAGCCTAAATAAACAAATATCTTAAATTATTTCCAAATATAGATGCACATATACGACATTAATAAATTTCATTTAAACTTAGTTAAGTGTTTCTTATTGGTTCCCTTCAAGGATCATCTGTTTGTAGTTTAGTTCTCCAGGTACTCCTAGACTGGGTGGCCTGCTCTCTTGACATGTGTCTTCGTACTTCATCTCTTTCCTCTTCTCTTCATTCCCTCTAGCTGCTTCTCTTTTTACTCTCTTTCCTGTCAGTTTTTCTCCTTTTATTTTTCTTGTTTCTAAAGTTACTCCCCTGCATCTTTTCCAACTACTGCGCCCATGTCTCCTAGATGTTTCCCGTCACAGGGTTAGGATTTTAGAACAATTTTTAACTACTTTGTTTTCTTTGAGAGGAAACACATTGGTGAATGCTACCTAACTCTTTCATAACAACCCATTTGGGCAGCTTTCCCTCAATCTTTGGATGGGGATCAGACAAACAGGGAAGCCACACAACTTAGGAACCACCAGAAAGCTGGTAAGGGAAGGGCCATACTTTGGAGTTAGAAGTTGGATCTCAGAAAAAAAATTGTTACTGCCACAGCACTCTTCCTCTGTTGAGTAGTGGCGTTAGAAAGCCATAAACCTGAGTTGGCACAGGTCATCTTCAGGGCATCTGCCCCTCTGCATAGTTAAGCAGAGGCAGGCAGGACAGGGCTCCTCTGTGCCGGTGATTTCTACAGTGGATCCTTCCCACTGCCGACATGCAGGAGACAGTTAAGGGTTGTGCTGGGTGCAAGCCTTTTCTGCCCAGGGAATTTTATTCCCACACTGCCAACCTTCTTAAAGTCCCTCTAAGTCTGCCTGGCATTTGATGGAGGAAAAGTATAAAACACTTAAGAGCAAAAGTGAAAGAGAAAATAAACACAGAATTAAGTGTGATTTTACTCTTTTAATCTATGTTTGTAAAGATGACACTTTTGCTTCACAGTGATGAGTGAGATAAATCTTCTTTTACAAAGTGCGTTTTGAGCTGACAAACTGATACGACTTCATCATGTTGCGCACTTTCCTGTTAATTCCCACTTGTACATCACATGAGGAAGTGAAAATATTGTTACATGAGGCGTGATTACACTTATTTGAACCTTAGAACAAATTTTACTCAACTACTGCTAAAGGGCCATTGCATTAGTTCAAATTGTTATTTTACTTATGTGTCCAGAAAGGTGGAAAGAAATGATGCCAAAATGGAGAATTTCTGAGCTTTCATTGCATTTAGAATGTGATTATTTCATTTTGCTCCATTGCTATTATCTGAAGCTAAAAACATAAGAAACAATTAAGTAGATGAGGGACTTCGTCTCTTTCTATGAGATTAAAATGGTCAATATAAGCAATTATGGTCAGCCTAAAGTGCTAGCCAATCATTTTCAGTCAACACTTTAATTATTCTCTTTAACAACAGATAAAATGATAATTGTGTTAACATATATGTATAACCAAACTAAAGACTGTCATAGGGCCAGCCAAATGGCTCAGCAGATTAAAGAGCCTGCAAGCAGGTGCAGGGGCTGGGAGTTCGATCCCCAGGCCTGCTGTGCCAGCCCTGTGCTAAGAAGGTAATTGAGACTGGGAGTGGTGGCTTGTCCCTGTAATCCCAGCTCTTGGGAGGCTGTAAACAGGCGGATCACTATGAGTCCAATCTAGTAGCGAGACGCTGAATACCCTGTAGACCCTTCCCTAAAATTTACAATAAATAAATAAATAAAGTCTGTCATATAGATCTAGAGTTATATAAACAACCAGACACATGATCAGATTTACATAGGAGTTAATTTCATGGAAATTGTGAACCAACATGAAACACAGATAATAGTCATGTTTTTTGAAAAATTACATTCAGTATTCTATATCTAGCTTTGTAAGTAATTTCATCCTAATAAGTTAATCCTCGATTTCTTTCACAGGTGGAACTTGGTGCTGTGGAATTGATTTTGTTTTATTTTCCTCCTCCTACATTATTAATAGAGATTTTTGTCTTAAAAATAAGCAATAACTAAAACCAAAATTCTTTATCCTTGTAGATTGCTTTAGCAAAACTTCTCTGCTGAAATACCCGCAGTTTTATGGCTCTAATTCTCTTACCTGTGTAGTTTACAATTCTGAGTTTGTATTGTTCCTAGAGATTGTCTTTCTTTGTGTAATAAGTCTCCTTGGAAAAGGAGTTTAGCATTGCGCAATAAAATTCCATTAATTGTTTGACTTATGCTATCATTTCAGAGGTGCAAAATCATAATTTCTGTACAAATTTCAGTTCACACATACTGGGAATTCCTATTCAACAGACCCAGTCAGTGAGAAACCTGCTGTCTCTGACTCTGGGACTGTTTTAGGCTGGAAGTGTTCTGCTCCCATCCCCTTGAGGGTCGCTCTGCCTGCAAAGAGCTTCCTCATTCATGGCCACTTTCTTTCTTTCCCAGGATGGCCCATACAGTGACATAATAGTCAAGGTTCTCCAGAGAAACAGTGCAAACTACAAGTGAAGAGATTGATTATGAGAGGTAGCATGAGTGATTATGGATTCTGACAAGTCCCATGATTGACCATTTGAAAGCTGGAGAGTGAGGGGAGCCCGCAGTATCATTCTCATGCCTGATAGCCAAAAGCACTGTGGGCAGGAGATCACTGTTTAGTTCAGGCAGACAGATCAAGTTGATATGCAGCCTTACTCCTCAGTTTTTGTTCCATTCTGGCCTTGGTTAGATTGAATGATGCCAGCTAACACTAGGGAGGACCATTTGCTTTTCCCAATTTAAAGCACTAATATTTTCTAGAAACAGCCTTATAGACCTACCAGAAATAATGTGTAACCAACTATCTGGGAGGCCTGTGGCCTAGTCAAGTAGACCCATAAAATTAATCACACTGATTGGAATGGAAATGTACACTTGGCCTTTGTGGCCTGTTTCAAAGCAACTTTGAGGGCCATTCTGGTCTCAAAAGTCCCTGTGGTGCTGGGACCTGCCATTGGGAGTAACACAATAGAACCTCTTCTCTGCCCAATCCTGATTCTTCCTGCATCTGTAGATGCCAAGGGCAAGTCTCATGTTTCTCAAATTCTCTCCAAGGATTTGTTCCTGGTAAGCCCAATGTAAAACACTGTTAGCTTAACACTTTAGGATTCTAGCTTTTAATAACGGTCTGCAAATGTTTAAATGAAATGTACTGTTTGCACACACACAAAAAAACCTTTTGCTTAATTGTTTACACCATTAATCATTTAATACTTCTTATTATTATTTTACTATTTTAAAGAGTTAAATACTAAACTCCATTCCAAATCTTAGAAATATTGATGAGTCCCCTTTGAAAGAAGACTTGAGTTCTAGAGACAGGAGTTCAGGGACGGATAAATGAATGTAAATAACTTTACTTATTTTCTCACTTTAAAATTCTCCTCATTTATTAAAGCACCTGCAAGCAGGCGCAGGGGCCAGGGGTTCAATCCCCAGGCCTGTGGTGCCAGCCCCACCCCCGGAGCACACTGAGATTACAATTGAGGCTGGGCTCTTGGGAGGCTGTAAACAAGTGAATCACTATGAGTCCAATCTAGTAGTGAGACCCTGAATACCCTGTAGACCCTTTTCTAAAATACAAAAATAAAATAAATAAGCTAAAATTCTCCTCATCAAATACAGTCATTTCATTTATTAGCATGGGCAAGTGAACAATACTACCCAGAATTTAAGATGTTTCATAACTTTTGCAAAGAATGGTGAAGGGTTTAAAAAGGAAATCTGCTGAAAATTCCATATTTTGGGACTGAAGAACAGCTGCCTCCCAGCAACATTGTGGGAGTTGATGCTTGCCTGGTTATTAGTGTCATTGTTATTAACAGTAATAATAATTGCCACATTTGTCTAAAACTTTAGACTTTTTAATTGGATTTTTTCAAGATCCCTGGGAGATATTATGAACCTTTTCACAGAGATTGGAAAATGAGAAATGAGAGACTTATTTGAGGTCACACTGTACCTACCCTCGGGGCTTCTGATGCTGAGTCTGATCCCTTCCCCATTCTGAACTCTTTTTGCATTAGCAAATCAACACATACAATGTATTCCAGCCTGGGATGTTGGCTCATTCCCTTGTGAATCTCAGTTTTATAAAGAGGTAGAAATTCTGAAATGATATTGTTTACAAATCTTCCTTTGTATCATCTAAATGAAAAAATGATAATGTCATTCTGCAGCTGAATATAACAAGGCCTGAGTAATATTCATGAAATAGTAAAAACCATTATGGCAGACAGAACCTACAGTGGCAACTGCCTCTGAATTATCAGGGTCCATTTAAAAAATTTCTTTTAATGCCGCTTATTTTAAAATGTACATGCAGTCCATTGTTTTTCTGCTTGACTGAAAGGTCTGTGAAAGCAGAACTGTCTCATTTCCATTCTCCATCCTGGCAGGAGTTATCACAAGTCTTGCATTTATTCATTCAACAGTATTTGTTAAAATCTCTCTGTACTAAGCACAGTGCTAGTATTGCAAGTACAGCAGTAAATGAGAAAGACAAGGTTCAGTGGTCCTGGAGCTTGAGTGGATAAGAGGGGAAAAGGTAAAAAAAAAAAAAAAAAAAAAAAATGAAACACAACAACACAAAAATACAATTATTG
>NW_004524736.1:2904627-2905988 GCF_000260255.1 Octodon degus | reverse complement strand
CCATCCTGGCAGGAGTTATCACAAGTCTTGCATTTATTCATTCAACAGTATTTGTTAAAATCTCTCTGTACTAAGCACAGTGCTAGTATTGCAAGGACAGCTGGAAATGTGAAATACAAGCTTCCGTGGTCATGGAGATTGACTGAATAAGAGGCGAAAAGGTAAAAAAAAAAAAAAAAAAAAAGAATGAAACACAACAACACAAAAATACAATTATTGTGGTTGCTGCACTGCAAAAGGGAAGTAGAAGAGAGACCTCAGGAAATTATTCTGAGGACATGTATTTACAGAAATGATTGGAAAGTTTTCAGGGTTGACTAGCTATGGGCAGAAGAAGTTTAAGTCACTTTTGAAGCTATAATCCACATGAGTCCTAAGTATCATAATTAAGTTCTTAATGCTTAATAGAAGTACTGTATTTATGTAGTTGTCAATTAGATTTACAAGGGAAAACCTGCTGGGTTTTTTAAATGGGTCTTTAAATTTGCTCTATCTTATTCATGAAGCATTTACAATCAGGAAACCACTAAGCAATCCATAGTCAATTATGGGTAGGCAAGACGATGAAAAAATCTAGATTTAGAATCAGATAGCTATGGTTTGGAACCTTGATTCCAGCTTCTCTCAAAGCTGGCCTCACCCCTGTTCTGTTTCCTCACCAGAAGGCACTGCTAGTACCAGCAGAGTGCTGTGGTTAGACATAAGAAGAATACCATTGTAGGAGATGACAGTGGGAAGAATTATAACTTGTGTCCAAGTATACATAAAATGTCCCAGTCAGCTTGTGATCTTTAATTACTTTTAAATAATCAAAAGGAAAAAAAAACAGCACAGACAGGAAATTTTGGAAAACAATCCATTATAAATTCTTCCATACGGTATTTTTTCCCTAAGTGCTAAGCTTTAAAAATTGATTTTTTGAAAAATAGCAAAGTTAGTGTCACTTGAATTATATACAATAACCTTGCAGAGAAGGATATGGAAAATAAACGCAATGGATAAAGTCTTTGATGAAGGCTAGCTTTTCTTCCTCACCCACTCCATGAATTTAAATTAAGACAGAGTTCCTTTAAGAGGTCAAACAACAGGTGTTGTGAATCAGATGGAAGAGTATTTTGGTTAGGATTGAATGTTTGAGTCTCACTGGATGTTTAAGCATATATATTTGAACTCAGGACCTTGCGCTTTCCAGGTACATGGTTATGACACTGAGCTATCTCCCTGGCTTTTAGGCTAATCTATCCATCTATCTATCTATCTATCTATCTATCTATCTATCTATCTATCTATCTATCTATCTATCTGTCTGCCTTTCTTTCTTTCTTTCTTTCTTTCTTTCTTTCTTTCTTTCTTTCTTTCTT
>NW_004524736.1:2891522-2904527 GCF_000260255.1 Octodon degus | reverse complement strand
GTCTACAGGGTGTTCAGGGTCTCACTACTAGATCATATTTGCAGTGATCCTCCTGTTTACAGCCTCCCAAGGGCTGGGATTACAGGCGCACGCCAGCGTGCCCATTCTTAATTGCCAACTCAGTGTGCCCCCGGGGGTAGGGCTGGCACAGCATGTCTGGGGATTGAACCCCCAGCTCCCATGCCTGCTTGCAGGCTCTTTAATCCACTGAGCTATTTGGCTGGCCCAAAGCTAATGTTAACAAGATGTAATGACCCCTTATTTGTATGAAGTCACAGGACTCTTTGGAAGGATGAGTCATTTATTATTTATTCATGCATTTTGGTATATCTCCTATTACATCTCATGTTATTATCTTTTATGGTTATCTACTTTTACCTTCATGTCTAACTCTCTTATGTACACATTTTGTCAGTTATAAGACTGCTGAAGACAGGCAATCTTTAAATACCTATAACTCCTGAAGCATAGTAAGTAGACTATGAGTGCTTATGAAGGTATTACCTGGATTTTTAAGTGATAAGAAGAAGGCAGCATGAATGAATTTCAAGGCTAAGTAGAGCAACCTAATCTTTTATCTCTGATCACTTGAGACATAATCAGTCTAGAACTTAATAAAATCCTTGGGAGGCGCTGAACAGCAAGATGCCACATGGAACATGATCTCTAGGGTATTTGTCTATCTGAAATCAATTAATGGTGCAGTTTCTCTTTCCTGGGAAGTACAAATTGACCACTTGGCAAATATAAGTTGAGGAGAACAGATAGAAAAAGGTGAAATAGATGTAGGCTATATTAAAAACCCAACCTAGATAACTCAGCCTTTTATAAACAAAAATATCCAGTTGATCCTTGGTGAATAAGTCAATCAGTGGACTCGGACTTAATTGCCCATTTGCGTCATCTGAAATAGTCATAATAAAACACTCCTCGCTTTCTGTTCTTTTACCTCTAGAGCCACTAGTCATTTCAGAGCACTACTCAGGATATAGCATGTATTTAATGGGATGCTTAAGTAATCATGACAATTTAATTAAAAGGGCAGTCATTTGGAAACAGGTTTTGTTCCCTAGAGAGTGTTAAAGTTTCAGTGTTGCATTTTGACCATTACCTAATTTTCACACTTACCAAGGTTTATTTGTTGATTTGTACAGACATTCTATATACTTTTCAGCGTACCTCTGAAATTTGTTCTCAAAGTTTTTTTTTTTTTTTCAGAGTGGTGTGATCACTCCTTCCCAGACCCATTCATTAGCTGCCTCTTCAAAACAAGTGATGTTTTCAGAGCTTCATCAGTCACACTGTCCTATTGTTGATTTAAATATCAATCACCTAACATATCTGCACCTGGCAAAACTGTAATTGCATTTCCCTTCTCTCTCCTTGGCTCCAACCCACTTTTTCAGTTTGATATTCTGTGAGTATTTTGAAGACAACCTGCCTTGAATTAAAATCATATTTTTTTCTCTACATGCCTGCTCATCCTCTTGTATTTGCTACTTGTTTAATGGCATCATCACATAACTGGCCACCACGGCCAAATCCTTGGAGTCTTACTTCTTGCTTTCATGTCGTTTCACTGCTTACAGCAAGTCAACACAAAAACCCATTGATTCTAGCTCAGAAATTCTCCCTGATCTCCATGTGCTCCTCCCTAGCATCAGCAGCATTGCCTCAGTCATCAGTTCCCACTGCCAACTCCGACAACTTCCTACCTCAGCTCCATAAAGGGTTCCCTTTCTTTCTACTTTAGAGTGGCATCCACATCAGCAATTTCTTATCCACTTCCCTACCTCAAAGTGCCATGGTCATGCATGAGACATTTTCCTCTGGGTCACTCAGGGATTAATGAAATAGAAACACTTATTGAGAAATGGAAATACTTTATTTATAGTCTTCTGTAGCTCCTACAAGTGCATATGTTCTTTGGCCCCTGCCTAACTACCTCACTTATCTTATACTTTCCTCACCTCACTCATTAATTCTACTGTCTTTTTCTTACCCTTTCCCATACTATTCTCTACCAGTTTTAATCTTTTTAAAAAATAATTTGTATCTTAGTAGTACATATTTGCAGCACATAGTGGTTACATTTATTTTGCAGAATTGGCAGAGATGCACAATACATCCTAAAGCTTTTCTGTGTCTTTTCCCTCCTGTACCTCCTCACTCCTGATGTCTTTCAGTTCCTTTCCACTTTTCAGAAGATCCCATTTTCTATCCTGTATCTTTGTATGTTACTCTTTAATTATTTAGGCTTTGGTTTTCCCATATAAGAGAAAACATTCAACATTCAGGCATGTGTATCTGACTTATTTCACTTAACATTATGGTCCCAAGGTACATGCATTCTCCTACAAAGAACCCAAATTTATCTTTCTTTATCCTTTTGACAGTAACTAAATTATATCATTTTAGGGTGGACTTCCTTCAAAATTCCTTAATCTAAATTAAATCCCTTAGTTCCTCCTTATAGTATTTATCACAATTCACAATTATATACTTAATATTATTTTACTAAGCTTAAACACCCACAACATTTCCAAATTCTGTGAAGGTAGAAGCATGTCCTTCACATTTGCTGTGTCCATGTACATTGCATCTACAGTCTTCACATACCACCTGGCTGAACCTAAATATTCATTAAATATTAATGAATAAATGAATAAATCACCACAATTATTAACCGTATATCAGTAATATAGCTATATGTAAGGAGAAGAATGGCTCAATCTATGGATTGTGAACCAGTTTTATGCCTAAAGATTATACCATAAAATTAGTAAAGTATTTTAGAGATACTTTTGAGTGTTCTCAAACTTATGAGAAAAATAGGCCTTCAGGGCTCTCCCTCTATTGCACATTATTACCATACACATTAAGTCGGGTCACACAGGATGGAGATCTGTCGTCAGCTACCAGACATTTCTTCTTAGTATGGCTGCCTCAGTTTTCTTCCTAGGAAATAAAATAAAGCTCATCATGTAATTTTTCTGCTTATGACTTTTTAATGGGTTCTCACGTTTTTCACTATAAGACATTATTTGAGGTCTTAACCAGCTCAGGTTGCTGGAACAAACGTCCAGACAACTAAACTTCATTTCTTATAGTTATGGAACCTGGAAGCCCAAGATGAGCAAGATGGGGCTGAATTCTTGTTAGGGCTTTCTTCCCTGTTATACATAGCGGCTGTTTTTGGTGTGTCCTTGCATGGAAGAGAGTTCAAAGGAGCTCTCTGGCCTCTTTTGTGAAATAAAAGCTCTCATCTCATTCCTCCGGGTGACACTCTCACTACCTAGTCCCCTTCCTAAGCCCTCAACTCCTAATATCATTACAGCAGGGATTAAATTTACACTTATGAATGTTTAGTCTACATTTGATGTGACTATAATGTCATTCCCAATTTGGGTCAGTTGTTGTTTCTAACTTCAGTCCTGTTCAGTTTCTACTCTAAGCCATGATCAAGTGAGGTTCTTTTGTACCTTGAGCTCTACCAAGAATGTTATACAAATCCAGCTCTATTAAGTGCTTTTGTTATCCTTCCTCTATACTCCTATTATGTGGTATATTGTAATTTATCATATATTCTTTGATAATTTATTTTAATGCCTATTTTCCAGACAAGATAGTATCTCCTGAATTAGACTGTCTTCTCAGTTTCCAGCTCATTGCGTAGTATACAATGACATCCAGTAATAGACGACTGACTGAATATATTGCCAATTGTTGGGAGTTAAAAATGCCTTTGTCTACTAAAGCAGTACTATAAATGGTGATTTAATTCTCATCTGACTTGGAAAAGTCATTTAAACCATAATGCAATTGAAACCAATTGTTAATACTGAGTTTTCTTCTGGTATCAGAATATACTATCTCTCTGCTTACTGCAGTTGAAGATCTTCTTCCTACTGCAGCCCAGAGGCACACGTATATTAGACAGAATGACTGTGTAGGGCAGGCTGGTGCTGAAATTGTTATACCCTTGCCTCAGTCTCCAGAGTGCTGGGATTATAGATGTGTACCAGCTAAGGCAAAGATCTTTACTTAACTTGAAGATCTTTTCTACATTTTCTTTAGCCTCTCATTTCTTTAGAAGAGGAGATCAAAAGAGTCTCTTTTTAAAAAAGTCACTTTCTTTCTCTTTTCCTTCCTCCCTCCCTTTCTTTCTCTTTCTCCTGTCTTCCTGTCCCCTTATGACGTTTTCTCTCTCTCCCTCCCTCTCTGTCTGCCTCCCTCCCTTCCTGCCTTCCTCCTTCCTCTCCTTCCTTCCTCTCTCCCTTCCTCTCTTCCTTCATTCTTATTTTCTTTCTTTCTACCATGATATAAGATGGAATTTCTACCATTTTGATTTTCATTGTGGAGGCATATGTCAATTTAGGTCTGTATCTTTGGAACTTTGTGCTTTCTATAACATGGGGGACTTTGCCTTATTAACATCATTGTGTTCATGCATGAGGGTCTTGAAAATTAGCTTTAAGTAAGGTTTACTAATAAATAAAGGTAACAAAAATCATCTATGGTTTAGAAACTGATGTCACTTGATGCATATATCATAATGTAAATAAACTCAGTTAATTTTGATAAGTGAGAATGACAAATCCTTTGAAAAGCGGTATCTTCTACTGAATTACATGCTCTGATAATGTACCTAATTTCACTTTATATTTAAGTTTTCATTAAGTAAGTGTTCTTTCTGAATTATCTTTTTTTAATAGGTGGTGTTTGCATTGCTCAATCACAGAAAATCCCACGTGAACCAAGACCTGGAGAATTTGAAAAAATTATCAAACGGCTGTTAGAAACACCTAATGCTCGAGCAGTGATTATGTTTGCGAATGAGGACGACATCAGGTGTTGATTACTTTCCTTCTGGGTAGAGCATAATATTTGCACCCCACGTCCTTGCCAAACACATTTCATGTTCAGTCTATCATCTTGTGAGATGTCACTAGAATGGCCAACTTCCTCTGCCATTCTGACTGCTTTCCACAGGCCACAGAACGGACTTCTAGTTTCTTCATCTAAAATGCCTGCGGAGTAAAACTTGGGAGTGAATGAGATGAGATAAATAAGGATGACAGAGTGCAGGGAATGAGGTTAAGGAGAAGGCTAATTAACGGGTGCTGAAGTTAAATCCTCTGCTATATTTCCTTTAGGAGTTGGTAAGACTTCAGCAGTTAGAATGATCGACTAATTGTTTAACAGTAACCTACTGAGTATATTTAACTTCCTGAAACTGGTTATCTAAGTCTGCTTTCTGATGCAATAACTGAATACTACAGACAGAGTAATTTAAAAATGAAGGAAGGCTTTGTGTTAGCTTGTTTCTGGAGGCCAGAACGTGAAATGGCAATCTGGATGGAATTTGGTGAGGGTCAAGTCAAGATGAGGTAGAGAGTCACTGGGTGAGATACAGCAGCTTCTTCTTCTTAGGAAGCTGCTGACGTTGCCATGGGGGCCACATGCTCATGTGAGCTAAATTTAATTACCTGTCAGGAATTGTATATCCAAACCAAAAACCTGTGACCTTGAGGAATAATATATATATATATATATATATATATATATATATATATATATATATGAACACATATATTCAAATCATAGCACCAAATATAACATTTAAAATTGTAGTGCTTCCTAATAAATGCAGTCTGCTTTGTTTCTTTTTATTCCTATAGGAGGATATTGGAAGCAGCAAAAAAATTAAACCAAAGTGGGCATTTTCTTTGGATTGGCTCAGATAGCTGGGGATCCAAGATAGCACCTGTATATCAGCAAGAAGAAATTGCAGAAGGGGCTGTGACAATTTTGCCCAAAAGAGCCTCAATTGATGGTATGGTGCACCATGGGGATACTTGTTTTATTTTGGTTGGATCAGAATGCAAAAAGTGGAGTATCTGAATAAGAGGAAATTAAGTTACTATTGTTGACTATAAACAGAATCTTATCTCTGTGGACAGAAAAGTGTTAACACAGTGATTGCGTAAGCCAGCATGTGATATCATGGGTCTTCTTTCTTGTTTTACATGGTTCTTCTTCCTTTAAGGAAAGGGACTGTAATGTGATTGGAGGAAAAGTATTTGGTTTATAAGAAATGAATATATGAGGTGGTTTGACCCTGTGGAGCAATGCATGCACGAGGAAGGAGTTGGAGCATTCCTGAAATCAGTTGGTATCTCATATGTTTTCCAGTGTTCTTGACAGGAGCTCAAACTCCTTTCCTGTAGTGCTCAGTCCCAAGCAGGGCCAGAGGGTATTGTTTACTGAGTCTCCTTGGCTTTGCCATGAGAGAACCCTTATGTCTGGACTGTTTTGTTATGTATATTGATCACAAGATAATGTCTATTCAAAAGTTCTGTTAATATTTATTGTGATTTCGGAAGCATGTTAAAATATTCCTTTCTTCTTTAAAATAGGATTTGATCGATACTTCAGAAGTCGAACTCTTGCCAATAATCGAAGAAATGTATGGTTTGCAGAATTTTGGGAGGAGAATTTTGGATGCAAATTAGGATCGCATGGGAAAAGGAATAGTCACATTAAAAAATGCACAGGTATCCATTTAAATGTTTTCCTGCTACATTTGTCTTGACATTATCTGATATACGGTTTTCTGTATGAGTAATGTTGAGGACTTTTCTTTTTCCTTGTGTGTCTCTCTTGTCATTTTTTTTTTTTAATCAAAGGTGACCGTGTCCTCACTGGTCTTTCAGTAAACTTAGTTTTGCTCACTGGTTCTTACCATCATCAGTCAAAAAATATTTATTGAACTCAGGTGTACAATGCTGCAGTATTTCAGTTCTGTTTGATAACATCAAGTGTCTATTTTAGGGAAAGGACTTTATTAGTTTTAATGAGATATAGACAAAAAGACTTGGTGTGGCTTTCTAGGAGTGAAAAACGTAATGTGATGATGACACATGTGCTGCTATGTGACAGTATTTGTCAACTATTTTAGGTCATGTCCCTGTAATACTTTATTTTTCATCCTATCTTAGCAGGTTTCCTGGAGTAGTTATTATTTTAAATGTTCTACTTTCTGTCACTTATACTTAATAATGATATGGCATACCGTTTTTGATAAATACAAGCATTATTTGTTTAAAATAAAATGTAAAATTTTAAAAATTCCTTATCTCTGGTTAGTAATCTTAGCAAGAGGAACAAGAAGAACATAAACAACCATATTTAATAAACTAACACATTGAAAATATTGAAAGAAAACTGACTACAGTAGAATGGAAAAACATAAAATATTAGGAATAATTTTAACAGATGCCCAAAATCCTCTACACTAAAGCTGACAGAAGTCAAACCTGTGGGAACATGTTTATTAATACTGCTTTGCCTCATTTCTCACCTAAATGTTTGGTATATCCTCCTTTCCTTCTATGGAACTTCCTTTGGAAATCACTGTTCAAATAAAATAAGCAATATGCTAAATGCTAGAGCGTACATATAACCAGACAAAAGATGGAAATGAGAACACAGGTGTCATACATGGAAGAGATCTGACTTTAGATTTGCTACATGTCTGGTATTGCTCAGGACCTCTGGTGAGTGAAAGAAAGACAAGATCTATGCCCAAGAGACTTTCATTTGAGTATTAGGGGACATGCAAGGACGCTAAATAAGAAAACATGGAAATGAACATATCTGCCTAGATGATGGGATATGCTTACCAGGAATGTAGCAAAGTTAAAGTGCGAGAGAGACTAGAACTAGGAGAGGCATGACAAGTAGTCTGCAAGATGAAGATGAGTCACCTGGGAGACTACATTTGAGGTGAGACTTTATCACCTTGAGAAATTGTGAAGGTAGAAGGCAATGCATTACAGGCCCCAGAGCCCCAGTGAGCCCCTTCTGTTGAAAGTACAGAACAGAGAGTCTTGGGAGGCCCAGGGGAGAGTATCACGCTGGGAAGACGGATTGATGGCAGATAAAGCTAAAAATGTAGGTTCTAAATGGTCTTCAGCTTCTTTCTAGAAGTTGTGAAGATGATGAATTTGGACACCATCCTACTTATAAGACAGAATGACATAGCACTTCTAGTCTAGATAATTGCTTTTGCTTCCAAAGGATTATTCTGATGAAAGTGTGAGGAGAACTGGGATTCAGGGGTAGGAAAGAGGCAAATCAGGCAGGATTCAACCAGTAGGACCAATCCACCTGCATCTGTGCAAGTGCAGGTTAGGCATGGGATGCACACTCAGTCTTTTTAGTATAATGGAAGTGATTATGCTGGGGTAGGGCATGCAAGAAAGGGAGGTTCTGGATGTTAAACTCGAATCAGCGATGTCTAGGAAAATGGTAATGTAATTAATTAGTTAACAGAATAAACAAGAGAATTTATACTAGGTGTTCAGGGGCCGGATAGCTCAGTGGATTAAGGCGCATGTTTAGATAGAAGCAGGGGCTGGGGGTTCGATCACCAGTGTGTCGTGCCAGCCCCGCCCCCCGGGGCCCCGCAGAAACCATGAATGAGACTGCATATGGTGGTGTGCGCCTGTAATCCCAGCGCTTGGGAGGCTGAAAAACAGGAAGGATCACTGCAAGTCCGATCTGTTTAGTGAGATCCTGTAGCCCCTGTACTATACATATACGTTTGGGAACTAAATTGCAGTTGGCTTCTGACGCAGCCCCATGAAGCTGCCCAGCAGATGGCAGCATAAGGTCTGGGACCCTGCAGAGGTCGCTGAAAATCCTAGTAAGGGCATCCCAACTCTTGCAAGTTAATGAGGACAGCAGAGATGCTGTCATAGGAGGCTGAGAAAAGATGGTTTCAGAGGGAGGAGCTAGGAAAAGAAGCTGAGAATGGTAGATCTGGGGGAGGGACATGAGCTGCAGCCACAGCAGCACTGTCTCTGTAGGAGTGAAGAAAGTCTGCCTTACAAAGCTGAAGAGGTGAGGCTGAGGGCTAAAGGGTATTGGAGAGATAGAGGCAAGGTTGTGGAGAGCTGCGAAGGACCGCGCCTACAGGATGGCGCTGGTTTCTGCCTTCCACCCCCCCCCCGTGGGTGAGCGCTCTCTGTGCACAACAACTCCTTATATGGCCAGGGCTGCTGTCATGATTTGCTTCCGCATAGGCTGGACCCATGGGCGATCCCCACGTGGCGCACTGGGATTGGGCTCGGGATCATATATAGGCCGAGGGCTCGAGGGAAGAGAGAGAGAGAGAGAGAGAGAGAGAGAGAGAGAGAGAGAGAGAGAGAGAGAGAGAGAGAGAAGAAACTTACTGTTAGGAGTCTGAATAAACCGCTGAAGGAAGAGCTGTGTGTTGCGTCGTCCTTGCTGGCGAGGTCGTGCGCGACACAAGGTAAGAAAGCTAGAGAGCTGAGCAGAGGATTTTAAAGGTGAGGACATGCTTAAACATGTTTTCAGATAAAAGTGAAAGAAGAGAAGCTTCTAGAGGTGAAAGAGAAATTCGGTGTGTATCAGGATCTTGAGGAAAGTTCAAGACAAGGCAGAGAGTATAGTATTGTCTCTAAATAGTGGGATTTAGTTGAGGAAAAATTAAACTATACACTCAGATAACTCAAGGTGAAAATTCCATGCTTGAATGCTAAATTCGGATATAGATAGCAAAGAAGTTCAGAAAAAGTATGACTGTAAGTTCAAGTTGTAAAATCCAGTTTTGGAGAGGAGGTGTTTGATAAGAAGGATTTGAGCCAGAGCACGCAAGGTGGGCGAGAAGGTTTGTCTACCCACCAAAGGCATAGGGTAGGGAATGGCACATAGGGAAAAAACAAGAAGGGGCCTGCTCATCGGAGATGCGTGGCAGAGAATAGGGGAAATGAGGAGCAGCCAGCTTATAGAAAACATTTTACACTGAGAATAACATGTGTTTTTTCCCTGACATAGGTTTTTACACTCTAATTAGAACTTGTTCTAATGAGGTGAAAATGGTGTTTACTTTAAGATCTAGGAGAAACTCAACCCTAGGAAACTAGGCCAGTAAAAATTTTTCATGTAAATTCTGTTATGAAGGGTTCCAAAATATCTCTTATCTGAGCAGAAAACAAATAAATGATAAAAAATTCTACCTTATTTTTAAAAATGGTAAATAAACATTTCCAGATAATGAAAGAAAATATTTATGCCCCAATTTTCTATTATGCTGTTTTTGTATCTGTCTGGGGGAGGGAGGGAGGATGACCAAGAGAACATGCAGCGAAGAGGTAAGTTTATAGGCTATGCATGAGTAGAGGTACCCAAGGCATGATGTTTTAAAAATTTGTCCTGAAAATGTTCATCTTGTTAAACTCACAATGAGAAAAATAAAATTAAGGGACACTGAGAGCGAGAGCACATTTTACACTGCACATTTCAAGCATCATTTTGGGATTATATGTGCTCAGTAAAATGTTACATTAGGCATTGGTAAGCTGTGAATATATTTATTAACTTCCACTGGGGGCAATGCGGGCAACATATTTATGTGGCTAAGGCAGTGTTGCTTAGCATGGTTGTGCTTCTTTCTGTCTTGTTAATTTTGACAGGCAGAATGTTTTGAAGCTGTAAAGAGCATGGTCTTCTTAATGTTATCTCAGCTGAGATAGATTTTTTGAGAAGATTCTCCCTTAGAATCTCAGGGAAGCTTTCAAAAAGATGTGACAGTACTGCTAAATTCTGATATGCTGGCCAAATTCCAAGTGCGGCAATTCTTACTATCCACTTAGCTATTTATGCAGTTATTATTGCTTCTGAGAGCTGCTGAGTTCCGAAAGCTACCACTACTTAATCCTACTTAAAATTCCCTTTGTCTTTCTCTAGAACAGAAAAAGTGCTCTTTTTCACTTGTTATCAGCAGTGATGGGTGTTATTTTATAGATGTTTATCTGACCTTTCCCTTCCTGCCTCCTCTCCTCAGCCTTAATGCCTTTGCACTCTGGAGAACTGACACCTACAGACACCTTGAGTGTGTCTTCATGTGGCTTTATACATTTTTCACGCACTTATTTCCCTAGTCAGGCTTCAAGCTTGAGTCCTTTTCCCCTGTTCGTGTTCATCACTTCCTTTTGCCTTTCCTTATCTTTTATTTGCTCAATCCTTTATCTGACTTTGTTTTATCCAGCAAGGCTCTCACTAGGGGTGCAGATCTTTCCTTCAGAGGGGAAGTTTGACTCTCCTTGCCTGTCAATCCCGTTCTGTCTTCTCCAGCCAGCACTTGAGAGTGAATGTTTCAGGGACTTGAGCATGTATGGTTGAGCTCTCACCTCACAGAGAGGCTCTCTCTTAGCTCACACTGTCCTTTGACTTCATTTTTCATGAATTCTACATAGCTCTGCCCTTATCTGAACAATATCCTTTGACCCATCCAATGACTCTGATTGGTACTATATACCATCTCTGACCCCTTCTTGGATTCCTTCTTTTCTTCTTTCTTTCCTTCCTCAGCATTTACTCACTTGTAGACTCATTTGACTAGTTTACCTTGTGTCAGGCACTATGCTAGAGGGATGAAAACAACAGATTTCTTTTAACTTCTAAAAGCTCATGAAGACAAACATTGGCTGGTGAACTTGAACTCTTTCTCTGTCTGCTGAGCTTTCACCCTCATTCAGGAGGTTGGGGCACTGCAGCTTAGCCTGCATACAGCTGACACTCAGATACTAAATGGTGTTGAGCATATGCTACACAAAATGGCCTATTGATTCTTATTTATGATGATAGAAGTAGCGGTAATGGAAAAAGCAATGCACAAATATGTTTCATCCCACAAACAAGCAATTTTGTTAGTGAACCAAATAGCAGGCTCAATAATTAGCTCCTAGAAAGGCCTGTCGGTGTATTTCCTAGTGCCAGAGTAACTAGGTAACTTTTCAGGTATAAATACCTCTTAGCCATCCCTGGTCTGCTGTGGAAGACTTTAAAGGGTGGAAGCTTGCTCCCATTTAGCAGGACTCATGGATATGAGTGCATTTGGCTAGTTAGCAAGGGGGACAATCCACAATTTGATTTGATCATTCAGAATAAAAAGAAATCAAGATATGCTTTCCTGAATTAAGATGTTTTCCGGCATCTCCATTTGTCTCCTTGCCTACAGTGAAGCTCTATGAGGAAAAATGTCTTTACATTACCACTGTAAGGTGGCCAGTGGCCTGTATGCTCTTTTCCTTGGCAAATAAAAAAGCAAACATCCCAGAATGACTTATTTATGCCATTTCTGAAGTTTTGTATTGAATTTCAATAGATGTATCTGAGATGACAAAACAGACATTGACTTCAGAATTTAGAGTTGGATGAAAAATTAAAATCATTCTTCCAGTCTCCTAGGTAAAGAAACTAGAAACCAGAGAAGTGACTTATTTTTTTAAAATCTCAATATTAATCTCAAAACTTCAATTAGAATCCTGGTCTCTTTTATTTAAATTTGTTCTTGACCTTTATATCCCTGTTTTATTTGATTACTTACAAATTTAAGAATATTTTACCACACAGTTGGAAAGTATTTTCTTGTTGGCTCTTTATGTTTTACTGTATGATACATTATGAGATTTAATAGTCACCATCTACAAGGCAAATCAAAAGTAAAAATGAGTTGTTACTTAATCCCACTGAAAACATTTAAATGTTTTAATATTATTCATATTGATTTTCAATTATGTAAGTGATTTTTGCTACTTAATCTGGAGGAGCATAAACCTTTTTATTTAGTTGTTTGCTTCACTATCATTTATAAGACTACTACTGGTACTGCATTAACCATCCAGCAGAAAAGTATAAAAACAAGGTATATAAAGTAAAGCCATATTAATATGCTGAGCTGTGAAAGGCTCAAGTCAACAACTTCTTTGGATAACCCACTACTATTGTGGACTGCTGGACTGGATTGTTTCACTGAATTCACACACCTATAGTATTTAGATGCCAATGGAATACCCATCTCTGACAGGACTAAACAAAAAAAGAGGATACAAAGGAAGGACCATTCCTGTATATACAGAATAGTTAGGATAGATATAGAGCTACTTTCATTTAATTCAATGAGAAGAAAGATTT
>NW_004524736.1:2889430-2891287 GCF_000260255.1 Octodon degus | reverse complement strand
AAATAATAGAAACTTTTTTATTTTTAAAGAGAAAAAATAGCAAATAAAATATTAATAATGATGCAGAGTTTCACCAAACCAGATGATAGGAAGTCAAAATTGGTTGTTATATTTCATATTATTGTCTTCAAATTAGTTGTTCAGATTACCTGATATAAGCATGCAAAATTGGTCAAAAAGTTATAAAAAGTTGAGAGAGAGAGAGAGAAGCATTAACAGCTCCTTTCAATGGACCAACAGAAATCAGTAGTATAATTATCCAAGCTATCCTGTGTATATATGTATATTTTTCTTTTTTTTCCCATCCCTAACCCCAGTATGTATATTTTTCTTTTTCCTTTCCTTCTTTCTTTTTTTCTTTTTCCCCTCATCCCAGTTGTTCCTTCCCTTGATTGGAAACTTCTATAGCTCTACCTCCACAGACATAATTACAGCAATTCACTTCATTAAATTACAGTTAGTATGTTCATTTATTAATTCTCTTAAAGAAATAAAACACCACTTTACAGATTGGGAAGAGCTGTAACTTCATCTCTAGAACTGTAGCATGTGCAGAAATCACTCTAGCACCTGGTTAAAATGCTGAATTTTGATTTTTAGGTCTGGGTTTAAGCATTTCATATTTCTGACCAGCTCCCAGGTGACCTGTATGGAGTGAACTCTGAGCCACACTTTGAGTAAAAGAGAGCATTGTAGTTATCTTATAGAAATAGCAATAACACCTGAAGCTTAATTAGTAGAATAAATATTCAGCTATGCCAGGGATTAATGATAAACTCAAGGTTCCATAAGACTATCTAAATAAAATTTTACATATAAAATTTCAAGTGCAAAATCTTCAGTCAGCAGTCAATATTGTATCTACCATTTTTAATGAGTAGTTAGATGGGTATAAATACACACTACTATTGTGCGTGTATATGTGTGTGTGAACGTGTGCATTTGTGTGTGTGTTTCCTCATTAGGAAATTCAAAAGTTGGAAGTTTAATTGCCAAATGTAAATAAACATACACAGATACATTTGGATCTCCCACATCTGAAAAATTGATTGTAAAGATTGCCGTGAACAAAATGCTCTGAAATTTTAAATTGCATTTTCAACTCTAAATGTACTTCCCATCAAAATGTACATAGAATAGTGGAACTGGAGAGGTCCATAGAGATTATTTGACTCAATTCTTTCAGGGAAAGAAGTGGAGGCCCATTTGGCCCAGGTGAATTTCTTAATGTTCTATACTCATGAGAAGGAGATGGTAGAACTGAAGTCTGATTTGATTCCTGATTTTCCTCTCTCTTGGTCTTGAAGGCTGTCACTTGGAGCTGAGCTGTACTGAACATTCCTTTCCTCTTCTTGGCAGAGTGGTTTAAATGCTTCCCAATGGCCATCCTAGATTCAGATTTTTTTTTTGAGGTTCTTTGTAAAGGGATCATATTGATGCTGTCTTAATCTAGGGACACTAATTATGCTAAGATTGGAGAGGCAATTAGAGTAAACTTCACCGGTATATTCATGCTTACATTTATCAGAAAATAATTAAAGCAGAAAATTCCCCACCCTTCAGATAAAAATGAATTCAGGAGGCTCAGGGTTTGTTTCTGCAAACCCCACCGTAGACTCCAACAATAGCATAGAGGAGCGGGAGATGCATGTACCTGGATATTCTCCGGAATATTATATGTAAGGATCAAAGAAATGAAATAGGAATAATCAATGCCAGCTAAGGGCTTTGCAAAAGTCAGTTATTCGAAAATCATTGTCCTAAAGCTTGAGTTGAAGAGAACATGGAAATTAGTGAAGTACAGAAACAAAAATTATATTTCTTTCAATGTTCAATTCAGCATTATTTTATTGAACA
>NW_004524736.1:2874048-2889330 GCF_000260255.1 Octodon degus | reverse complement strand
TCACCACAAAAAAAGTAGAAACCAGAAAAGTACAAGGTGCTAGTTATGTAACTTACAAATAAATATTTTTAAAAAATTTTATTCTGGCTTTTCTTTAAACTTATGGAAGTTGGGAGAAATCTCATAGTTATGACTTGATAAATTTGAAAATTATACAACTTTTAGGATAACACATCTAAGGCGGGGGATATAGCTCAGCAGCCACAAGTGCCTACTTGGCAAGCACAGGTCTTGAGTTCAATTCTTGGTACAAAAACAAAAACAAAACAGAGATACGTCTAAACAGAAGAACTACTTGTTCTGAAGGAAGAGTTGGGTGCAATTATGTAAAAGAGGTCTAAACTCAAACATGATTGATGGTTACTAAAGCTAACCAGAATACTGAGAGTGACCCGTTTTTAAGTTACTTTAGAGAATATTAAGCTTTCCATTGTGCTAAATATCTCCCTTCAGGGAGAGTGTGCTTCATGAAGACAAGTTATAAAAATGAAGAAATTAGTCTGTAGGTTACTAGTAGACAAGGCTTGTATTTTCAGAACTTACCGTATGCTTAGAATTATGATTTTAAATGAATAACTGATGAATAGTGATAGGTTAGGAATCTTTCTGATCTTCATTGTAGTCCTGAAGATACAGTACCTAGTGCCTAATTTGGTATGGATTTGGCAGGTATTTTGATTGTTGGAGGGTATCTTTTCATGAAAACAAGTGTTCACAAATGATTCGAAAAGTGCCTTTATTGCAATTTACAAAGAAAGTTGATCCATCTGTTAGTTTTTCTTTAAAATGCTGATCACAGTGCTATAATTAATGGGAATATGGTTCTAGAAACAGATACAGATTGGTGTGCATGAGTCAGGTTTGAATTAAAATACCTGATTTCCTGATTATAAGTATCCTGACTTCAAAATGTTATACTTTTGAAAATTACACTTATTCTGCTTGAGGAGGAAGAATTCTGATTCTATACCACCTATGATGTGATGACAAATAATGAATGATGACTTGCAAAATATTTATTCATTCATTAAAATTTATCGGGTTATTTATTCTTTCATTATTAACTTTTCTATCCTTTAAGAACACAGATATTATGAGGACAGGGACTTTGTTTACTTCTTCCCTACATTCAGTGCCTGGGATGTCACTTGGTATAAATAGGAATCCTTAAATTATTAATGAAATGAATGATTTTAATTCAGCTTATTTATTATCTACTTTTTGTTAAACAATGTCTACTAGATGTCACTGGTATATTGGTGAACAAAAGAAAGCTGAACCTTGCTCTCATGGGGCTTTCGGTCTAATTGTAAAGATGAATAATTAAGCCAAAGTCCTTTCAATGAAATGTGTTATATAAAAAGAATAGCACAGAACAATGAAAAACAACATGGACTAAAGGAATAGGAAGGTCTTATTTATGTTGAGATTAAATCATGAACAAAATTTAGACAAAACAACAAGGGATCAGTAGATTGTTGGTGCAGGTAGAGAGAGGAACAAAGACAAGTAGATGAGAGAGAGGAAGACAATTTGAGGAACTCAACTGGTTCAATATGGCTGTTGAAAAGAGCAGATTGGGCCATAATAAGAAAGTAAGATAAAGAATTCAAGATTTTGTATGCTTCACAAGGAATCAAAATTGGTTTTTAAAGGCAATGAACAGGCACTAAAAGGTTTTAGGCAGATCAGTAACATAATCAGATTTCCATTTTAGGAAGATTATTCCTGCTGTAGTATGGAGGATATTTTGATCAGACATAACACAAGGAGGAAGGGACATCAGCTAGACATGATGTTAATTTGTCCAGAGGGGATAGTGACCTGAGTAATGATGTGTACACAGAATGCAGGCATGTGGGTGAACAAAAGTAGATGGATATTAAAGATATTTTAATGGATATTTAGGATATGACTACTGTGTATTAAGGAGAAGACAAATCATGGTTGATATCTTAAATTATGAATTGAGAAATGGTGACATTGTTTGAGAGAGCATTTCTAAACAGTTGGGGGAGTGGGGGGAAGGATAGCGAATCTGTGAGATGCACCTGCTGGTATCTGGAAGGCAGTCGGTTCTGTGAGTTCGAAGATGAGAATATAAGTTTAGCTAGAAAGAGAAAGTTGGTCATCATTCATATAAATTTAGCTGGATGAGATGGACCCAGAAAGTATGTGTAAAGAAAACTCCAGGAGGGCTAAGAAAGAGTCTTGAGGGATGCAGTCTTTAGGAATGTGTTGTGAAAGAGAATCCAGGAATTCCAGTTTTTCTGTTAATTTTCAACAGTATCCATGTGTGGACTTCTATAGTTATATTTCTGTTCTGTAACTTGATCTCTTCCCAATGTCTCTTTAGCCTTAAGTGGTCGGTTTAAAATTGAGTGATTGATGCAAACTGGACCATCAGAGAACTTCCAAGGAATGTTGAAACTTAGAATGGAAGGGGAGAGATCCTGCTGTCCTGGGAATGGACATGACAGTGGCTTGAGACTGAGAGATGTGAGGGGAAAAATGGCCAGGAAGAATAATATTGCCCCACAGACAGAAGAGAGATAACAGGTGGAAAAAGTTCTGTGTTCAAGACTTTGATCATGCCTTTCCTTGCAAGTATGTGAGATAGTTTCACAATTCTTCTATGTTTCTCCTGTTAGTGACCTACCAGAGGACAATAGTACTTGACTCAGAGGGCTTTTGAGAAGATTAAAGGAAATAATATGCATGAAGCTCATCACCTGTTCTATACGGAATGTAAAAGATACTATTGCTTACTAATGCAGCAGCAATTTCTCTTTCTTCTA
This sequence comes from Octodon degus, assembly GCF_000260255.1. Lineage (NCBI taxonomy): Eukaryota > Metazoa > Chordata > Mammalia > Rodentia > Octodontidae > Octodon > Octodon degus. The sequence continues at coordinate 2,886,532 of NW_004524736.1, read as the reverse complement.
GGTTAGGACTTTCCAATAGAATATTCTGTGATGAAGACTATTTTTTATCTGTGTGTCAATGGACAGAGTAACTACTTGGACATGTAGCTATAGACTATTTGAAATATTTCTAGTGCAAATTGAGAAGTTAAATCTTAAGCTTTATTTAATAATAATGATATAAAATTTAAATATAAATATCCACGTGTGAGTAGCAAAAATTTAGACTAATCTATCTGTAGAATCAGGGTACCTCTACTGTAACTCCATTAGTCTTATTTGTGATCCTACTCTACTTTTTAGTACTTTGTTGAAAAGCATAGTTGGTGAAATAGTTCTAGTCAATCAAATGGATAGAAAAGTCTTCCAGGACACTTTGGAAGGAGCTTTGTTTCTGCTCTTGTTGTTACATTTATAATTGGCTATTGGTTATTGTTCTATTTTTAATTGGCAGTGGAGGTGTGGTAGAGAAAGCATGCTAAAGGTGGCCCAATAGACAAGCAGAAGGAAAGGCAGCTGCTGCTGACATCTTTGAACCTCTGAATTAACCAGCCTTGGAAGGCCTGTGCACTCCCACTGTCTAAGATGTAAATCCTCTCAATTTTAAACCATTTGGCACTGGATTTTCTATTATTTTCAGCTGAAAGCATTCTACCTCATACAATATATTATAAGTAAGTGCGAATGATTTACTTAATGGGACATGAACATGACTCACTTTATGAAGAGATGAAAATAATTAAAATAAGATTGTTTATTTTTATAAAAATCAAAATTCTAAATAAAACCAGGAGGTGAATTCTGCAATATGAACTGCTTATATTAAATTGATTTGCTATTGATTGCTTAAATCTGACCTTCTAGTGAATGCAAGGAGAGATTTGGTGTATTAAAATTAAAATGATACAGTTTTCCACATTTCATTGAGATGTATATCTGCATCAGTCACAGAATCATAAAATACACATATTAAAGAATGTTCCTTCAGTTATAAGACTAATTCACTCCGGAGTTTCTTTAAATAGCATACTCTCTACCAAATGATTTTACAGATGATGGTGTGCTACCTGCCACCTAGTTGTGCAGTAATTCAGCTAAGCACTTTTATTTGCAGTGTATGTGAAAACCTGCTCAAAGAGCTGGCAACTTTATCAACTAAATCATAAGACTAAGAGCTACATGTTTCTATTCCATTTTCTGTGTCTAAGAAGATTCCCAGTCCCATTGGTGGTTGTATTCTAGCAGTGTCATCTTAGGCAGGTGAATTAACCTATAAGAATTCTTGCTAAATTCAATTTTTTTCCTGTTTTAGATATTAGTGGTTCTGATAGTAGTATTAACAGTGTGCTATTGTTCATAAAGGCCACTCAGATTACTCTGCCTTTCCATTATGTTACCAAATTGATGTATAGCTGAAACATTGAGCTTAAATGTATAATTTCAGGTTGTTTTAAGAAATGGTGCTCACCACTTTACATAGCTCCCCCTTATACCTCCAGGATGGGCTTACATGGGACTAGGTTGTTCGTTGGGAGACAGTATGATATTCTGACAACTGAGTGATGTCATTTGATCCCTCTATTACTTTCCATGAAAGCCAGTGACCCATAAGTAACCTTTTAGTTGTGTACATCACTGTTGGTTGAATGGTTAGAGCTGTAGGTTTTCATTTGGGCAAATGATTGGTATCTTTCATTAGGAACACGAATGCTGGCTTGAATTCCTGCTGTGTTTGTGGGCCACAAAATACCCAAGCTTTACCTAGCACTGCTGTGAGAGGTGGGATCTTCTCTACATATGTTTCTACTCAGATTTCCTGTAGAAAGAATACAGCTGGCTGTAGCTAATCTGTGGATGAGAGCAATATTCTCTGCCAAGGGAGATCCAAGACCCCACAAATGCTGAGGATGCAGATCTCTGAGATTGTCTAAACCCAAAGTAGGGTTCAGGATTCCATCAGAATAAAATTTAAATAGCACTGGCCAACTGAGGATCAGAGAACATTAGAGAAGAAAGGAAACTTAGAGGTCACTGTTCCCGATATTTTGCTGAGCTTCCCCTCTCAGCCTGATGTAAAATGAGGACAAGGAGTGCACAGAAACATTTTGGTTTTACTGATTCAGTAGAACTCTTGAAGGCTTTTATTGGTGCAAAATGAAGCTTTCTCAATGATTCTAAATAGGCTTATTAGCAACACACAGAAGGATTTCCACTGTGATCTTTCCTTTGTCCCTAGTCAGAGGGAAGGCATAGGTCTGAAGCAGGCTGATAGCTGTGGAAGTGAAAAGTACCAGCAGACTGGAGGGCAGAAGTGGGCTCCTTGCCAGTGTTGGCTTTGACACCCTGAGGAGTATCATTTGTCTGAGCCACTTTTATGAAACAGAAGCCTTCTTTTGTGTCTTTGTACCTATGAAAGGGAGCAGCAGTGTAGCAGATCCAAAATAGCAGAGAAACAAATAATTCATACTGATTTAGGATGCCCACCTACCCTCTCTTTTTCAGAAGTGTTAGTTTACATTTCAATACAGGGTCAATGTCCTTGGAATTCTGGCATGATGTTTTCCATAGGGGTTTTATTAATTGGTGTGAAGGTCTAATTCAGTAGAGTCCAGGCAACTGTTTAGCTTTCTCTCTTCTGCCGCATGACAGAAAATGTCCCTAGCACTGATTTTTGTAGTTTCAGTCTAGTTCTCCAGAAGATGGACACAAAGCTCAGCGTTGGCATGCTTCGTGAACTGCATGCGTCATGCTGCTCCCCAGAGGGACGCAGGTTTGATGAAATGTTTAAATGACCTTTTAGGACAGATGATTATGAGGATGGGCAAACAGTTTGCTCTTCCCATTCTTAATAACGTCTGTGTATATTTGCTTATGTGTAGACAGAGCTGGAGGAGAATGAACAAGAGACATGGGTAAGCACTGGCAATGAGGGTAATGCTAAGAATGAGGACGATTTTCAGATAATAAGGAGATAGTAAGATTTACCAAGAGAAAGGGAAACATAACACAGTAGCCCATCTTCACTTCTCACCCCTCCCTCTCAAACACACACACACACACACACACACACACACACACACACACACACACAGCAGGTCTGTTGCTCGTAACTTCTTAACACAGAGTTCCAGTGTCTCTCAAGAGCCACATGCTGTGGCCAGGAAACTTATACTCTTGACTCCCCTCTGGGAAGTTCAGAGGTATCTAACATGGCGAGTATAATTCAACAGTAGACTTAGTCAAGGAGATTCCTGGAAAATATTGCATGTATTTATAAATGATACACATTCTCTCATTCAGTAAGTTTGATGGAATCCTATCAATTGGCCCCTGGTCTTAGGTCTTCTGTCTCCATCTCTTATTGATTCTCTCTAACACTAGTTCCTAAAATAGCAGTCTGTCCTGGTGTGATTTGCAGATGCATCAACTCTCTTCTCAGATTCCGTACAGACTGATGACCTCCTGAGACACCCAGGCGAACCATGCATTAGTATACCTGGCTCTTATCAACCCCTGGCCCTTGAATGGGTCCACCCTGTTTGGATACATTTCCAGAAAAATACTTACCTACCTTTTAAAACACAACTCTGGCTTCTTTTGACACTTTGTTAGTCTCAGATACACTAATTCATTGCCAGTCAGAATAACACTCGATAAACATTTAAGGTTTAACTTTATATCTTGTATACTTTATTAAATAATGCAGTCTACAAAAACTATACTTTGGAGTGAAGGATGATATACAAGAAATCTCAATGCATATACCTTTCAGATAATGAAATTTTTCCTGGATACTGAATTGGCTATGATTTTTCCAGAAAAATACATACACAGTGAACACATACTCATAATATTATAATATTACTGTGCTATTAATCTGTAAGCATTAATGGATTCATGCAGCCTGTTTATCCTATGGATTTTCTTATTAGCTCTCTCCCTCTGTTTTCTTGGCATCACTTTGACACCTTAAAAGACAGCATGAAACCCTTCTGTGCTGCTGCAAATGTTTTGGTGATTATTACATACTGATCTTCAGTCAAATTATTTAAAATTTTTAATACTAAGTTCACAGGAGAAGGGCTAGGGAGATAGCTCAGTAGAAAAAGAGCTTCCCTGGCAAGTGCAAGGGTCTGAGTTTAATCCCCAGTTCCACCAAAAAAAAAAAAAAAAAAAGTAACAGGAGAAAATGAAATTGAGCAGAGTCAGCAAGTTTTATTTGTGTAAAATGCAATCTCCCTAGTATAAGAAGTATAGAATAGGTCAGGAATTTTCTTGTCTCATTTTCCTCATTTGTGGGTTCATACAGTACGCTTGACTGGTGGATCTCAAAGTGTGTTGATGGGTATGACACTAAGTGAGGGAAGCTCAGACTTAATTTGTCAGTGCCTATTAATATGCACAATAACCCTATCATTAAGGTCTCTATGCAGTAATAATCTGCTTTGGTTTTTGTTTTTGTTATTGTTATTTTTGAGACAAGATCTTGCTCAGACTGGCTTTGGAAAATACCTGCTTTGGTAACATAATGAAAAGTTTGTTTTTGACAAAATCATTTAAGTAAAGCAGAACATTGTACCAGCATAGATTAGTTGGCTTATCCATGCTTATAAGAAATTGGATGAAAATTCTTTCACCATAATCACCTGAGGCTATTTATAAGGCAATTCTCCAAAAATAGTACTGTGCCTACAGACATGAAGAGTATGTGTCAGAAGCCTCCTGCCTTTTCATAATGTACCCCTCTGAGGGAAAATATCAAGCTTGCCTTTGGATTCAATACGAATATTTAGTGGAAATACAAATTGTGTTTCTTCATTTCATATCAGAAAATTTACACTTGAAGGTAGACAGTCGGTAGAGTTGACTTGCTTCCCAACTTCTGAAGTTTTGAAATCATTTTTATTTAAGTTTTTATACAAAAGATTTAAGAGTATTTTATACCTTTATGTAAAATCATATAGTATTTCAATTATAACATTTTAAATTCACTTACTTTTTTAGGTTTAACCATCTCATAACTTTCTACCACAGAAAACAACAGTAGACTTTCCTTTTGAAGAGAAAGCTTGGCTCTTTTTCCACTTCCCAGATGCATGGAAGACACTCAAGCAGGGAGTTGGGTCTCACTAGGGGGCTCTCATTTTTTCTAAGCACATAGCTCATGGAGCAAAGAAGGCTGAAACTGTGGGGTGATCCTGGTATTATTCTATTGTCCTTTTTGATATTTGTCTTATAGTCTAGATCTAAAATGTCCAGTAAAAATTTTATGTGGTAATGGCAGCAGTGTTAGTATGTTATTCGATCACAAAGGATCTGACTTCATCGGGATTAATTCATTGATGAAATCATGATTTGGAAGCATTGTTAGGAGGTGATGGGAACGTAGGAGGCAGGGCCTGCTCACAGGGTCACGGCCACCGTGAGTCCATCTTACCCTTGACCTCTTCCTCTATAACTTTCTCATGCTCTCCTTTCTCTTTCCTCTGCCATACCCTTCTGCCATGATTTTGTCTCATCTCAGGCCCCCAGCAAGAGAACCATCCAACCATGGGCTGAAATCTCTGAAGTCATGTCAAAACAAGTCTTACAGTTACACAGCTGAGACAATGTCTAACACAATGTCAATATGCCCTTCTAGGAACTTCTGTGTTTAGAATTTTTGAATTAGTCATTGGATGGGTATACACTTCTTACCTATAAAAATTTCTGAGTTGATCCCAATCTCCTGTGGAGAACTTAAAATTAAATAGTGCCATTATAGAAATACTGTGGAGGAAGGGCAATGGGTCCTAGCCAGATCCCTGCAAATCCACCTGCAAACAACACCACAGAGAAGCTCTAGGCTGAGTTGCTCTAGTGTGAGAAAGATGTTCATTTACGTGGGAATTTCGCCAGATTGCTGTGGCATCAACTCCTGCGGAGTATTGAGCTATCAGCAAGACCATCTAAAATCCAAGTCTGCTTTGTGTGTACAGGTACATACAGTCACTGGCTGCCCCTGGATAGGACTTTTTGGTGTCTTTTATAAAGACTCCCCTCACTTGTTTGCTGATGAACAAGGCTGTAGGAATAGGATTTAGAGTTTCAAACTCATCTTGTTTCTCCGATTGTGTCAGATCTCCATGCTTGCTTTGACTCTTTTAGCTGCATATGTACTCATGGTATTGTTTGATAGATATTTATCCCTATTAACGTGTAAGTTCCATGAAGTTAAGGAGGATGTCTTTGTTCACCTTTGTGTCCTCGGTGCCTAAAATGCAGAAGGCACTGAATAAATATTATTTTAATGAATAACTAGGCCTGAAAATTCCTTTGAGTTTAGTGATGCACCGATTAGATTTACACTGCACTGAAGACAGTTCTCCCCAGTAAAACATAGTATTTTCTTCTCTGTCATTTCTAGTTGCTCAGTTGATCTGGTTCTGAAATTAGGCTGTGGCTCAGTTTGTGCTCGAAATCATCAATAGACAATGTGCTTCATTTTCTCCTATAAAACCAAATGAAGATGCAAAAAGACAAAGGAAAAATTGAAAGACTTATTTTAGGTACTGATAACAGTTGGTGGAAAAAGTATTTGGCTTATTTTCATGATGTTCGGTCCTGAAATTCCCATCAAAACAGCTCTAGCTCTGGCACAGTTTTATATAATCAACCCTGCTGGCTGCTCATTTAATGCCATGATTTACTTTATTTAATGTACCTGTGATCTACATTCAGTTTTTAATTGTGGAACATGCTCTTGTGCCTCCCTCTTTCTGAGAAAAGGTTTCCATAGCACTATCACATTTGTTGTACTTTTTCTATTTTAATTTACAGTATCAGTGAGTGGTTTATACCATTTTGTTAGCTACTGCTCATGAAGACATTAATTTTAACTAAAAAGAGCTAAAAGACATAAACATAGGTATTTTAGCATTGTATAGGGAGCACCTTGTGAGAGGTACATTTCAATACTGTTATGTACCCTTTGGTCTTTTCTTATAAACTATCTCTACTTGTCTCTTGTCTGACATTTTTCCTTTGGATATACATATTTTCAGCTGAAATTTTGTAAAATGTGATTGAAAAACTGTTATCTTTGCATCTTTCTGCTGCTTATTGTCTTTCTATCTCTATATCTAAACCCAATTTTAAAATACATATCTATTGTCTAGTTATGAGGCACACCAGCAATATAATTGCAAATGTGATAGTCTTTGTTAAATGTCTTAGATTGCTTTGGAATTGAATTTTTCAGCTTTTCATGATTTTGCCTGCTTCCTTGTTAAGCTGCTATTAGAGAGCTTGTGAAATCACATCCATTAGCTTCAGAACCTTTTGTACAGCAGCTTCATGGGGACTCAGATTTACAATTCACAAAACTATATTTTGATCCTTCTTGTTTTATAAATCAATAGAATTTTTTGTTGAATTAAAAAAAATAGAGATTTTCTATCTCCTTCCTTACATATTGGAAACTGGAGTCAATTGAAGTAACTCTTGCACAGACTAAAGGAAGGTAGCCAGAAATCCAATGTGTCTCCCTATCTTGTAGCAAATTGGTTTCACTTTGTTCTCCTAATATGCATGGCTTGCTCATGTCATTCTATTTGTCTTTCTGATATCAAAATTAATGAATTTTTATATTTCCTTTTTTCTATTTCCTGTTACTTTCTTCTACCAATTTCATAGTTCAGGTAATGTTCAAGATTTTCTTGTAAATTTGAAATGTTTATCTAGTCTGGGAAAATCAGGCCTGAATGAATGGAGGATACTTTGAAGGGTTTAACCAATACAGATACCTAAATTGCTTGTGTAATTATTTGTCTGTGGAGCTGCTTGAGTCTCCTCGTGGTACTCTGAAGGGAGGCCAATGAGAAATATCCCACTAGTTCTGACTCAACAGTCTCCCCTCGACCAAGGAGCATTATGGGACATGAATTGTAGCTTTCATTGTCCTGTGATTGAGTCACAGTAGAAATAGCTACCTAAGGCCAACCTGCGGTGCTGTTTTCATCTAATTATCTCACAGGCACAGCCTTTAGTGTTTTCTTTGACCTTTGAAAGGTTGCTTCAGGGTACAGAGAAATTACAAATACTATTGCGGTTGATAGCATTCCAGCAATGAGGGTCCTATTTTACATGCTTAAAGATAGATGCTTTTCTCTGTGAGGTGCCTGAGGAGGAAATATTGACAGCCCCAAATGTGGACACAGCAAACATCAGCAGTCTTCTTTTGTAGGAATTCTCATTGACTTTGGAATCTGTAGGATGAAACTAGTGCAAAACCTTAACTTGTGAGAATAAAGCTTTACAAACATATATTCATGAATGTATTTATTTTTACTTTCATAGCAGAATTAGTCTAAAAACTTTCTTTGCCAGTGAACCCAACAGAACAATTTTTATCATTTTTTTTCTTCCAGATTTTAAAATTTCCAATTAAATTAAGTTACCTGCATATTTTACAGGTTAGGCCCAAAATTTTTGTTTAGTATTTAAAATGTTCAATTGTTAAAATATCATGGTAGGAGGAAGCTAAAAATGAAAAAGAGCAGAATGTCCTCTTCCTTACTGGCTTAGCTGGAAAGACAGCTAGAATCTTTTTCCATGTTTTGTTTTACCTTTTTTTTTTGAAGTCAAAGAGATTGAATTAGAGACATAGAGCAAAATAAGCAAAAACCTGAAGCAATAAATTTCTGGGTCAATCCAAATACATAGAGCATTAAAAAATGTCAGATACAAAGCTAGATGCAAACTGACAGGGATAAAAAAAAAAAATCTGTTTGTGTACTTAAAGCCCCAAACCAAAAGCAAAATTAAAATTTGTGCTGACCCTTCTCCCTTGGGGCTGCAGATGCCACTGCTGTCCAGGGCACCGTCTGCTGCTCAGTGGAAGAGGAGTGGCATCCAAGTCACTGGTGTAAATAAAATCATCTGCTGCCAGTCCTGGAGATGTCCTACAGTGTCTCTTAAGGCCAAGGGGGTGGGGCGCAGAGGTGAGCAACAAAGGTGACCACTAATATTTATTGACTGTTGTCCCTGATGACTCATTCTGTTATTATAAGATGTTTCATAAGAGCCCCCCCATCAGTCTTTGTGTCTGTCTCTCTGTGTCTGTGTCTGTCTCTGTCTCTCTCTTTCTCTCACCAGAAGCCATCACTGATTTAGTTGTTAGCACACTAGAAATTTTGTGCGTTTTTAAAATTTGTTCAGAACAATTCTACACACTGAGTATTATTCTTCTAATAAGGGGAGCCTTTAAGTAAATTGCTCCAAGTGGTACAGAAAATGCTTCCTCACTGTTTTGCTAGATGTGGGGAACCAGCAAATGTAGCCTTCCAGAATGGAGCACAGGACTAAACCACATTCCATCCTTTCTCCATCCTTCCTTGTGCCTTCTCTCTGCCCTGGGAAGCTGATCTTTGTCAAATGCATGACTAGAACTTGTCTTCTCTGTATATACCTTCTTTTCAATCAGTTAAGTGTTCTAAGAAGATTTTGGAGGATAAGGTGGGGATAAGGATAAGGTGGGGATATTTCTTCTCAGTGCCTGTCTTAACCCTGCACTTGACCAGTGGCAGGTATTTTTAAGCTCTGTGCAGCCTGTTCCATTCCATGCCTCCTTGTTTATGGGGTTCTTAAAGACACACAATTCCTTCTCCTCTTCATTCCTAGGGGTAATGTTATCTTTTCTCCATTGCTAGTCTTTGTGTGCCTCACCATCTTAATTGTTTTTTCCTTTATTGAACCATCTGGTGTGAATTGTGTTTTCCTTCTGTACCCTCAACTGTACAGAGTGATAACATACCCTTATCAAAGATAAATTGCAAGCTGGGTGTGGTGGTGCACAATAGTAATTCTAGCACTCTGGAAAGCTGAGGCAGGAGGATCACAATTCTCAGCACAACATGGCCAACTGTGTCACTTAGTGAGATTTTTGTCAGAAATAAGAAAGAGTGAGTGAGGGAGGGAAGGAGTGAAGAAGGGAAGGGGGAGAGAGAGACAGAGAGAGAGAGAGAGAGGGAGAGAGGGAGAGAGAGAGAGAGAGAGAGAGAGAGAGAGAGAGAGAGACAGACAGACAGACAAACAGACAGAAAGAGGGAGGAAGGCCGGCCAAATAGCTCAGCAGATTAAAGTGCCTGCAAACAGGCACAGGGGCAGGGGTTCAGTCCCTGGGGCTGCAGTGCTGGCCCCGCCCCCGGGGTGTGCTGAGACTGCAATTGAGACTAGGCGTGTTGGTGCTCACCAGTAATCCCAGCTCTTGGGAGGCTGTAAACAGGTAGACCACTATGAGTCCAATCTAGTAATAAGATCCTGAACACTCTGTAGACCCCTAAAATACAAAAAGAATGAAAGAAAGAAAGAAAGAAAGAAAGAAAGAAAGAAAGAAAGGAAGGAAGAAAGAAAGAAAGAAAGAAAGAAAGAAAGAAAGAAAGAAACAAAGAAACAAAGAAACAAAGAAACAAAGAGGTAAGGTTATACCTCAGTGTGAAGGTCCTGGGTTCAGTCTCCAGTTCCATAAAAAGAAGTCTGGCAAATCATGGTTGAAAGCTCTAAGTTAAGATCACTTAGCATGCAAAGAGCTCAGAGAATAAGAAGAAAAAGTATTTGTTTTGTTTTGTTTTGTTTTGTTTTGTTTTGTTTGTTTGTTTGAGTGGAACTGGAGGTTGAATTCAGGCCCTTAAAGAAGCAAAAAGTAGAAGCAGAAGCAGGAGAATGTTCAGGGCCTAGCAGAGACTCTTTCTTACTAATGGAGAATCTGTCTTAGGGAGAAACAAGGATAGTGAGAGGGTAAAGACTTCTGTGAGTCTGTTGCATGCCAGGCTATAGAGGCTATAGAGAGCTGGGGTAGGTATTGGAGCATGCTATGGAAGCAGTCTTTGGGGAAGACTTCTCTAGCAGTCATTGCAGGAGAAGTGGACAAGGGAAGAAAGGATAGCTATAAGGAAAACAGGTTGAAGGCTTTCAAAATAAACTGCTTGTGAAGGGATTGAACACAGGTTCATGTAGTGGCTACAGGAATGAAAAAGAAGGTGAAATAGAAGAGAAACAAACATTGCCACTTCCCGAGTTCCCTTCTTGCCCATGTGATGTATTTGCTCTGAACTGGTCTAAGCTCATCACATGTGGAGAGCCCAGATGCCCGGATGAAGCATCAGATCAAAAGGCAGGAGTTAAAGTAGGAATTAAGGCAATATTTGGTTGTAGGGAACATCATTCTTGTATCTATCTCTTGAAACTTTATGTGGAGGAACTTAAAAGTCCTCAAAGGCTAATTTCAGTTCAATCTATTTATTTAACAATATTTCAGATCCTTAATTTTCTGTTTCCAGATGATCAGACTCCTCAGTGTGAAATTCAAGGACATTATAGACTTCAAGCAAATTGCATGTGCATTAAGACTATTGAACTTGAGAAGAGTAATCCTATAAAAACCCCTTCATTGCTGTAACATTTTCCTAATTGTGTATTCCTCCTGAATGTTTAATTTGAAAATGTCCTTTTTTTAGTGGAGAGGTAAATGAGTTACTGTGTATTGAGCTGTGTCCATCAACCTGTTTATTTATTTATCTACAAACATTTTAGTGACTAGGTCTCAGGCACATTTCTATTTCACCCAAGAGGCATTTAACTTAATATTTAGCCTTTCACCCAGTTTTTAAAAACTCAAAATGAAAAGGTCACAGGCTTTGAAATGAAGAAGGCCCATGTTTGAAATAGACTTTTGCCACTTACTGGAGTTATTTCAGATAAATTATTTTTCAGAATCCTTTTCAGATTATTTAAAAATTTTTGTATAGAACCTTCATCATGGCAGAAGAAGATGAACTTAATCCTTCTCTATCTTATCATCTAAATTTATATAGACACAAAAATGCATAAAGCTTCAAGTTTGACCCAGAAAATGAAAAGTATGACAATCACCTTTAAATGCAATTGCAAGATAGAAATACAACTGTTACAATTATGAAGAAATTAGCATAATAAAAGCACAATATAAGTGTCATTTATTTGGTATGAAATCAATTCTATGAATCCCATATTTTTTTCCACAAATATGATAACATATCCAGTGATGTACTCCCTCCCTTGAGGAAAAGCATTATACATGTAAAATATTTCTTAAAATTCTAGAAAATAAGAGTAATATAATTAATGTTTCCCAACATTTCCCAAATGTGTTTTAAATGGCTTTCCTGAAGGAGAAAAGGTGGAGGAGGAGAAGAACTTTCAGATATAATTACAGATAAGACCCCTGCATATTATTAGTGGGCTTAAAAGTAATCATGCATATTCAAAGATAATTTGCTAATTAACATTGCCAGAATTTTGTTTAATATGGGCAAGTTATTTTAATGGGGATAAAATTAAGACAATATGATAAAGATCTCAATATGTAGCTATTTAACTAGCACGGGAACCTTGAGGAAGCACTTTCTTTTTCATAGACAACAAAAATTACACCTCATTATCATGTTTTGTAAACAATAAGAAGGGCAAGAAGAAAACATTAAGGTGC
>NW_004524736.1:2870214-2872970 GCF_000260255.1 Octodon degus | reverse complement strand
CTAGACCAACAAGTTTCAGTTCTAAAATGGAAATAAATATATTTAGAAGCAAGAAAATAACCAAAACAGTAAGCTTGCCAAGAAGACCAAAAAGCAGCAGCAGGAGATGTAGGAAGACCAGGAAGCTAACAAGAAATAAACACTAAAGAAAAGCTTGCCTTGTACTCTTAATACAGAGAAGGATGTAGAAATTTGGCAAAAAGAGATTATTAAAACCTTAAAAAGAAAAGTTTTTCTTGAGCGGTAGAGGTAAAAAGATTTTGCATGGATAAGGAGTGGGGCAGGTTGAGTAGGAGCAACATGGAATGGAATCCTCTTTTTGAACATTTCTATTCCTAGAGCTATATAATAGAACATTGCACACTAAGTTAGTTTCAGACAGTACTGTATAATCGTCAAGTAAGTGGGGTTCTTGAAGGCAAACTAGGTAGTTTCAATGCCAGGTGTGAAATTATAGTGGTTTGGATAAAAATTTGAAGCAATTCTACAAATAACTACTCTGAGTCATGACATTTTTAGGCCACATGGAAAACACCAGCTGAAAAATATAAACAATGTTGAAATTATAACCTAGCCCCTTGCTGAGTTTATATTTGGAGCTAAGGATAGATTATTGCATGCCTTTATTTCTGTATTGTGGAAACTGTTTTTCCTTGCAAGCACAGGTAGACACCAGATAAAGGGAGAGAAGTATCCTGAAGGATACATTGGAGGGAGGAAACCCATGGATAGAGACAATATGTACAAAGCATATTTTTCTCTCTCTCATGATTGAATGACTACAACAATTTTCTCAGTGCCATTCACTTCAGATATTTAATAAAAGTACAAAATCTTTTAATCCAATCCAAAGTGGTAAATAAGAATATTAGTAGGTTTAGCTTGGGGATTTTTTTTAAATTAGCTAGGGGTTTTAAAGATGTCACTTTTGGAAATACTGATACATTTCATTTATTCATCTTTCAGCAAACATTATTTGAGTATTTTCCATATTTCAGCCAGTTGGTTAGATACTGGAAAATAAAGATGACCAAAACAATCTTTATACTCAAGAAACTTTCTGTTTGAGGAATACAGTAAATACCCTTGCATAATATATGGTTTGGTTGATGTTGCAAGGGGAACATAGGAGGAATAACTCAGCCTGGGGACAACATAGAAGGCTTTACCAATAGGAGCTCAAGCTACAGCAAGGTGTTCAGGGATAAACCCATCAGATAGTAGAGCAAAGAGAAACACTCCATTCAGGGCAAAGGCCACCCTGAAAGGAAGGAGAGCATATGTTGGGTCTGGGAGTAGTATTGAATTTCACATGGCTAAAAAACAGGTTTTCCATGAGACAGTGGGTATTGTAGCTGAGGTGCAAGGCATGTGACAGAGGACAGAAAGAGTTCTATCTTTCTCCAAAGTGACTCAAGATATTAAAACAGTGTAGTCTTGGTGAGATGGGAGGTGCAGAGACCCATTGTAAGTTTAGTATGATAACTGAAATAAGAGGTGTTCATGTCTAAGACAATGGCCAAGAAAGTATAAGAGAAGGGAAATTCTGGAGAATTACTTGATGATTTATTGTGCATGACATAATCAGATGATGGCTCCCTTGAAGCATTTATTAAAGTCATCATAATGAGATGAATTGTATTGCTGATAGGGAACATAAAATAACTTATGAAAGGCTAACATCACTGCTTACGTTGGATTGCCATTGGATAAAGCTTTCAGTCTTGTCCTGTGGATTCAGTGAAACATCAAAGAAAAAAATGGCCTACACTAAAAATTTTCATAACAGGTTCTATTGGTATTCCAAATTCTTTAATTTTATGTAAGTTAAGAAGTATGTATTACTTACTATCTATTTTAAGTCTTTCAAGTATTCTGTCTATTAACAACTAGTTTTTTCTTTTCCCATGTGCAATTATATTATTTTAAAGCTTATATCCTTTCCTTGGTCCATTCCCACTACTAATATGTTAAATATATACATTTCGAAAATATATCAGTAAACAAAATATTTAAGATATATTGAGGGGTCACGAAACAGTGGTCATGAAAATATTTGTGATGATGCCTGAAAAGAGAAACTGGATATTTTAACAATGCTTAACATAATTTATTTTTGCAGGTCTGATTTTATAAAGTTTTAAATTTTATTTTAAAGAGAAAAAAGTAAAAATAAGAACAAAGCAGAGTTTCAAAACAGATTAGTAGGACAGTTGTAATACTTTATACACTTCTTATTGTTGACTTCATAGTTGTCATTCAGAGAACAAGATATAGGCATAATACCTTTGTTTATTTTTTTTTTTTTGAGACAAGGTCATATTATGCTGTTCAGGCTGGCATTGAGCTTGCTTTGTAGCCCAGGCTGGTCTCAAATTCATAAAAGTTCTCCTGCCTCAGCTTCCTAAGTCCTGGGATATAGGCATGATATCTTATATCAATAATATTGGCAAAAATCCTTCTTTTTAATGAAGTAAGACAAATTAGCTGTAGAAGTATCTTCACTATCTTGTATATAAATATATATTTTTCATTTCTCTTTTCTTCCTTTCCCCTTTGCCTATTCTAGTCTGTCTTTTCTTTGGAATGATTACTTCCCAACGTACAAGATTCATTGTACATTTTGGAGTTATTTACTCATTCAGTTTCTCACACTAGGGATACAATTTTATATTTGCACATGTGTGTCTGCTTTATTTCACTTATAAGTAGGGTCTCAAGTTGCATCCATTTATACATAAAAGTCTCCAGTTATC
>NW_004524736.1:2858107-2869690 GCF_000260255.1 Octodon degus | reverse complement strand
TTTTCTTTTTCTTTCTTTTTTTGGGGGGCGGGGGGGGAAGCAGGGATTGAATTCAGGCCCTTGCGCTTGCCAGGGAATCGCTTATTCCACTGAACCATCTCCCCAGCCTCTGTAAAAGTCCTTTTTCTGAAGGACAACTAGCTATAATTTTTTTTTCACAGTCTGTGGGTTGTCTTTTCACTCTGTTGGTAATTTCATTCATTGGTAAAAATACTTTTAAATAAGGTGAGATCCCATTTATTTAGTCTTTATACTATTTCCTTTGCAATCTGGGTTTTGTTTATGAGGTCTCTGCCTATATCTATAGCTTAGATTTCTACCTATTTTCTCTTCAGGTACATCTAGCGTTTCTCTTTATTTTTCTAAATTTTTAAAACATTGTTTATTTATTTACTTGCTACCGGGTCTCGCTTTGTAGCTCAGACTCATAGTGATCCTCTGGTCTCAGCTTCCCCGGCACTGTGATTACAGGCGTGCACCACTGTGCCTGGTTTTGGTTTTGGTGGCCTGCTTGGCATGGGACCAGCATGGCATGCAGTAGTGGGGAGCGAACTCCGGTCCTTGTGCCTTCCAGGCAGGCACTTATGTCGTAAACTATCTCCTCAGTCCCTCTTTTAATATTTAGATCATTGATCCGTTTTGACTTTAGTTTACTGTATGGTGATAGACATTGGTCTAATTTAGTCTTTGGCATGTGGAAATCCTATTTCACCAGCACCATTTATTAAAGAGGTTATCTTGCTAGTGCAAAGGTGTTTGATAGTTTTGTCAAAGATAAAGTGGCTCATTAAGTTTGGAATTGTGTTTCCTTTTCCTATTCTGTTCCACTACTCATCAGACCTTCTGTCTTTTGCCTCTACCATGCTGATTTTATTATGGTAGATTTGTAGTATAATTTCAGATCTGGCATTGTGATGTCTCCTGCCTTTCCTTTGTTTCCCAGTATTATTTTTGCTATTCTAGGTCTATTCTTGTTCCAAATGAATTTTAAGAGTGTTTTCTTGAGATCTATTAGGTATGCCAATCTTATTTTGATTGGAATTGCATTAAATCTGTATAGCAGCTTTTGGAGTATGTCTATTTTCAATATGTTAGTTGATTAGGAGATATCTTTTCCTTTTCTGATATCTTCTTTAATCTCCTCTTTTAGGGTTCTGTAATTTTCACAGTACAGCTCTTTTACATCCTTTGTTAGATCAATTTCTAATTTTTTTTTTAGATATTATTGTGAAGGATGTGCTTTCCCCAATTTTTGTCTCTGTGACTTTTTTGCTCGTGTATGGCAATGTCATTAATTTTTGAGTGTTACATTATATCCCCCTACACTACTGAATTTTATTATTAAATATCAAAGGATTTTGCTGGACATTTGGTGGGTCTTCTAGGGAGAGTATTATATAATCTGCAATAATAATAATTTAACTTCTTCTTTTCCTATATTTATTCTTATTACTTTTTCCTTGTTTATTTGCTCTGGCTAATGTTTCCAGATCTATATTGAATAGCAGTATTGATAATGGATATCCTCTTTATCCTGACTTTCAATTGAAAGCTTTCAAGTTTTGATCATTTAATATAATGTTGGATTTTAGTTTGTCATAGATGGTCTTTTTCTATATTTTTTAAATCATGAATGTGTGTTGGACTTTCTCAAATTTTTTTACACCTATTAAGATGATCATATTATTTTTGTCTCTAGTTCTGCTAAAATGGTACATTGCATTTATTAATTTGCATACATTGAAACATCTCTTCTTCCCTGGGGTGAATTCTACTTGGTCATGATATATAATCACCTTAATGATTTGCTGCATTCTGTTTGCTAGTATGGTATTAAGGATTTTCGCATCTGTGTTCATTAGAAAGATTAGCCTATAAATTTATTTTTTGTTCCCTTTCTTTGATTTTGGAATCCAGGTAATACTTGCTCCCAATGATTTTGGAAATAATGCTTCCCTCTCAGTTTCTTTAAACAATTTCAGCATTAGTCTCATTAGTTCTTCTGTAAATTTCTTGTAAAATTCAACAATGAATCTATCAGGGCCTGGTATTTTCTTTGTTGGTAAATTTTTAATTACATTTTTAATTTCATTGGCTGATATCTGGTTATTTACCATTTTTATATCTTCTTGGTTAAGTTTAGCAATTTGTGTGTACAAGTAAAAGTTTCTTCTCTATTTTTCATTTTAGGATATAGTTTCTCATAGTAAATAATTATGATCTCCTGTTTTTCTGTCAGATCTGTTATGATTTCCTCATTTTCATTCCTAAATGCTTGAATTTATGTTTTATTCTTTCCCTTTGTGCTGAGGTTTGCTAATTGTTTGTCAATTTTATTTATTTTTTCAAAGAATCACCTTTTGATTTATTGATTGTATTGTTTTCTCAGTATCATTTGCATCAGTTTTTGTTCTTATCTTTATAATTTCCTCTCTCATACAAGTTTTGGGTTTGATTTGTTCTTGTTTTTCTAGAAGTTTGAGGTTTAGTATTAGGTTATTTTTCCTAGCTTATTCTATTTTACTAGTGTGTGGGTTTATCTCTATACATTTCCCTTGTAGGACTGCTTTCGTTGTGTCCCATAAGTTTTAATATGTTGTTATGGCACTATCATTTAATTGTATATCCTGTTTGATTTTGTCTTTAATTTCCTCTGTGACCCATTGGTTGTTCAGAAGGATTTTTTAATTGCCATGTACGCGTGTAGTTTTAGTGATTTCCTTTGCTTTTGATTTTGTTTCATTATACTGTGAAATAGTATGCATGCAATGATTTAAAATCCTCTACATTTACTTAAACATGTTTTATATACTAATATTTGTTCTATTTCTGAGAACTGCCATAGGCAGCTGAGAAAATTGTATGTTCTGATGTTATTGAGTACAGTACTCTATAGACATCTATCAAGTCTTTTTGTTCATAGGCATGGCTAAATTTTAATTCTTTTTGTCTATTTTATCTATCTGTGAGCGTGAGTTATTAAGGTCTCCCACTAAAATTCTATTAGTACCTATTTGGTTTTTCATGTCTGTTAATATTTTTTATGTAGTTGGGTGAATCTGCTTGGTGCATAAATGTTTATGATTGTTATTGCTTCTTGGAGTTTTCCCTTAACAAGTATGTAGGGACTTTCTTATCTCTTTTGCTCAGTTTTGGCTTATATTTTACATTTTCTGCAAGTAGAATAGCTATGTCTATGTTTTTCTAGGTTCCTGTGGTATGGAGAATTGTTTTCTATTCTTTGGTTTATAATCTATGAATTTATTTTGGGGTAAATCTGTTTTATAAATGCAGCATATTGTTGGATCTTGCTTCTTAATCTATTCAGCCAGTCTTTTTCTTTTAATTGGTGAGTTGAGATAATTTACATCGACAGTTATAACTTATATGATATGCATTAACTTTTCTTTTTCATATTGTTTTCCTGTTATTTGTTCCTTGTCTTTCTTTCTTCTCTGATTGTTTGTCTTATCTCATGGTTCATTCTATTGGAGTTTCTGTATTTATGTTCTTAGGTATTTTTTTCCTATACATTCTTCAGAGTATTACGTAGTCCTTGCATGGTGAACATATATTTTCTCAGTTGTTCTTTTTCATGGAACTGTCTTATTTCTCCATCATTTTCAAAAGATAGTTTTGTGGAATACATTAATCTGGGTTGAAGATAGTTTTTCTTTAGGGCTCAAAATACTTTGCTTCAAGCTCTCCTTCATGTGAGGGTTTATGTTGTGAAGTCTGCTCTGATTCTGATGGGCTTTCTTTCATAAATGATGTATTTCTTTTCTCTAGCTGCTTTTAATATTTTGTTCTTAAGCTAAATTTCTGGAATCTTGATCATAATATGACTTGGTTTAGATTTACTTCAGTTATGGTTATATGGAGTTCTATATGCTTTATTTATTTGTGTGGTGAATTCTTTATCCTTGTTTGGGAAGTCTTCTGCCATTGTTTTATGAAGAGGTTTTTCCTAGCTTTTGTGCTCTCTCCAGCTTTCTTACTAATTCCAGTCAATCTTATGTTTTGCCTCTCTGCTTCATCCTGAGGGTGTTGGATTGACTTTTTTCATCTCTTGTGATTTTTAAGATATCTTTCATTTCCTGATTACTGGTATGTTCTTGTCTTCTAGATCTGATATCTTAACTTCACCTTTATTATATATGCTGCGTATGCATTCAATGGACTTTCTAATACTCACATTTCTGTTTGGATCTCTTTCATTGATTCCATTTCTGTCTATGTTTGACAATCATGGTTTCCATCATTTTCCTGAGCTCCTCAATTTGTTTATGTGTGTCTGCTTTAACAACTTTTACTTTGATAATCATTTCTTTTTGCAACTTAGAGATTTTTTTCCTGTATCCTCTTTAGTTGTTTTTCTGCTGCTACCATTTTAGAGAGTTCCATTTTGGCTTCTGATTTCCTCTGTCTCTCTATGCTATGGAATTATACTGGTTGGGCTGGCCATTTGGGATTGCACTTTTTTCATCTTTTTTTTTCTATTTTATTTTGTTTTCTGTGGTGTTGCTTGGAGATTTCTTATGTTAGACAGCCATATCACTGTTATAGAGGAGATGTCTATTCTTCTGGATGTCTTCTAGATGTACGTTGTTCTTTGACTTTATGTCTGTCCCAAGAACCTACCTTCCTAAGGCTGAAGATCTTAACTGAAGAGTTTCTATCATTTTAACTTAGTGTACATTCCTTTATTACCAGACTATGATATGATTGTGACCCCTTACAATCACAGGGTTGTCATGCAGGAGGGAAAACCTGATTATAACATGCATGACATCCTGGTTAAAGTAATTTAGTCAACAATAACAATATATTCAAGTACAGCTCAGTTACTAACACACTGTGATAAGTATGAGCCTTATATCTACAACCATAGGAGGAAAGTCTCCAGAAATATAATATAATCCAACTTATACCAGGAACTTGAATGGAATGTTTTTCTTCTTAGTAGAGTGATTGTACTGTTGGGCAGGAGTCTAGGAGGATAAGGGGTAGGATGGAGAGCTGAATGAGGTTAAAAATGGTAGGAGCAAGGAAGGACAGCAAAAAAATGATTAATCAGGGTTTGGGTATTTGTAAGACTCAGGAGGGAAGGATTGGGAAGGAATGCCTAGGTGTTTTGAAGTGAATCAGAAAGAGAAGAGACAGTTTTTACGCATATGAAAATATTATAAAGTCAAGAAAAATAGTTGACAAGAGGAAAATGATGAGTAGAATAAAACAAAAAGAAAGTTTAGAGAGCACCTGTTGGCTCATATTACTAATGTTGCATAAGATATTTCCCTGCCTCTAGTTCTGCCTTTCCACTATGTACACCTTAACCTGGATCCTATTGTGTCGCTGGCATTACTTCAGGCCTCTGAGTACCATTAGTGGGTGGAGGTAGAAGCAGATCTTATACTTCTCTCACCAGCTGTGGATCTTAGATCAGTGGAGTAAGTGAGGAGCCAAACTCACACTCCTCTCACCAGTCATGCTGTCCCCAGGCAATCTGTTTAGCATAATTCAAATATATGACCTCCTATTATCAACAAATAGAACATTAAATATTATAAAATGCTTGATTATCTTGTGATATACAGAAATGTTTTATAAGTTGAAGCAACTTGAAGGTTCACAGCATTTATATAAAGTATCTTTCTGTCAACAAAATTTTAGTACTTTGAATCTGCTGTGAAGTACCCTATGGTATAAGATACTTAATAGTTAAAATGCACCATCTTTCTGTTTGTACAGTTAGTATTCAAATGAGGAAATGGGTGGTGGAAAGGAGCACCGGGCTGGAGTAGCTGAATAGATGTGGGGGTTTGGATTGAGGCAGATATGGTATGGGATTCTGGGTGTAAGACGTAGAGCATGAATCAGATTAAAAATTTTCTTGTATCCTAGGCCTTCATTTTCCTCTGTGTAATGGGGTAATAATGCATACCTTATGCATCTGTGTTGAGTATTAAATGACATGATACAAATCAAGCACCTGGTATGGTGGCTGACTCACAGCACATCAAGTGTAAAATGATAGAAATTCTGAAAATCACAACCACCAAAAAAGACTATGATTCAAGATTCTATTTGAAGCTCACCTACAAATTTGTGAAGATGTCAAGTTTCTCTCAGGGTCTGAACCTGCTTAAAAGTAAAGAGAAGCAAGGGGGTAGGATGAATTCTAAATTGGATGATTAGAATTGGAATTCACTGACTCTTATGAGTCATATATGAATTTGTGTTTTAGAATTTATCATTAAAAAGTTTTGAGCCATGCACTGCTTATAAGCATTGAAAATACACTAGATCTAGACAGATTTGGAGTCTAGGAATGGTTCTCTGTTGATTTTATAAGCCTGGTGGGCATGCAAGTGAATTTCATCAGGTAGTTAGTATTGAAACTCATAAAAGAGGTGATAGCTTAAAAAACAAAAGATTTTAATAATGTAAGTGACATTTAAAAATGAAAGTGACTGACAGTTCCTTAGAAACAAAAAATGTATGCACTCAAATTCCACATTTCTTGGCCTTTCCAATAACCATGGTAGGGGTAACCCATTAAGAATCATTGCTCATTGTAAGCTTGTTTTATTATTTGAAAAAAATGTACAAAATATTGACATAGAAGGAATATGCAGTTTTGAAAACAGTTCTAATTTTCATGTTCTTCTGTCATGATAACAAATGATTGAGATATTTGAAATAGGTGAGATGGATATGTTTCATGATGGATAAATTTTGTATATGTCTCAGTTGTGACAGTGTTGAGGGCCTTGGCATGGAATACTGCACAATAAAAATTATAAGAATAGACAAGGTAAGGCCAGGGGATGAGAGATGCATAAGATTAATTATTTACCTTCATTTACACCTATTCATTTGAGTTTCACCCTCATATTTTTCTGCTTATTTTCCTGAATAAGTGCTAATACCCTGACAGATTGTGCAGAATAGTGGCTAGGGACTTGAATTTGGAGCTAGACTTCCTACCTTACAGTGACCTAGGTAGCTTTGTAACTTCGGGGTAGTTAGTTTACTCTCTGAATGTTGGTTTTGTCAGACAGGAAAGTAATGATAGCACTTACATACAGGAGTTTGTGAGAGTTAAATGAGACAATACATATGAAAGAGGCTCAAACCTGATATTTTTCAAGGACCAGCTGTTTTGTTTCCATCTCAGTGATTAAAATAAGCTCTGTTTGTGGGCCAGTGAGACAGCTCAGCAGACTAAGTGCCTGCTTAGGCAAGTGCAGGGACCAGAGTTCAATTCCTGGTACTATATGCCACCCCAGCCCTGCCCCCAGGTGTGCTGAGCCTGCTTCCAAGGATGGTCCAGGCATGGTGGCACAAGCTTTTAATCCCAGCACAGGGGAGGCTTAAAACAGGAGGATCTCTGTGAGTCTGAGCTGTGTAGTGAGACTGTACCAAATACATCTAAAGGAAGCTCTGTTTTTATCAAACTAAGAGGAAATACTATTTTGTATTAACACTTAAGGAATTTGATCACATACAGAAGTTTTACAAAACACAGTGGATATAGTTGTTTTTTAATTGACTGTCAATTTCATCAGAAAGCCAAGCTGAGTACATTGTACACACAATTCAGACTGAATAGTACCCCTCCAGGAAGCATACTGAAAGTGAAGGAATCGTGATGCATGCCAGAAGAGAAATCACACATGGGCAGAGCCGAAGCAGCACGTTTATGCCCATGTGTGTTTTAAATTATAGTAGACTCTGAATATCTAATACAATCCTGGAAATTTGGCAGTTACTTGGTGAGTTCTTTGTGTTAGTGTAAAATGAATCTTAAGTAATTTACAGTCAGAATGTTTTATAATTGTGTGAGTGAGAAAAAAGACCTATTTTATTTTACAAAAGTTATCTTAGATTTTCCCACTCTGAAACTATGACATATGCCTGATGGATATAGATTTTCATTTTAAAAATTAAAGAGGGGCTCAAATGAGTTTAGTTATTTTCTTCGATGATGAAATGCTCCCCGGAGGTAGACCAAGAGGAGTGATAAATCTTTGATGTATGTGTGTAATAAATGCTGCACACTGCTGAGAATATCTGGTTTTGAGGTTTCAGTGGCAGAAAACCAACTGGAAGGAATGTGGATATTCTAGTAAAGTTCTGACCTTAAATGTTTTATCCACTTAAAGAGAATAATGCACAGTGTCAAAAATGTTAGCATGATTCCAAAAGAAAGTGACATTTCTTGTTTACTTTTCTTTCTATATAGCTTTTAAAAACACTTTACTCATTTAAGATGATGTAATGTAGGGTACTCTGCACAGGTTTTCAGTAACTGAAATCAGTAATGTTTTGAGTGCTGAGAAGTGACATCCTGGAATGACAAAGTAGGTCTCGACTGAAGAAATAGTAGAATGGGAACGGCCATGTCTCCTTCCCTCCTTGGCACTTCAAAACAAAAAGGAAAGGGAAAGATAGAGAAGCAGAAAAGAAGAGGTAGGGCAGGGCAACCCGTACAAGTGTTTGATCATCCTCCAAAATTAAGACAGAGCTCAGATCTCCCTAAGGGCAGAGCATCTTGCCTTCTTTTCCTCCTTGCAAACAAATAGACAAAGGGTAGAAGCTGATTGTCATTCCACCCCAATGAGTACATGTTCACGTTGTGTATAGAGAGACACAGTTTACTCTTGAGTATCTGTGGTTGTGGCCTGGTGATGCTGCGACATGGTTCATGAAAGTGGTAAGAGACATAAAGAGTGGCGTGGACCATGAACATCCAATAGCTCGTGAGTGACATGTATTAGGACTATTTCTGTTTATTGTGATCAATCCCAAAATCATTTCTTTTGTTTAATACTACCTTCTTTATTTAACATGTTTAGTGTTTATGGAATACACAGTGTACGTATCCGTGATGCTTGCAACTGGGTTTAATTTTGGCAACACAGGTTGTTTATGAAGACAGTACTTTTTCTATTTCTATGTAATAGAAAAAGTTTAGGAACTATACTTTCATAATGCAGTGGCATCTTCTTTAACATCTAGAAAAGATGTGCTGCTATAAAATTAGGAATTCCTTGTCTATATACAAAATACTCAAAAAAGTAAAATAAAATACACAGAACATAAATGACGGGATGGTTGCTCTTGTCCTACTATAAAACAAATTTTATGGAGTCCTTTGATTTCCTTTATCCCTCATTCTCCTAACAAATGCACATGTATAATATGTGCTGTTTGGCCATTCCATTTCTATGAAACAAATTCCATATGACTTGCAATAAATGTGTGTTTGAAAGTGTTCTGGCTTAGGGCTGGCCAGAAGTTCAGCAGACTAAAGTGCTTACTTAGGCAAGCACAGGGACTGGAGTCTGATCTCCATCATGCTGTGCCAGCCCTGCCCCTGGGGAATGCTGAGATAGCAACTAAGTCTGGACATGGTGGCACACACCTGTAATCCCAGTGCTTAGGAGGCTGAAAACAGGAGGATCACTAGGAGTCCTATCTGTGTAGTAAGTCCCTGTAGACCCTGTACTAAATATTAAAAACTGTCTTATTGTCAGTACTTTGAACACTTCTGAATATCCAAAAAAGGGGGGTATCTTAAAATATATTTAGCATTGATAACTATCAATGCAATTATTTGGAACAGATTGCACACACAGAACAGTGTGTGTCATGTGGAAGTGTCTTCTAAATATAATCAGTTTGCCTCAATTGCAAAGAAATTTCTGTTCTTCTTTATGGTCTTTTGTTTGATCTGCCCTAAAACCCACTGAACCAGTACAGAACTGTATATCCACTGGAGTGGATTTTAGAGGTGGGATAACATTTCATTTCTAAATAACATCTTTAGAAGACATTTGTTTTCTATGGTGTTTTTCTTCCTTTACGTTCATTCAAAAGAAATTTACATAATGTGAGTTCTCCTAGAATACCAGTACATTTTTACTTCTACAAGTCTCCAATGTAGCAAAATGAGTTCTCTTTTAAAAGTTGGTAGAAATTTGGGAGCAGTGGTTACATATTATATACAAGGTCTTACATAAATGATCAGTAAATCTTCCCAAGTAGTAGTGGTGATTTCCTGTTGGTCAAATGTGGCATTTGTTTTAGCACTTCTCTCTTCCAGTGTCAGGGTCTAATTGAAGGAAAATTACACTGAGAAAAGACAGAAGACTTCAACAAACAGTAGTGGCCTTTCCTTTTCTTCTGGGTTGCTGGAGTGGCATTTCCTCCCCTAAGATGGCACTCCCATTCCAGGACCTGTGTGTGTCTGAGGAGCCCGAGCTTGAGTCCGCTCTGGCCAGCCTTTTGAGCTCTGATGGTCCTCCTCAGTGTTTGGGCGATGACCTACTACACCTTTAGCTCAGTGGTAACATGTCCCTTGGGCTTGCAGGGCCTTAGCTGCCACCTGCACATCTGCAGTGGGAGACTAAGAAATTATTGAGCTTAGAGTGGCTGTATACTAGGCAGGGATTGGAGGTCACGTCAGGAAGTTTATTCTTAGCGTGGAACTGGCTGGCCTACCTTAGTGCACTCATCAACCTGCAGCCAAGGGCATGGGGAATGAATGCCACACTCTGCTTCTTATCACACTTGGTCAGACTCAGCCTTTTATATTCATATTTTATTTTTCTGTCATTTAGCATTTTGTACTGAATAAGTGCCCGTAAGGTTGTAATTATATGGTTTTTCGTATATAAACTGTTACTAATATTGAAACAAGTGATACATTTTATAAATATTTTTAGAATTATTGTTGGTTTGTTACTTCTATTGAATTTCATTTAAGACTTTGGCCATAGTTCTGCAATCACACACTTTTTAGTAAAAGCAGATAGTAGTATCTTGTCATTTAAGGTTTGTGTCTTTGCTCCTTTTTTTGACTGTGCTTCTAGCTCAATCTTCCCATCTTGGTTCCTGTCTCCCTTTCTTCATTTTGCTCCTAGTTCTCTATTATTATCTGAACTTTTTACTCCTTGTATAGGACCTCTTTTTACTTCCCCACGTATCTATTTTTTGATATTGAAATATAAAAAGAAACCCTGACAAGACTCAACTGTGGGGATTTACCATATCATAAAGAATTTCTGTTCTTTCTCTTTTACCAATGATATGTTACTTGGAAGTATTGACATTGATTTCTAGAAATTTATGGAAGTCTCCAGTCAACACATACAAAATTCAAATAAATCTCCAGTGGTTTTGGTAAGAAAGTGTCCAATTTATTGTTTTCTTTCATTTCTTATAAATTGTGACTGAATGTTCAGAACAAGACTACTTCAGGACATCATAAGAAATCAGCCAATGTTAATGAGTTTCTTATTTCCTTAGGGACATCATACACAGGTTGTTTAGAGGCCCCTGAACTATTTAGCTCTTGGAATTTCAGAACTGGTTCCTTATTTTATATAAAAATTACCATAGTAATGGCTCCTTTATTTCTGTTAACTATAGGAATATGTGCACACACAGACACAGACACACACACACACACACACACACACACACACACCCCTAGACGTATGCAAGAAAATCAAGATCTCTGAATGAAGTTTTTATAATTTCATACTTTTAGAGGGATCAAAGCATCATGTGTCA
>NW_004524736.1:2855078-2856322 GCF_000260255.1 Octodon degus | reverse complement strand
TCTATCTATCTATCTATCTATCTATCTATTACATCTTGGATCTTGTTTACTTGACAGTATGCTGTTTACACATATGGGTCTGATTTATTTCACTGATAAGCATGATCTCTTATTGTATCTGTTTACCTACAAAAGTCTCAAGTTTATCCTTCCTTATGGCTGAGTAGTACTCCATTATATTAAAGAAAAACATCCTTTTATCCATTCCTTGGTTGATAAGCATTTGGATTGTTTCCAAGATTTGGCTATGACACATTGTACTGTTATAGACATGGGTGCACATATATCACTTGTGGTATGATGTTTTAATTGTTTTGTGAAAATACCCAGAAGGGCAATAGCAAGGTCAAATGGGACCTCTAGTCCCAGTTATCTGAGCAATTTCCACACTGATTTCCAGAGTGGTTGTACCAGTCTACACTCCCACCAACAGTGGAGAAGAGGTCCTTTTTCCCCAAAGGCCCTCTAGCATTTATTAATGGTTGATTTCTTGATGATAGCTACTTTTTCTGAGATTAGATGGATCTCATCTTTGCTTTGATTTGCATTTCTCCAATGACCATGTATGCTGAACAGTTTTTCATATATTTGTTTGCCATCTGAATTTCTTCATCTGAGAAGTGTATAGTCAGATGCCCATTGATGCCCGTTTTTAGATTAGGTCTTTGAATTTGGGATTATCTGATTTTTTTTTTCAATTCCTTATATGTTCTGGTAAAAGTCCTTTGTCTGAGGGACAGCTAGATATAACTCTATCCCTCTATGTGAGTTGTCTTTTCACTCTGTTGGTGATTTCACTTGTTTTGAAAAAGCTTTTAAATAAGGTGAGATCACATTTATTGAGTCTTTATACTATTTATCTTGCAATGTGGATTTTTTTCATGATGTCTCTGCCCACATCTATATCTTTGATATTTCTACCTATTTTCTCTTTCAGTAAATTTAGCATTTCTCTTTTAATATATAGATCTTTGATAAATTTTGACTTTCGTTGATCGTGTGGTGATAGGCATGGGTGTAGTTTTAGTCTTTGTCATGTGGAAAGCCAGATTTCCAGCACTGTTTATTTTTTTCCCATAATTTTATTGATAAACAAATAGCAATGAGACAGTTTCAAATCAAATTGGTAGGACAGTTTCAATAATTCACACATTGCATACATTCTTCCTAGTGGTTAATTGCTGTACAAGATGTAGACATGATATCGTGTTTACAAACACCATTAGAACAAATTGCTCTATTCA
>NW_004524736.1:2849939-2853773 GCF_000260255.1 Octodon degus | reverse complement strand
AGTCCTTGAGATCCTGCTTTCCTTTTACTTCTATTATACCTTTCTATTTGTATTTCTTCTTTTGAGTTCTTATACAAGGGAGACTATACGATATTTACACATGTGTGTCTGGTTTATTTCCCTTATGAGTATATGTTCAAATGGCATCCACTTCAATATAAAGGATTTGAGTTTATCATTCTTAATAGCTGAATAATAATCCATTGTGTAAAAATATCACATCTTTTCAACCATTCCTCAGGTGATGGTCATCTTGGTTGTTTCCAAGAGTTGCCTATCACAAATTGTCCAGCACTGTTTATTAAAGAGACTTTCTTGTACTGAGCATATTTGACTTCTCTGTCAAAGATAAGGTAGCTGAGTGTCTTTGGTATTACATCTGCATGTCTCCATAGAAACCCCCAAAACTCTACCAAAATACTTATAGATTTAATATCCAAATGAAGTAGTTTAAGGGGTACAAAGTCAACACTCAGAAATCAATAGCATCCCTGTACACAAGTAACAAAATTACAGAGACAGTGATTAGGGATAGCACACCCTTTACAATATCATCTAAAAAGTAAGATACTTAGAAATCAATCTGACAAAGAATGTAAAAGATCTTTACAATGAAGATTACAATATCTTAGACAAAGAGATCAAATCAGATGTAAAAAAATGGAAAGATATCACTTTCTCTTGAATAGAAAGAACCAACAACACAGATTTAATGCAATCCCAATCAGAACGCCATTAATGTAATTCACAAATCTAGATAAAACGCTGCTTAAATTCATTTGGAACCAGAAAAGACATGGAATCTAGAATAACAAAAGCAATTCTGGGCAACAAAGGCAAATCAGGAATTATCACAATTCCAGCTGAAATTATACTACAATTCTACTGTGATAAAATCGGCATGGTACTAGCAAGAAAAACAAAAACAAAAACAAAAAAAAAGGCCCAATCACCAGTGGAATAAACTGTACTTTTTAAACTGATGAGTGCTGTCAAAACTATAGCAAAAAGTATAAAGAAAAGCTCAGAAGTATCCTGGAGTGGTGATCCCTGTCTGTAATCCTTGCACTCTGAGAGGCTGAGGCAGGAGGATTACAAACTAGAGGATAACCTAAGAGGAAAAAAAATAGGGTTGGCCAAATAGCTCAGTGGATTAAAGCATGTACTCATAGGTGCAGGGCCCAGGTTCCATCCCCAGGCCTGCTGTGCTGGCCTCACCCCCACACAGCACCTGGGGTGCACTAAGACTGTGATTGAGACTGGGCGTGGTGGCATATGCCTATAATCCCAGCTCTTGAGAGGCTGTAAACAGGTGAATCATTATGAGTTCAATCTAGTAGTGAGACCCTGAATACCCTGTAGACCCTTCCCTAAAACACACACACACACACACACACACACACACACACGCACACAAAGCTATAGATGCAGCTCAGCATGAAGCTCTGTGGTCAGTACTGCTAGGAAGGAACAAAAGAGACCAAGTTCCCTGGGCTAATCCTTGAGGCAGAAGTCTGCTTGGCTAATAAACATGGTACTAGAAGAACAGTCTGCATAAGCCCTGGAAATAAAATTGGCTATTTGTATTTGAAAAACTATGTCTATGCCAAATACTATATTAGGATCTGGATTCACACTGTTCTTTAGTAGGAATATCAAACTTAGAAAAATAAAAATGCAGAGGTTGGACTATGATGAATTATATAAGGCACCATCTTTTACCAATGGTTTCTTATAAGGAAGTTTTTATGTAAAACAACTGCAAAAAACTAAAAATAATTATTTTTTGTCTTTAATTTTGTTGCATTTTTACTCTTTAAAATAAAATTAAAAAGGAAAAATAATACAGCCTATAGTGAAAAAATAGTAAATAATAGCAGAAAATGCATAACCTTATTCTAATTTGCTTAAAATCAGAAAATAATCAAGTACAAAATGTGGAATATTTGAGACATCAGAAAAGTAAGTTTAAAAATGCAAAAGGTACAAGTGAAAAAAATCAAAACCTCAAAGCAATTATGAAAGAGAACCAAAATTGAACTTCAATGAATAAAAGTATAACCCTGGTTCCACCAAAAAATAAAAAAGAAAGAAAGAAAAAAGAAAGAAAGTCATGAAGGACTTGTGGAGGATAGAATTATAAAATCTAAACAGCAGCAGTCTGTTGTAGAGGATATAAGGAGAGACTAGAGATCAACTAAATTTAAATTTTAGCACAACCAGTTACTGGTTTTTAATACTTGGTTATTTTATCTTGTTAGGTTTTCAATTTCTTGTTTAGAAGCTATAGGTAATAAAAGCTTCTAGGATTTTTGTGAGTGTAAAAAGTTGAAACATGCACAATAGTGGCTGAAAATAGCACCTCATACATGTAAATACTTGAAAAACGTAAGCTGTCACCATACAATTGTGCACAAAATTCCATGAGCAACATTCAATAGAAGTAGGCACCAAGGATAAAGAATAGTCCCTATTCTCCCATATGGCTTAAAATTGACAAATAGACTTCTAAATAATTAATGAGTTATTGAAGAAAGTAAAAGAAATATACAATATTTATAATTGAATCAGTGAACATAATACATATGAAAACTTGTGGAATACAATAATAACTTAAAGAAAAGTTTATATTTGTAAATGTATTTCTGTATTTGTGAATAAATTACTTGAATAATACAAAAGGCTTGAACACCAGCATTTATAAAGTAAATAGCAGAGGACCTCGGGAGAAAGTGGGAAGAGGGAAAGTGTACAAAAGAAGGACATGTTGTAATAAAATATAACATAAGAGGAATGGAAAATTTGCTACCACAAAATACAAAGGATGGATCTTTCAAAAGATGTTAAAATAGAGGAGCTCCTGGCAAAATGAATCAATAAAGACTCAAATTTACCCTGCTTTATAGCTGAATAATACTCCACTGCATAAAAACATCACATCTTCCTTTTTCATTCTTCAGTTGATGGGCATCTGGGTTGTTTCCAGGATTTATCTATGACAACTTGAGCTGCTATTTGGAGAACATACTTTTCAGTGAAATAAATCAGACCCACATGTGCAAACATCATATTGTCTCTTTAGTGTGAGAACCTGAAAGAGAAAAATGGAATCTGAAGGGTACAATAGATACTGTGAAAAGGGAATGAACTTATTTAAAAGGAAAGAGTTAATGAGTTGAGGAGAAGGACAAGAGAGGGAGTGGGCCAATGAGACATACCTATATATGTAAACAGGATGGTTTGGACAACTGTACTGTGCAGTTTTGCTGGCCGATGGAAAGAAGTAGTTAATGCTTTGTTTGAACTTCTTTTTCAATTGCTTTTCTCTTTATCTTCTTAATTTCTTGTACATTTACTTCTACTTTTTCTTTCTTCTAATTTTACGTGCATATATCTGGTAATACGAATAACTGGTTGCAAGACAACACTGTGTATTACAACAAATACTGTAAAATTCATATGGCTTCGTTGAGTGAAAATCTGTATCACTTGTAATTTTTTTCTGTTTTAATTCTAATTTATACTCTTTTAAAAGCACAAAATCACTAAAACAATCACGTCACTGTATATAGACAGTTTAGGGAATAAAAGTATATCACTTAAGGTCTAGTTGAAAAAAATTTAAATTTTGAGAAAATAATTTGAACATGTTATGTCAAATAATCTGGAAGCTTAGGTCAAATGAATAATTTTCTAAATATAAATTTCTAGTATCAGTGCAGATAAAAAGAAAATAATGAATGTACAAATATGCTGAAACATTGAAATAAAAAACGAAAATACAGATTTCTTTTGAAAAGAAGACAAAATACCAGTTGGAGTAAATCAATTAAA
>NW_004524736.1:2846552-2848061 GCF_000260255.1 Octodon degus | reverse complement strand
CTTATATTTCACATTAGTACTATCAAGAGCCTATGAATTGCTTTCATAACCAGGTTTTTCTTAAGGGTCTCAATTTAAGGACTAGAGAGGCCAGTGTGGTATGGGTGAGGGAAGCAGAGGATGAAGTCAGGGAGCTAAGGGGAGTGCCTGTGGATCCAATGAAAGAAAGAATGAGCCAGTTTTAAAACATAACCTTTGTGAATGACACAGAGAATGTTTATTTATAATCTGGATATAGATCTATCATGATTTCTTATATATGTTATTTGACCTTACCTTTCCTCTGCTTTGCAGTCTGCAAAATAGGCATCATAGGGCTGGCCAGATAGCTCAGCAGACTAAAGAACCTGCTTAGGCAGGCACAGGGACTGGGGTTCGATCCCCAGAATACTGTACCAGCTTCGACCCCAGCGCATGCTGAGAAGGTGATTGAGACTAGGCATGGTAGTACATGCCTATAATCACAGTGCTTGGGAGGCTGAAAACAGTAGGATCACTATGAGTCTGATCTATGTAGTGAGACCCTGTAATCCCTGTACTCAATACATAAAAAAAAAATAGGCATCATATCCTCACAGAATTGTTTTGATAGTTAAAGGTCAGAATATAATTTTATGATGAATAAATATCAGAATTACATTTTACAAATTTTTCATTACAGAGGGCTGGACACATAATAGCACCCAACATATAAGCATTCCTTTCTTTCACTTCTACACATTCTCCACACATTCCTTCACCTCCAATCTATAAGGGCAATGAGCGTGTTCAACTGTTTCAAGGAAGAATTACAAACAGACATGGGAGAAAGTGATACCACTTTATTTCTTCAGCAACAGAGGATTATTTAGAATCTAAAGTTTTCAGAATGCACAATGGATAGATTTGAAAGAGCCCATAAATCACTCAAATTATGTGTAAATGACATGTGTATGCATACTTTATTTCATATTTTGGTCCAAACTTGAATCAGATTCTTAAAGTACTCTTGACCTCTCCAAACCCTAATATGCCTTTGTTCTCAATCCTGAGTGGGATATTTTATGTATAATAACACATTACTGAGATCATCTGGGTACCTGTTTACATCCGGGCTGACACATGCAGCCTTAGTGTTCACATGGCTTTTGTGCTTGTGTATAAATGATGCTTGACCCTTTCGTCTTCTAAAAGATACTGGGGAAAGTTAGCCCTCCTTTGGGCAGTCAGTCATTGTCGAGGATGAGTATGACAGGAGCCTGAGCTGGGTGAGAAAGGTACTTTGACATGGATCTGAATTCCCTTTCTCAAGTTTGGTTGTGGCAAGTCCCAATTTTTTTTCTCTTCACATTCACAAATTTCAATTGAAAATCTGTTCTGTGCCTCAGAATGTGCCAGAAACTGGAGTTGCCATGATTTCAAATTAGCAGGACAGAGACAGAGAGCTGGAGTGGGGAGATAGGAGTTTGTTGGGAAAGATGTCTGAATTCTGATGAAACATTACTGAACTGCTGTTGAAGAAGCTCTTTA
>NW_004524736.1:2825476-2845852 GCF_000260255.1 Octodon degus | reverse complement strand
AACTGAAGAAGCAGAGAAAACCTGGGTGGGTGGGTAGTACATCTTACTCCATGAGTTTTGCTCTGACCAAGAGCACAGAAGTGATATTATAGATAGAGGTAGCTGTTGGGTCAAGTGTGGGAGGGTCTGTTGCTCTCTTCAAAATGAACTGATTTTGAACCTATTTGGATATGAAGAGAATTAATCCAGTTTGGGCCAAACAAAAGATGATCAATGGTATGGTGAGGCTGAAAATTAAGGCCTTTTCCATATGCGCAGACCACAAAGAAACTTCTTTTCTTTACCTGGGCAAGTCAGTAGCAGTTGCTTAAAGAGCAGCTGGCACCTCCGCCTGCAGAACCACAGGCAGTGGCACCATTTGGTTTACAGGCTTTATAAAGCTTGGACAGATTTCTCTAGACACCTATAAAAGCAAAGACACCAAACCATGTAGTTACTGTGGTAGCACACAGAAATTTTCCTATTATTTGTATTTCTCCCTTGTCTGTTGTAGAACAGCCATCGTTTCTCTTTGGTGAGTAATTAGGTCATTTTTCAAGATCCTTTGAGTGAAGATCTTCATACTAGTGTAAAGAAAGTTTATTTTGCTTTTGCCATTGAGTAAATGTACCATGCAATTACAAAGAACTTTCTCATCATTAAGACCTTTGAGTCAGGAATCTAGCCTCAGAGAACTTCCTCAAAGGACTGGAAGAAAGGTAAGCTAATTCCCCAAATGCCACAAAACTAGAGGTAATTGTCCTGGGCAAGAAAACTAACACCTAAGGGACAAAATGAAAGAATATATGTACCTTATAGTAGGGAGCATGTCATATTTGATGAGTATTTCCACAATAAAACTTAAACCACAGTATTAAAATTGATAACTTTTCCTTGACTTAAAGAATTTGAGATTTTTGTCATTGTTTGGTGTAGGTAATGATTTAACAGCTTTATATATTTGTTCTTGTTTCCAATATTTGTATCAACAGATCACCCCTGAATGAATTAGCTGAAATAGTTCCAGATTCGTCTACAGTGTGAGACTAGGAAATATATATTTGTTCAGTAGTCTGATTGATCCCTAAACTTGGTTGTCTAAAAGATAAAATTAGAAGAATAACAAATACATGAAAATAGAAGCAGTACTGTTTCTTCTATAAGTTTTAATCCTTCAGTCTACAAGTCTATAATTCAACTGTTAGATATCTATTTGGATCTCCCAGAATAGATTGCTGAAAAAGTTGTTGCTATGTTATTTTTGTTGATTCTTTAATTTACAGGCATTCCCTGAAGATACTGAAGTGATAAGAAATTATTTATAGGGTGCTAATAAAAAGGATGCACTGACTGAAAATATTTTAAGATATGCTATTTCTCAATTACTTGAACCAGTAAGGTCCATAGCTGAAACTTTCTTTTCTTTTCTTTTTCTTTCCTTTTCTGTTTGTTTTCTTTCTTTCTTTCTTTCTTTCTTTCTTTCTTTCTTTCTTTCTTTCTTTCTTTCTTTCTTTCTTTTTTTTTTTTTTGCGTGGTAGCAGGGATTGAACTCAAAACCTTGTGCTTGTTTATTCCACTGAGCTATCTCCCAGGCAATAGCTGGAACATTCTGCATTCAAGCCCTTCAATTATTTGAGTTCAGGAAAAAAAAATCAGAGGGAATTCAAGTTTGAAAAAATGTAGATTTTTAACAACTTGGGGGAAGCAAATAAAAAAGTCAGTAAAAGTTCATACTTTTTAAAAATTATTTATGTATTTATTAATTTACATGGTACAGGGTACAGGGTCTCAGCATACATAGTGTGCTCAGACTCACAGTGATCCTCCTGTCTCAGCCTTCCCAGTACTGGGATTATAGGCATGTGCCACCAAGCCCAAGTTCTGAGGCCCACTCAGCATGCAGTACTGGGGATCGAACCTGGGTCCTTGTGCTTGCCAGGCAGGCACTTAGACCACTGAGCTATCTCCCCAGCCCCATACTTCTTGATTCTTGGAGCTATTTTTTCTTTTAAAGAAAGATGCTTCAGTCTCTTCCAAAAGGTTTCATGTTTCTATAGGATATAGTCTAAATATTTGATTCAACTAAAATATGTACCAAGAATCATTGACACTGGGTGATGCAAAGATAGGCAAATAACCATCATTACTTATATGGAATATTTATATGCAAATTTATTCTAATGCCCAGCTAAGCATTGTGGTTCAAGAATCAAGCAACAAGTTACAGAAACAGAGGAAAGAGGAATTATTTCGACTTGTCAGCTAACAACTTAAAATGAGACCATCTTTACACAAGAAGCAAGGTTGGCATTTGCACGTGTAGTGTTTGCACTGTGCAAAAGACTTTTGAAGCACAGTCTTCAAAGGAGGATCTCAGGACCAACAGCCTCTGCCTCAGATTGGAATTTGTTAGAAATTTTAAATCTTGGGATTCACTCCAGACTTACTGAATCATAAGTGCTGGGAATAATTCTAGTAAGTGTGTTTTAAGAAGCCATCTGGATGATTTTGCTACATAATGAAACTGACAATTTCTGGTTTAAACTATTCAAGTGAAGGTTGTACGGTGCAAAAGATAAAGACATTTTAGGAGATAGAAATTAGGTTGAATTTTCTGGACTTTATAATATCAGAGAGGCAGTAACAAAAGAAAACTGCAGGATGGTATAATTAAGGAGAATTTTCTGGTTATGTTTAATCTAGATTAGGACATTTGGCTTCACTGTGAAAAAAACAATCCCAATAGGAGTCCTTGAGGAGAATCACTGAAAGCTGTTGAGTAAGAGATTGACATGAACAATGCTGATTTCAAAAGGATTTCCCTAGCAGCAAAACAGAGGCTGGAGAGCTTGCATGCACAGAGGCACTAGAAGAGATTATTGGAATTTTCTAGGTAAAAATTAACCGTTAGTGAGAAGATGTGTGAGTGATGACAGGAACTGAATGAAAAGACTTGCAGCAGCACCCATTCTAGTCCTTATCCCAGAGGAGAATAGGAGAGAAGGGAAAATCTAGAAGGAATCAAATGAACGCAAAAAGGAGAAGAGATTGAAGAATTTTCGTCAAATTGGTTTTGAGCTGTCCTTGCAGCTCCCAGGAGAGAGGGTTCCTGGGATTCAGCTTGTAGTGACTGAGTCTGGAGCACGCTATCTGTGTAAGCCACAGATGGCCACCGAGTCCATGATACAGGGTGGCTTTCAACCAAGATGGGATACAAGCATAAGCTGAAATTTGAAGAATTAGAACAAAATGAATAATATCTCAATGATTTTTACCTTATACTTTTAAGTGACAATATATCTGGTATGTTGGGTTAAATATACATTACTAAAATTTTGCTTCATCTCCTCTTAACTTTCATTAGTGTGGTGACTAGAAAATTAAAAATGACAAATATTTGTCCCATTATAATTCTATTAGACATTTGATCTATAATGTGAGTAATAAAGCATACCTTGGGTAGTACTGTAACCTAACTCTGTTGTACTTAGAAGCCTGGCATTCAGTGATGTCTTAGAGATAGAATTTAAAGAGGGGAAGACAAGGAACTGAGGAGAGAGTCTTAGGGGATGCTTTCAACTATAGACAATAAAATTGGGAATGTGAGAGGCAGAGGGATCCACAGCTTCATCCTTTACATCTACTATTATGATTTTCTCAGCTTATATATAAATATTTGCTGAAAGAATAAGTACATGGAAAATGAAGAATAAATGTTTACTAACTTCAAGTGAACTCTTCCTGCTGGTTCTGCAAGCCAATACTTTATTTCTCTAGATCCCACTGACTTTTCTCCTCCGAGACGAGCATATTCTCATGTCTCCTCTAACCTTTAGCCTCAATCTTTCCTCTTCTAGCCTCACTTTCAACTATCAACTAAGGATCTCTCTTGCCCTTTCTCTGAGAACTAGAAGTAATCTGAAGCGTGTCTTTCCCACCTCTGGGCCCACACATCTTATTAGGTCTATAACACTCGTCTCTTCTACTGCAGTGTGCTGGCCTAGCCAACTCTTCCACCTGTGTGGTGATCCCAGCCTCATTCACCCAAGCACATGGATCCAACAGCTCTTTCTGTCTTGTTTCAGAATGCCATCCTTTGATGGGAGGGTTTCAACCAGCATGGAAAATTTGCTATTGCTCTCACCTTAGTGAAGCCCTCTCGACTCCACTTTATTCTCCAGAAATTGCTTCCTTTTTCTTTCCTTAATAAGAAAATATCTTAAAAGGGCTGCCTAATATGTACCACCTTCCGTTTCTTTCTTGTTGTCTTCTAAGTCTACATCCATCGTACTTTCTACCATTTAGTGGTCTGTGTCAAGGTCACTAATAACTTCCAAGTTTCCAAATAATTTGTTGGTCTTCACTTTACCTGACTGCTCGGAAAGTTTGATGCAGTTGGTTATATCTCATCTCTCTCATCAGGGCAGAACCCTCCTGGTTTTACTTTCTATGCGCTTGGCTTTTCTTTATGTCCTTATTTGCCCCACCCCTTTTTACTCCTTGATGTTTACCTGTTACAATTTTCCATGATAGATGCTTCAGTGCTACTGTCTGAATGTACTATGATTAAGGACCTCAATAGATATTATCTATGGGAAATAGACTAGAACAAAGCTAAAGCTCTAATTGTTACAGAAACAATAGCTACTAATTAAACATATTAGGGGAGTAATTACACAGTGGTCTCCTTTTGTCCCATCTATCAGAGTGAGAGTAACCTTGTTTGATGTCAGAGTTTGATGAAATTGCTTATCATTAACAGGTGAACACCAAGGCCTGTCTCTGAGTCTCAGCTTAGCTTGTAAGAAGACCAAGTTCCAACTGGTAGCATTAGGCTGGCTTTGGATGTCAAGGTTGCTTTCTTTCTGATCTCATCTATTCATATGACCTTCAGGTTTATCAATATGCTGAGTATTCTCAAGTTTATGTCCCTAATTCTTAGGATACTAGACATGACAACCAGAAAACCTGCTTTGAGCATGCTTTTTACAGTGAATATATCTGAATCTGGAAGCCTGATGATCTTCTAAATCTGCTGCTTGGGGTAGGCTTTCTCATCTTTGATTAGATAATTCTGTCTTTTCCACTTACTTAGACCTCAGATTTCTCCTTTCTTTGTCTTTTATGTATCCCATTTCTCTTTTATGCCACATATCTGATCTTTGGGGACTCTTGCTGGCTGCACTTGTAGGACATGCTCAGAACCTATTTGTCACCTCTTCTGGGCTGTCTGTCTATTCCAAGACACTATCATCATCCTCCTGGATTGTGGGATGGCCCCTACCTATTCTCCTTGCTTCTGCCCTTTCTATACTTCCATCCGTTTTCAACTCAGCAATCAAAATTACCTTGTTAGAAAATAGGTCAGATCATACCACCCCTCTGGAGAAACTTTTAAATGACTTCCTCTGCATCCCACTCTCAGAGTAGAAGCCATAAGCCTTTCTAAGACATTTTTGATCTGGATTTCCTACTGACCTCACCCCCTGCTACCTTCACCTTTCCCCATTCTGCTTTAGCTCAACTTGCTTTCTTCCTATCTTTTGAACATACAGAAAATCACCCATTTATGTTTAGGGCCTTCGCAATAGTCTCCTTTGCCCCAAATGCTCTTTCCTCAGGTATTTCCATGCATTACTTCTTCATTTTTCCCAAGTTTTTACTTTAGTTTCATCTTAGGGTATTCCTCCCAAACCCTGCTCTCACCTTATTATTTTTCCTTTAGCTCATCTTGGTCTGTATTATATGTATTTTACTTACTGGCTTTTACTGCTCTTGTCTCCATAGGGACAGAACTTTTGTTTCAATTGTTGACTAAAGAATGCTTAATAAAAATTTTGCTCATGAGTGTTGTGTCACCACTTAAGGGATGATGAGTGTACAAGAGGGAAGTGGTAGTATGGAAGGGGCCCAGGGCCAGAGGGACTGATGCCAGCACTCATGGGCATGGTGCTATGAATGGCACAGTAAGCCTTTCCAGTTCCATCCTCACTTGTGGGTGGAGATGCCCAGGCCAGCATGTGGCTGTACCAGTAGGAATCACTCCTCTGTGTGCGGGACTGTGCTCCTCCCTGGTCAATCCATATGCTGTGTCCAGTGTCACAGGTCCTCAACTGCGTGGCTCAGCATGACTTACAGCATCTTTTTTTTTTTTTAAGTAGACATTACAGCATGGAATTTTGCTTTTTTCTTTTTAAAAATATAATTACACCAAAGTTTAGCTAGAGAGTTGGAAATATGTATTACTGAAAAATGAATTAAGACTGCAGCAGTTCCTCTGTCAGCAGCTTGAAAGGCCCGTGCTGCCAGAGGCAGGGTGGCTGCAAGTAAACATTGCTTGTATCTTTTATCCCCAATTAAATTATCCTAGTCTTTGCTAACAAAAGAAAAAAATGAGAAAATGGCTACAGTAAATTGTTTTATAGAACTGAACTAGAAAGATCAAAGCTTGCTTTTCTAGTAGAGTTGCAACATTTAATAAACCTTTTGAGATATTTTAAAGTATATTGAGACTTCTCCTTTAAAAGCATTTTCAAAACTTTATTTGCTTAATCCAATAACATATAACTTATCTTCAAATCAGGATATGAATATGTGTGTTATATAATTATACTTAAATATGTATATTTGCATTTATAAAAAATTAGACTCTAAGATTCGAGTTTGTCGAATATTTTTATGACTTGAGCTCATGCCAACAGTGATTAACATTTTTGATTCGGTTTTGTTTAAATGACTAATGTTGCTTTGGGCAATTTAGAGATGAACTGATTGTCTACACTGTTATAACTGCTGGGTAAAGAGCAATGACTAAGTACTGGCTCATGAGTGCTGATGTCAGAGAGAACAGGTATGGGGACCACTGGGGAGCCAAAGCGAGGTGGCAGGCTGGGCCACATCCTCAGAGACCAGAGGGGCTGATGAAAATGCTCCCAGATGTAGTCCTAGCATTATTTTTTATCAAAGTCAAGATGTCAGTGAAATTAAATTTCTGATGGATGGAGGGAAGGGATGTTTTGTAACATTTCAGGTCAAGCCCTGGTTTTGCAAACAGAATGCACCATGTGTAATAATCCCAGTACTGCTCACCTCTTCAGTTTCCTTCATCCATTCTCTATTAACAGTAATTATTACTGTTGACTGTCCTTAGAAGACTGTAGGAATCAGATCTCTGACGACAGTGCTTACTGGACTTGATACTAACTTTTCTGTTCCTCATTAGGTATAGGTGTTGTGTTTGATCTGTAATGATAAATGATGGAGCGTTGTTTTTTCCCTTACTCTTACACTTTACTTTTTTAGTGTATTGAAATTCTTCTTACCAGATTTGTACTTACTTCAAGACTCCAAGTCATTGGAAGCAGGTGAGAGTGGTGGGAGAGGCTTCAAGAGTCTGCTTCCAGAAGTCAGGATATGTGGAATCAGGTTCTTCTTGGAACTCAGAAGAACTTAAATGGCAACTAACTTCTTTCATACGTGGCCTATCATGTAGAACAAATCTTGGACATAGGATTTGATACATACATATGCTTAATGTTGGTACTATCATGCTTTACTGAGTAGCAAGTAGTGAGCAAAGGACTTTAGTGTAAGGATAGAGTGGTGCACAGTAGCACAGGACAGAGCAGGGCA
The DNA here is from genome assembly GCF_000260255.1 of Octodon degus. Classification (NCBI taxonomy): domain Eukaryota; kingdom Metazoa; phylum Chordata; class Mammalia; order Rodentia; family Octodontidae; genus Octodon; species Octodon degus. Next base: position 2,838,241 of record NW_004524736.1, on the reverse strand, counting down.
GAGAGGTGGGCAGGGATCAGAAGCTGGACACTGCTATTATTTCCTTTACATGTCTCCTTGTCTCCTTTGGATGCCTTGTTTTCATTGATTCAATGAAAAAAAAAATGGATTCTTATCAGCTACAGTTGAGTGAGATATCCATGCTTGATTATCAGTTGAAGCCGCAGCCTAGTGGACAAATAGTTGCCAGGAGGCTCATGGCTATCATACTCTAGACCATGTGTAATCCTTTGGGTGAGAGGAATGGGCGTGGAATGTGGATGCCTCTAAAGAAGAAAACAGGGAAGTCCATCTAATGTCTTCACTAAAATTCCTTTTGGTTCAGGGGTTTTTCCACACAACTGACAATGAGATAGTCCCAGGCTTTTGTACCGTTCTCACAGTGCCTTTATTTCTGTTTTCTAAGACTTGCCAGAAAAATAGAGGTACAGATTAACTTCCACACTCAGTCCCAATAATATATCTATTTCACATGCTCTTTTGATGTGATGTGTGGGCTGATACTTCTCTATGTAGAGATTCTCTCCTGTTGAATCTGGCAATGTTTGTAACAAACACAGAAAATATGTCACATAACTTCTGAGGGAGGACATGGACAGCAGGGTATTAGTCAGTGTTTGCAAGAGAACATATTTAATGCAGGGCACAGAAATTTAGGAGTGGTAACTTACAATATTTGCCCACAAAGTCAAATGTAGACGCATACAATAGAGATCTGTAGAATCCAGCCAAAGGTCCAGAGCTCGTAGTAGTGGCCTCTGAATTAGGAACTCTAGTGAATTACAATGAAAGACTGAAGGATCTGTGTCAGAAAGTGTAAGGGCTGATGCTGGAGGATAGGAGAGTCTTGCCCAGCAGCCTGAAAGGCGAGTGCTGAAAGCTGAAGAATCTGTGCTGAGAGCCAGGTGGGAAAGACACTGAAGGTGAACAACAGCCCTCTTGGTGAAGGTAAAGACCAGAGTTCAGCACAAGAGGTATAAACAAAATTTCTCTAAGAAAAATCAGCATCCCCCACCTAAATCTCCATTCTTCTTTTATACCATTCAGGCAATCATGCCGACTTAAATGAGCTAGACATTCCCACTTAACTTGACAACTACTCAGTTAACTACCACAAGCACTATGGTTTTCACCTGGCTCTTTTATTTGGCCACATGTCTTGAAGTTCTGAGATAATGTATAAGATGTCCCACTATTCCAAAGCTGCTACATTGGGGACATCATGTAGAGAGGCCACACAGAGACAAAGATGCCCACGGATACCCACCTGTTTCAGCCCTCATTGTCTCAGGCTTCAGATGCTTCCAGTTCCCACATTGAAACATGACAACTGGAATAGGGATGAGCTTCAAACCTGTCATGGAGGATCTTTAGAGCTATTATTCTCTGTTAACACAAATGCATCACTATTAATAAATTGCCAGGAACAGAGTAGTTATAGTCAACCAATAGAATGTATTCATTCAAGAATGGAGCAATCTGGTTATATTAAATTATCAATTAACAGAAGATTGATAACTCATCTTAAGCACCAACCATTCCCTACTCTCTGGGTGACCAGTCTCATTTGTTTCCAGTGGTCCATTATTGGAGGGCAAGATTGGACAGAGAAGGTGGAAATAGTATGGGCTCTCAGGTTGAAGCTAATTTGGGTGCAAATTTTGATTCCATGTACTAATTGTAAAGGGCAGGTGCAACTGAGTCGTGCCCTCATCCTTCAAATTTATGTATTTGAGCCCCAGTGCCAGACTTAATGTATGACAGCAAAGGGATCTGATCATACATCCCTGCCTCTAAATATCAGAGTCTTTAGAAAGTTTGTTAGAAATATAAATTTCTCTGACCCCAATAGATGCAAAAAATTAGAATCTCACTGACAGGGCTAAGGAACTCAAGTTTTATAAGTTTCAAGGGACTTTCTATACATTAAACTTTAGGGGTACTGCCTCAAAGGAAGAGCACATTAATTAGTGTCTCAAAATATTGTTTTACAAATACTTAATTCCAGGAATTCCGATTAAAATACTTTATATCAGTAGATGCCAGTGGCGAAGATGAACAGAAGTCCCTGTCTGAAAGCTGCAGTCAAAATCTGCCTTGGCTATTAATTGGCATACAAATACTTTATACAAAAAAGGACAATGGGTGAGTGCTGGTTGTAAAATTAAGATAACAATAAGATTACCATGTAGGTTTATACATTGCCACCCTTTTTAAATATCACTTTGTAATCAATAATATATGAGGTCACAACGTGTTTATTAAAAAACGAACTGAAGGAAGTTGTTGCTCATGAATTTTCATCTGTGCTGTTTTGATTAAGTCACTGGTAGGTTAGGTTGTCTGGAGGAACAGCACAGCTGAGCAGAAGCAAAACGTCAGTAATGCTCCCTCCCTGGCTCCCAGAAATATTGACTTCTTTTTTAGTGATACCAAGTTCATCTAAATGATTAAATCTTTAAAAAGAATGCCAAATGCAGAGCAAATGATAATTACAATGCCTAATCCACCTCCTCACATCTTAGTGCAAGACAATATTTACTCTGGCTCCTGTGTCTGCCAGCAGAGTCACCGCCCAGCTTCAGCTGTGGGTGCTGAGCTGTGGCTGCGCCGTGCATTTCTGAAGGGTGGGATGAAGACTCCAGGAAGATGCAGAAGCCTTGTAGACGATCACAAATGCCTCACTAGAAATGTATTAGCATTTTCACTTGGCTTTCAACTCGATTTCCTTTTTTGAATTCCAAATAATTTTAGCTTTCTCCTCACTCCTTTCCTTTGCTAACATACCTAATCTAGCAAGCCATATGTGGTGATGAATTTTATTTCATAATCCTGTTTAGTTTATGCAGTATATTTATCCCTTCTTTTTTATTTTTAAAATTTTTATGTGTTTAGTATAGGATCTACAGGGTCTCACTACCTAGATCGGACTCATAGTGATCCTCCTGTTTTCAGCCTCCCAAGTGCTGGGATTATAGATGCGTGCCAGCATGCCTAGTATTCTTTCTTTCTTTCTTTCTTTCTTTCTTTCTTTCTTTCTTTCTTTCTTTCTTTCTTTCTTTCTTTCTTTCTTTCTTTCTTTCTTTCTTTTTCTTTCTTTTTCTCTTTGCGGAACCGGTGATTGAACTCAGGCCCTTGCACTTGCCTGGGAAGCGTTTATTCCACTGAGCCATTTCCCTGGCCCTATTTATTCCTTTTTAAGGTTCTACTATGTACCAGGCACCAACCTAGCAACTGAGGCCCAGATCTGTCAAAATCAGTGGCAAATAATACAGGAGGCTGATTTCCCAAACAAACCATGGAGAACATTTGTTAAGAACCTGATAGGTTATGTCAAGTCTTATGAGTTTTGCATAGTTTTCTTTTAGCAGTTATATTACTTTAAGATACACTTGTAAGCCTCAGTGTCATTTTGTCATTCTTGAACAACAGTTTGTAAGTGCTTTAAAATGCCTTTGATTTCCCTTTTGAAGTACTCCATGTATTTTCCACAGTTGTATTAGTTTCCTATTGTTACTGTAACTAATTAGCACCAACTGAGTACCTTAAAGCAATGCATGGGTTACCCTAAAATCCTAGAAGTCAGAAGCTTAAAATGTGTCTCACTCAAATAAAATCTAACTGCCAGCAAGTTGTTTTCTTTTGTGGAGGCTGCAGGGTAAGAAATTATTATTATTATTATTATTATTATTATTATTATTATTGTTGTTGCTGTTGCTGTTATTGTGCCTTTTCCTGTTTGTAAGGCTGCTTGCATTCTTTGGCTCATGGTACGCTTTCATCTTCAAAGCCAGCAGTCATCACTTGAATGTCTCATTGTGCCAGGCTGGGATTTCCTCCCTCTTTCCCACATAAGGACCATGGTAAATGTATTAGGTCTATCTAGATTATCTGGGTTAAACTCCAGTTAGTCAGCTACAACAAATATATAATCGATCAATCACTCAATCCATCAATCAAAATCTCTCTCTCTGTCTTTTTCTCTCTCTCCTTCTCTCTCTCTCTCTCTCTCTCTCTCTCTCTCTCTCTCTCTCTCTCTCTCACTGTCTTTTTTTCCAGTAGCTTGTGATTTTTAAAAGCACCTGCTTGTAGGAGCATAAAAAGATCATAAAATGCCATCCTGGAGTTCAATATCTTATAACTTCTTAAATATGCTTTTATATTTTTAATTAATTAATTAATTAATTGGACACAGGATCTCACTACTCAGTTGAGACTCGTAGTGATCCTCCTGTGTCAACCTCCCCAGTTCTGGCATTACAAGCGTACACCACCATGGCTAGCACAGAACTCCTGGGAGTTTCTGGGGCCAGCATGGCATGTGGAATGAGGAATCAAACTCAAGTCCTTGTGCTTGGCAGGCAGGCGCTTAGACTGTGGAGCTACCTCCCCAGCCTTCAAGTGTTCTTTTGATAACCCACATCCTCAAGTCTCCTGGTATCCCTCCATACAGGGTTGTACTGATTCCCTGCTGGGTATGATGTTGCCTGTACCACTGTAGTTTCCCTCCACATTCGGAGCCTTTTGTTTGGGCAGTATTGTCTCCTGTATTTCCCTTTGATATGGAAAGATAAGTTGTCTTTAATGTGTTTCTCCAATGTCTTTGTTCGTAACAATGAATCATTAAAATTTTGACTGATTAATCAATGCATTGATCATAGCTTCTTCTGTTAGTGTCAGCTTCTTTTATGTTCCATATTAATTTCTTCACTTATTATAGCTTCATTTAAACTTTTTGGTTTTACTTAGTATCCCATTTTCTGTCCTGGAATCCATATTCAATTCAGTCAATGAATACATTGAAAGTGATAATGTTTTGGCTTCCGATGCTAACTCTGAAGAAGCCTGAAACCTTCCGTCCTGGGATCCTGGAACATTTCCATGGAGGACTGTAAGCTGCCAGGTATGATACCTGACTATCTGAGACCATTGTGTTGGAGAAGCCACATGAGGTACTGTGGCCTCTCGTTACCTTGGGCTCACACTTCATTCTTACCAAGATTGCAGAAGCCACCATAAAGGAAGCTGGGATCTCTACAGGCTGTCCAGCTCCCAGCATCTGTTGAAGTGACAGTTGTCCATGCCTGCTGCAAAGAGAATCTGTGCAGTCAGGCCTGTCCTGAATTCTTGCTCCACATAATTATAATAAAATGATCAAGTGGAAGTTGTTAGAAACCACAAAATTTAGAGGTAATATGTTATTTAGCAAGAGATAACCAGAATATTGCTTTGGGGGCTGGAAAGTGAATTATACAGTCCATGCTAAGATTCATTTGGTGAAGTTTTAAAACTCTCACATTGCTAATGCATGCATTATTGTCATACAGAAAATAATGAATGTTATTTTTAGACACCATCAGAGCCTTTAATCTTCACATACAGCTACTTACACAAAATGAAATATATTATCTTTTTTATTAAATTTTAGATGTTCCTCAGATACAGTCCAGAATAATATAACGAATGCTGTATTGATTACAAAATTAGAAACTCTAATCTCATTTGTGACATAAAATTAGTGTTTGTTTTCCACTATTAAAATATACTTTCCACTATTAAAATGAAAGTTTGTCTGGGGACGGTGGCATATACCGCTAATCCCAGTACTAGGAAAGCTGAGGCCAGAGTATAGTTTTGAGTTTGAGGTCACCCTGGGCTAGCTACATAGTGAATGCAAGTCTAGTTTGCACTACATAGCAAGACCCTGTCCCAAAAATCAAATGTGATAACAACAATAATAACCAAAATATAATATGAAAGTGTGTTATAAAATTGTGTTTCTTTCAAGCATGAGTTGCCCTATATTCTCTTTCATTTATATTAGAAATTTATATAGAGTTCTTTGTTTTTGGTGTAAATGTATTCATTAACAAATTAAGTAACCACTTGAATAATGTTACTACATAACCTAGTTGGATGCTTTCTTGGTCAATATACTTAATTTATTGTGTAATATGGACAAAATTAAAATTGGATTTTAAAAGAAGATGGCTTACTCTTACAGACATATCCATTTATTGGACTTGGTGTTATGGTTTTTACATCTACAAACTCAGTATGAGCTGATTATCTGAGCTACAAAACTGAAGCTAGAGTAGGTACATCTAGCAAATGATATTTCTAGTCCTTATTCATGGGATCTGGTAAGCTTGCTTCCTGAGAAGGTGATCTTGTGTACAATTCAGTTAAGCACTCTTGAGCTTTACTGTAAGATTATCTGACATGAAGAGCACTTCAGGCAAGCCAGGACTATTCTGGTAACAGAGTTAAACTGAATTAGACAAATTGTGTTTTCAGTTCCACTTCCTTTCCCTGTGGTTCTCTCCTACTTCCATATGGAGATTTCACTTCTGTGATTCTCAGGTCACTCTTTTCTTTTCTTAAACATATAATTCTAGGCAAATATTGAAAGCTAAAGAAAAAATACTACATTTTTTTTTACCTATAAATGTACTTACACAATGCTTAATGTCATTGCAATATTCAGAAGAGTTATTTTAGTATCTGAATCTTTGAGCTAGAGATACTCAGGTTGAAATTTTAGTTCTTCCATTTACTTTGAGTAGTGTTCTCAATATTCATTAACATTAGGTCACCTGGGAAGCCTGTTAAAGTGTGGGTGCTTATGTAGTAACCTGCAGGCTGGGCTTGACATTCTGCATATCTAACAAGCTCTCAGTGATGCATAGCTCCTGTGCACCATCCTCTGTATAACAAAAGCCTAGGACACTTTACTTGTCTCCATTTCCTCATCTACCAAGTAAAAATAACAATACCTACCTCGTCCAACCCTTAGGGGTATCATTGCACTTGGTGCATGAATTACCATATGTGAAGAATCATTAAGCAATATATGGTGGTAGTTGTGATGGTGGTAGTACTATAATAGCAGAGGCATAGCAATGTATTGGAGAATTTTCTAAGTGCTCGAAAGTAAGTTTTAGTTGTAAGAACTTACACAATCACCAAATCCTGTCCTTTAGGTGTACCTTTCTAGCCACCTACACCTTGGGCTTTCCCTGAGAGCCAAATCATGGACTTGAATGAGGCTTCAGTTATCCTCTAGTGGCTTGAGTGCAGAGCTTTTGACAGCTGTAGTAATGTCTTAGAGATTGTAGACCAGTTCTTACAAAATAGTAGTCATGAGTTCAAACTTTTCTCTTACAATTTGATTTAGATATTTTAAGCAGGCTGTGGGGGTGCCTCTTACAAGTCTTGCTTTTCTTTTACTTCACTGGTTAGTGTCCACACATCTGGAGGAATTGTCATTGAGTGTTTCAGGAAGAGATATTTCACACACAACATGACACTATCTCTTGGCAATAATTAAATCTATGTGGAAGACAATAGCAGAGCTTGGTGTTTTTCTCACCATATCCCCAGGGTTCCTTAAGAACTTGAGGTGGTATAGTTTCTTGGCTGTCATTATTGTATAGTAGCTGTGGAAGTGTAAAGGTTGATACATTGTAAGGACTTGAAATCTCTAGAAGCTTAACTAAGTAGCTCAGCAATTCTCCATCCTAGGGTGTGCTGGCCATGCCGGGACTGCTCTAGGATGTTGTTCATTGCATAAACTTGAGAAGTTTAGAAGTTTAAGTAGCTCAGCAGGAGGCCTGGGTCTTTACTTCCTGAACACCCTGAGTCTGTGCAAGAAGTAAGCTCAGGGATGGTGTGAGTGCTATACCCACCTGAGGGCAGGTAGCCTGAGTGCAATATAAGGGGGAAAAGAGCGTTGCTCTCCTCTCTTTTTGGTTCTTGTTGCTTTGTTGTCTTCCACCACCATGAAAGGTTGCCCCTGTGTCATTCCACTCTGCCTTGGAGCCAGCTGATTACGGAATTAAATCTCTACAAACTATGAGCTAAATAAGGCTTTCTTTCCTTAATTTTGGATGTTGGGTATTTTACCTCAGCAACAAGAAAAAAGTAACTAAGACAGGAAGGTTATGAGTTGAATGTTCTTACTTGCTTACCTTACACTGTAATTCCAAGACGCTCAGCATGTAAGAACAGAAAAACTGTAGTTTTAGTACCTTGATGCTGAGCAAGCAGAGAAGAGAAACAAAAGAAGAAAGGTAATGTTACCACTACTTGGCTTGTCATGTAGCTCCTATTGCTCATGTTTTATTGACTGATGTTTTCAGGAAAAGATATTTCTTTTTTAAGTCTTTTCTTTATCAAGATTTTTCTAAAGATATTTTATTTTTCATATTACTGTTGCTGTGCATTAAAATGTGGAATACATCAAATTACAATAATCTAAAAATACTCCAGCAGTTCACCTAGTACATATATTGTATTGGTGGTGTTACTTTTCATATTAGTGTATTTTAAGGTACAGGTAGTATTTACTATTGAGTGTCAAGATATTCACTTTTGAAGCAATGGTTATCTTTCATAATCCATTTGAAATAGCCTTCATGGTCTCTTTAACTTTAAGAGGATATGGTTTCTGTCTCAGACTTCTTTTAAGAGAGGCACTACAAGCCTTTGATTTTCTGCAGTACTGTTTGAAAGATGAAGATGTCAAGATGGATGACAGCTAATGAACTGAATGCTCAATAGTTCATCACCTTGGTTTTTCCTGAAACCATTCCTTGTCTTTGCCTGGTAAATTGAAATCACTTGACTTTGTTGTGATACCTGACAGGAGTCAAATCCCTAAAATATCCAAGCAAGAGTAAATTCTTTTAGCATCACAGATCTGCTGTCTGAACCTGTTAGACTAGTGGGTTAAGGTGAGAAAAGATGAGGCCATGGTCATGTTGCATCCTGCACTTGTTGGCTTCTTTCACTTGGAAGAAAGAGTGCTCTGGACATAGCTCCTTTCACTTCGCCACTGGAAGAGGAAGTGTGCTGAGGTTTCCGTGCGGCTCTATATAAACAGATTTCCACTCTTGGAAAAATGACTCTGGCAGTAAATTCACCCAAGATCAGGCACTTATATCATATTGGTCTGTAAATATAGAACAATATTCATGTTCAAATAGTTGTAATGTGAATGCATATTTATAAAGTGGCATGTGCCCTATGGTGTATTCTAACTTGCTGAAGTAGACCACAAAAAATTAAATGACACCAATTTTTTCTTCTGTATTTTATGGAAAAATAAAATAAAGTTTTATAACAAAATAGTAAGAGAATAACTCATACACAATATATTATTGTCTTCAAAGTAGTTACGCAGAGTACAAGATATAAACCAAAATGATTCTTTCCAAAAAAAAAGGATAATAGCACGTAACTTTCTTTTCAATTACAATATTTTCTTTTTATGTGACATTTTAGCATAAACTGTATTAAAGAAAGTAGTCCTAATAAATGATGTGATAAACCTGGTATGCTATCAATTTTAGCTGTAAATAGTTTGTAATGCTCACTACATACCAAAGTGTGTTAGGACCACATGTGAGGCCTTTTTGGGTACCTCTACAGAAGGTTAAAGTTGCTAAAAGAGGGCTCTCACAGTCAGTTAAAAAAGTCTATAGTTTGTAATTTTGATGCAACAAAATATAATATTTTAAACTTAGTGACAATTTCCAATTTGCAAAATTTTTTGTGAATACGACACTACTACACTAACCCATGTAGACTCAGTTAGTTATTTCCTATGTATATAGATAAACAAATTAAATTCAGAGGAGTTGGGTGATTCTTGTTACTAATACAATTAGTAAATACCAGGAGTCAGATTTCATTATCTTAGCACCTTTTATATAGTTTTTATAAATCCCAGTTGTCATATGTAAGCCTTCAGTAATCTTGTGGTCAGACACGAGGAGAAATTAAATAGTAACTACAAAAATATATAATCATACTTGTTGATAAGCATTTCAAAGGCAAAGTAGAGTACACTTTGCAAGTGGAAAGGGTGCCAGATGAAGAATTCGGTTCAGACAAAGACTATGTGTAAAGAATGTGTGTAGTGTGAAGGCGAAAATAGGAGCAGGTGACACACAGGTGAGTATGTGGGGGGAGGAGGCCAGGATGACCGATGGCAGATGAGGGGAGAGACCAAACATGGTAGGAGTTGGAGAGAGACAAAGAAGGCAGCTCATTAGAGTATGGTGGGCACTGCAGGGACTCTGAATTTCATGTAGTTGATACAGTAATTGCACAGGACGTAAGGGAATGACACCATACAATTTAAACCAGATTTCCTTACAACCTCAGTGGCTATTGCTGTGATACTTCATTCTTCTTGTGGTTCTTCTGTAGAATTCTTGGGGGATTTTTGGTCTTTATTTATTCATCTAATTCTTAGGCATATCACTTGTCATAAATGCATAGAATATATGAGTGTTTTATCTGTTGGCTGCCATAACTGGTAGCTTTTATAATTAAAAAGTATCTTTTGAGAGAACATAATATAATTATGGTCAGGAAATTAATATGAAGTGTTAAGGAAATTGTCTTTTACTCTATGTGAACTTCTTTTTTAATATTAATTTTATGGAGAAAGAAATAGCATTGAGACAGTTTCAAAACAGGTTAGTAGGACAGTGATAATAATTAATACATTGCTAAGTAAACTTCTTTAATATGAAATTTTGCTTAGATTTGGCATAATTTCTCCACTACATTAAATAAGGGGTTGAATGATGCCTTTGATGAAAACAGAATGAGCTGACCAAAGAAGGAAGCTTTTAAAGACACAGGCTGATGCCCTTGACTACCAACTTTTTCCCTCGCCTCCACTCTCATCCATCAGCCTTAGCAGCCTTCATCTAGATGTGGAACAAGCATTCTGCCCTTGAAGATAACCTCTTCCTTTTAGAGGTGAGTTTGTATGTGTTTCAAAGCAGAAAAATGTGTTCACTTTGAAGTTTACTCTAAAACACGCTACACTTCTATCTTGTGAATTAGCATTCCAAAGTTTTATAGAGGCAGTAAGGACACACTGAATGGATTACTCATATATGTTTTGTTTTCCCAGAGAGGTTCCGTCTAGCAAATAGTATTTTGATAAAGTATTTGAAAATCACCTGATACCAAATTCCATTAATGAACTCAACCTTTGGGAAACTTTATCTTTTCAAAGAAGTAACTTGTCTTACATACATTTAAAGATTTAAGTGTTCAATATAATTTAATAATAGTTCAACATTTATCACCATAGACATATTTTTATGCTTGTACAGTTGTTCCTTAATGGGACAGTGATAACAAATTCTTAACCACTTTGAACTTGGCTAGAGATTTTAATTACATTTCTCAAGATTCACATATATTCAGGAAAATTATACCAGATGTATCGATGAGCCAATTTTACTTGGTCACAAGGAGTGTCTTACTTTTAGAAGGTTTTGGCCTAGAGGACTTATACTTACTTTTCAACTAAAATATAGTAAATTTAATGTAGACATAATTTAATAAATAGAACTATGGTGATATTCATTTTTTCTTTTACTTTAAAGAGCAGTAGTCTCAGGCTTTTATATTTAAAGGGCAAGTTAAATTTTTGTAAGGCAATATATGATATGCAAAATGTAACTTTAATTTTCTCAAAGTTACAATTTTTGGTAATTCCCTATTATACTTCTAAATAATGATTACTTTAAGAGTCCATGTCATATGTATGTGGCAGAATACTTTAAAGCTGTAAACTCTTCTGATTTCTGTATTTCAAGAATTAAATTCCAGCAGTTAATTCTACTAGAGCCTGTCCATTCAGAGTTTTTAATGTGGTTACACTGAATTTTCTTTAGGACAATTGAATTAGCAGTTCTGTCTTCTTTTTCTGAATTTTATTAATGCTTTGTTTGTTTGAACCACTTAGAACCATAGCTTTCCTTTCCTTTGTAGCACAGAAGACAAAATTAACCAATAAAGTGAAAAATATTATATGTAATAAAATATAGTACTCATAGAGTCTGTGTTGTCTTCTTCAAGAGACTTTTTGATATCACATAATAAGGTGACTTTTTGCTCAGGGTAAGCTCTCCACCCCTTGATCAGACCTCTTCCAAATGGGATATTCTCCAGAGGAACAGTCAGCTAAATTTTACTGCCCCTCTTAACTCAATTTCAAAAATTGTTAGGACAAAGTACTTGACATACACAAATTAAAAGTGATAGGGTTTTCGACCAGGGTTTCAGAGATTTCCATCTGTGGTTGTCTGGTTCAAAGGTAGAGCAACTAACTAGATTGTGGACAGCTGCATGTAATACTAAAACCATGCTGGAAGTACCTATCATCTTGGTTTCTAAATGTGTACCATTTCTAATGTCATATCAATTATTACTATACTCTTTTTAAATTTTTTAAAAAGGTAACAAAAGAAAATGAGAGTCAGCACAAATTTAAGATTTCTTGAAAGCATGTGGTAATATTCAATCATATATCTCATCTTGGATAACTATGTCTGTTAATCTGAGTAGCAGATTTGACGATAAAAATAGATAACGTATCAATCACTGTTAATCAACTATTCTTGTTCTGAAAATCTGTAACACTTGCGTTGTTACATGTTACCCTGTTTCTGCCTTTGCTTTTGTTTTTCTTGGTATTGTTTGTACTCATTAAAATAAAAGAAAATTATACTTTGAAAAACGGTGGAAACACTATTACCAAAATTCATGGGAGAATAAAACTGTTCAACTCAGAGCATCCAGGAAGTGGGGCAGGGCAAAAGCCTGAAAGAAAAAGTATAACCTCAAGGTCACCCCTTCTTGGACTACCCAACATGAACAGCTAAAAAGAAGACACTTTACTGTCTTCTCTCTCTCTCTCTCTCTCTCTCTCTCTCTCTCTCTCTCTCTCTCTCT
>NW_004524736.1:2820665-2825159 GCF_000260255.1 Octodon degus | reverse complement strand
TCTCTCTCTCTCTCTCTCTCTCTCCTTGGAATTGAAATCTTCTTGTGTTTGCTCTGCTGCTGAGATATACTCCAGGCCCTCATTTCTTGCAAGTTGACAAATAAGATTGATGTACATATTTGGAATTGAGGATACTTTCTAGTTTTGTTTTACTGAAAGAGAGTGTTTCAAGGACCATAAAAATGGGAGTGGTGCAGGATTTGGATAGTGCAGGCATGTACAGTATTCCATTCAAGTGCTATTTGGCTTATGTTGGTGTAAATATACCTTTGCATTTTCAGATTTTCTGTCTATAGAACAGTATGATCTCTGGTTATACCACACTCCCTCCTCCAGACATAGCACAAGGATTTGTGGGAAATAATTTTTCCCAATGTTAACCTCAAAGCCCAAAACTGTATTTCTCCCATGATGACAATGGGATGACAATGGATATCTTTCTCAGAAATCCCTCTGACTCCTCTTGACGGGATTTCCTAGCCATCCTCCAGTGTAACGAATCAAAGTCAAAAATGTTGCAGGACTGGTGATCTGTACTTGTTCTATATCTCCCCAGGTGATTCTGAGAAGTGTTAAAAATTGGTGACCAGTGTCCAGGGCCAAATGTTTGTGTCTCTCTAAATTCACACACTGAATCCCGAATACCATTGCGATAGTATCAGGAGTTTGGTGCCTTTGGGAAATGAATAGATATTGGTTAGGCCCTGACAGGAGGCTCTGTAATGGGGTTAGTGCTCTCATTAAGATAAGAAAGAATCAACAGAGCTTCTTTTCCCTATCATGTAATTCAGCAGGAAAGCAGCCATATATAACTCAGGAAGAAGTGCTCAACTGGGCCTTACCACTTTGCACTCTGATCTTGGATATTTTAGCCTTTAGCACTGTGGGATATAAGTGTTGTTGTTTCAGCTTTCCATTTTATAGTATTTTGTTACAGCATCTCCAAGTGACTAAGACAACCAACATCTTAGATGAAACTCCCCATATCTGGACATGAATATAGCTTTATTTGATTAGTTTGAATGAAGACCAAAATGAAGAGTATACTTACTTAGAGACTAATAGTCCCTGTAGGTAGTTGCCTCAATATTTTTACTGTATCATTTATTCTTTATTATCAGGTATTTTTCTATCCTTGTGTACATATCCCTAGCGCAGTTCTTTCTTTCACCTCGATTTGGTGCAAGAAGTTTTCAAAGTATAACTGAGGTGTTGGATTTAATTGTCCTGATTCTTATTCTGCCCTTGGCTAGCCAAGAGACTGATTGTGCAAGACTCCTTATGTTTCTTCAGAGTTAACTGAATTTGCTTTACCATTAAATTTGAGGATATCATGTGACTTCTCAGTACACATTAAAATTAACAGCATCCCTTTGGTCTTCAATATAAAATTATGTGATTTTCTTGGGATTCTGCAAAATTCATGAGCTGTCATTGAATTTTCTGAAATTAAAACAGCATGTTAGCAAGTGACAGTGAATATGATTTACAGGATGAAACATTTATTCAATATATGCTGCAGCTTTTAATTCTTAATTATTAGTGTTATCCAGGGAATGATTGAAAATTGCTTCCAAAAAGGAAGTAACAAAAAAAGTTAATTACATAATACAAAATTATGAAAATCACACACTTTTCAAAATTTTGGGAGTTCAGTTTGCTGCCACTGTCTCATTCTTTTTATAATGGAAGTCTCTTATTGTGCACTTTTATGGTATTATGGCTGTGTTTGTTGACTGCCTATGAGTCTAGGTGGAAAGGTTTAACATTTAGGCAAAGAAATTATTATCAGACAAAAAATTAAGTTGTTCTTGCAACTCAACTTTATAATATTTATGTGCATTTTTCTTTTGGCTTTGGCTGAATGGTAATTGAGTTTAGATACAAATATGCAATAGCTTCAAATATGACTTAAAAGCACTTGCCTGGCAAGTGTAAGGACCAGGGTTCAATCCCTGGTACCACATAATGGGGCAGCCATACACTGAGCTGGCCACCAAAACTAGGTGTGGTGGCATACACCTGTAACCCCAGTGCTGAAACAGGAGGATCACTATGAGTCCAAGCTTCATAGAAAGACCTTGTAAAAAATACATAAATTTTAAAAAAGTAAGGCTTAAATAAACTCAAAGAAAAGACAAATGGAAGAAGGGTGATTCACATTCTAACATTAATCTATAGGAGACTCAGGTCAACAATTTCTGACATTGCCAGTCAAGCGGAAGACCTAATACTATTATGGGCTACTGGACTGTTTTAGAATATTTTACTGAGTTTATACACCTATAATATTCAAATAATGGAACTTGACAAAAAAGGGGGATACAGATGAATGTCCATTTTGTATATGTGTATTCAAAGTGGTTAGGATAGATATATGGTTGCATTCTCTTAATGAATAGAGTGATTTGTTCTAATGGTGTTTGTAAATAGTATATCATGTCTGCACCTTGTACAGCAAATAACCACTAGGAAGAATGTATATAATGTGTTAATTATTGAAACTGTCCTACCATTTTGATTTGAAACTGTCTCATTGCTATTTGTTTATCAATAAAATTATGGGAAGAAAAGAAAAGGAAAGAAATAGTACAAGGTGTAAATAGCATATTTAGCTTCTTAAGTATAAACTCAGTTAGAATAATAGATTTTAATAACTAGTGACCTATTAAAATTCAATTCAAGGTTTAATAAAGTACTTCTGATTATCAGATATAGGAAATTAGAGGCACATTAATTTAAGAACAATCATGATTAGGTTTTTGTTGTTTCTATATGTAATGTTTTGAGATATACCTTTAAGATTACTGAATTTGACATAGAACTCACCACAGACAGACTTGAAGAATGAATTTTCTGTTATTGTAGAATAAATGCTGAGAGAAAAATAAAGATCAGTTGTGATAAGATAAAAAAAGAAACTGATATAAAAACAGTGTTTATTTCTAATGTGACCCACTGCCATGACAAAATGCAGGCATAAGTGGACCAGGGATTCAATCCACTATGGAGGTTTTTCAGCACTGGGACAAAAGAGAGACCATGATGGAAGCTCGAGTCATGATAGCTCCAAGTCTGAGCTTTACTGGACTTTGACACATAGTTCACAACAGAAGTTTAAATATGGGTTTGTAAAGTTATATAAGCCTGAACTCAAAAGGCTTTCACACTTGAAAAGGAATACAGGATATAGTCTACCATATTTCTGGTGATATAAACTCTTACAATAAAGAGAAAACAAATTTAATCACTCAAATATATAATATTCAAGGAATTATTTTTCCTATGGTCAGACCATTTGTGTGACAGCTTCAAAATTTTAAAATCAGTGTTTAGGTTTCAATTCATCAGTTGTCCTTTGAAGATAAAAACTCAAAATTAGTTCTTGTGACAACTTTATTTTACTAGGGTCTCTAATAGGATTTAAGTTCATTTCTAAAGGCGTAACATTTTTGCGAGCTTGTGAGGCTGTTTGTGGTAAGAACCATGAAGTTGAGAGCTATTTAATCACTTTTAAAACCTGAAGAAGAAATTTGGTTTCTCTAAACCTCAAGTTTCATATTTTTTCCATAATAATAAAGGAAGCAATACTTCATTGAATAGCTGTACATTTTAAGCTCATGGTTGGGCAACTATTTTATAAATTCTGATGCAGCAACAGACATGAAAAGTTCTTTCAAGTGTTCTCTTTTCAAACTACTTTCATGAGGAAGAAGACCCTTCAGGAAAGTATCATGATACCAATGTCATTGTGACTCCACTCCCCCACTTCATTTGGCCAACTCTTGTACCTTCTTTAATTCCACTACATATGGGATAAGGAAGAATTAGGTAATTTTGCTTTGAAGGGAAAGAAAGAGATAGAGGATGACTAGAAAGTATATGAAGCTGGAGGAAATTTAAAATGAACAAAACTAGAAAAGGTGATTAATAATATTTCTAAGAACTGCTTTGTAGAAAAGTTTCTATCGTACATTCATGGTTATACTGTGGAGAAAATGTTTTGCTGTTGTTGCTCAGTTCTACACACAAGGAAAGGAAGACATGAGTGAAGCTTAGTATGATCACAAAACTGAGTGGCAGAACTTGTAATTTGAAGCTGATTTCTAAAGCTGTGCATTGTATTTCCTTCTCAAAGTGAGAGAGAATTAGGTATGTTTAAATGCATAAAGGATAGATGTTATTAGGTCCAGAGAAATACCAACCAGGCCCCCCAACACTTCTCAGTGCCTCCCCCACCCCGCCCGCCGAGTAGGATTTTCTGCCGAGTTCCGGGAGTCCCCAGACCCAGTCCTAGCCCAGGTCCGGTGAGTGTGCGGAGAGTTTCCTGCTACCCTGCGCCAGCAGGACCAGTCCCAGCCCAGGCGCAGCGTGGGCCGGACCCTCTCCCACCCCCTTGGGCCGCCCCACACCACTCTGCCATACCTCCCCACCCCTCCTGCCGAGTAGGAAATTCTGCCGACTTCTGGGAACTCCCAGACCCAGTCCTAGTCC
>NW_004524736.1:2807419-2814205 GCF_000260255.1 Octodon degus | reverse complement strand
TTTTTCTAATGGTGTTTGTAAGTAGGATTACAAGTCTGCATCTTGTACAGCAATTAACCACTAAGAAGAATATATGCAGTGTATTATTTGTTGAAAAAATATGTATAAATGCACGAATTGTGATATTGCGGAAACACAGATATGTGAATGATCAATAAAGTTTGCAATGTAACCTGAGGGGGAAAAAAAAAAAAAGAAATACCAACCAGTCTCAGAAGGAGGGTATAAAAGGTTGAATGTGAGCTCTAGCAGAAGAGGGGAGTAATGGAGTCAAGCCCGAGGCAGGAAAAGCCTCTGTGGTAAAAGCAGAAGCAGCTTGGAATAAGTAGAAAGGTGTGAAATGTGTAGGTTTCACTAAGCAGATATCAAGAGAACTTTTCTCAAGCGTTTCTCAAGTTCATTACTTTATTTGTGAAGTACTAGTCAAGACCACCAGCTGATAGTCAACTGGAAGATGGCGCAGTTAAAAATTTGAGAGAGTAGAAAAGTTTTAAGTAGCCAATGAAGAGAAAAGCAGACTTAGTGTCTTAATTACTTTTCTCATTGTCGAGACAAAATATCCAACACCCAAAATGAAAGGCAGACAGATTTATTAGGCTCACCCTTTGTGGAGGGTTTAGTTTAGAGTCTGCTGGCCCCAGGGCAGGGTGGCCTGGCAGAGAGGCATTGGGAAGAAAAAACAGCTCATGGCAGGGTGGCAGAAGGCAGAAAAGCAGCAAGTGACAAACAACCTCAGCAGCACTCTTTCTGTCCCTCAGATTCTGGTAGAGCCAGGAACACTAGAGCCTAGGGAGGGCCTTTCCCTTATCCAGTCCTACACCTACACCAAATCAATCAGTGGATGAATTGAGTAATCGCACATCCTTAATCTCAGCATCACACACTTTAGGTCCAGCCTCCTCTGAAAAAGGACCACCTATGACTGCATGAAGCTTTGAGGGGATGTCTAGACACAAGCAAGGGTAAGACCCTTGCTTGGTAAGATGTCTGGTAAGACCACAGCAAAGGTGACAAGGCTATGCAGAAAGTGAGATAGGCAGGCCACATCTAGCCTTGTTTTCAGTGTCCCTGCAGTGGTTTTGGTTTTGATGTTATGTCCTGTAGTCCAGACTGTGCACTTCTGAATTTATCCGAGTTTGGATTTTTGTCACATTGTGCCAGAAAAGTAATTGATCAATGAAGAAAGATGTTAAGAAGAATAGACTTGACAGCTCTCATGGGAATACCATGAAGACAGCAGGAGTCTGGAAAGAGAAGCAAGAGCACTCAGCAGAATACAGTCTATTGTTTCCATTAGCACTTCTTTGACCACTATTAAGTGGTGAAGGCTTCTCGTGAATTCATTGGCAATTTGTATTTCTTCATAGGCATGTCGTGAGAGTATATACTTCTAGAAGGGAATTTTTTAAGAAATGGAATAATTTATGCTTTAAGGATATATTATACTTATCAAGATACATATTTTGAATATTTTCTTCTCATGCTTATAGTTTATATTTTTACTTGTTTCCTTTTTTTTTTTATTTGAACTTAAATATCTATACATTCAAAATAAAATCCATTAAGTTAAAGTGGCTATAAAATTAAATGTAATTTAAGCTTCATTTAAATTGATTAAAACTAACTAAAATAAATACTTTACTCTTATAATCTACTAACTAAATTTCAAGTGCCCAGTAGGTAGTAGCAACCATATTAGGCTACATAATACTTTGATCATGAGTAAAATTTTCCTTGGCTAGAGGTGTTATAGACTTTTTTAAAAACTAGAAAACTTAGGAACTTCATTATTAGGGCTGGCCAAATAGCTCAGTGAATTAAAGCACCTGCAAGCAGGCTCAGGGGCCAGGGTTTGAGCCCTGGGCCTGCCATACTGGCCCAGTCCCTGGGATGTGCTGAGACTGCAATTGAGACTAAGCATGGTGGCGCGTGCCTGTATTCACAGCTCTTCAGAGGCTGTAAACAAGTGAATCACTACGATCTAATCCAGTAGTGAGACCCTGAGCACCCTGTATACCTTTCCCTAAAATACAAAAAAAAAAAAAGGAAATTAATTGCTGCTTTTGTTCTTGATGTTTGCATTTGAGTCCTTGTTTAGAAATGTTTTCCACCTTCCAACATTATATCAATGTTATTTTTATTTTCTTGTATTTCTATAGTTTTAAAAAGGTATTTACACTGTAATGTATTTAGAATATATTTTTTTATATTGAATGAGCTAAAATATATTTTTCCAAATGTTTGACCATAAATCTTAAGAATATTAAAAGCAGCTGAAATGAGATTATGCAATGACTAAATATTCATAGTTTATTTATTGGATATTATTATATTATATAGATTTTCCTGTTAGAATTAATTTCACTCTGATGAATATTTATCAAGGAGCTTAATAAATAAAGATAAGACATGATAACATGCTCATGAAATTCATAGCTTAGAAAGAAAGCAATAGGCCCAATAAATATTCATAATACTGCATGATTATATTTGTAAGAGTATGGCAATCTGATGTGATTTCATATATTATGAGAATAGGCTCTGGGAAATTATGAAGGATTGGGATTAACATGTAGTGTGTGTGTGTGTGTGTGTGTGTTTGTGTGTATAGGGGTGTGTGTGTGTGAGTGTCTGTATAGGTGGAGGAAGACTGAGATGAGCAAATGTGAGCAAATATGGTAAAAACTAAATTGTGATATCTTTTAATTTGGTTATGCGTCATGGACAAATGTCTCAGATAGCCACTCCAGTTACACTTCAGATGAGAGCTAAACAACACCTCGACTGAAGAAGACTTAATAGTGGGGTACACTAGAGTGACTCTTGGAAGGTAGAACTAGTAGGAATTGGTAATGATTGAATTTTGAGCAAACCAGTGATTAAGTTATATTCCAGGTTATACCTATAAAGAAAAGTATAACCCAGACTCTGCTAATAATGACCCAGAAAACTATTAAGTTATGTGTCATTATCATGTTACTATTATTTTCTTATCAGAGTTCTAAAAAACTAGGTATGATTTCCTTATGCTTGAAGATAGTTAAAATTTACTTCATAAGAGTATCCTAATGCTGAAGAAGCATTTACTTACCTAGGTTCATCTCATTGCCAAGTTTAATTATCATAAGTTTAACATGGAAAACGTAAATCATATATTAAATTTTAAAAGGATTATGTAATGGTTTACAGATGAATATCTATCTCTATCTCTATCTCTATGTATCATCTATCTATCTATCTATCTATCTATCTATCTATCTATCTATCATCTATATGTTTCTAGATGCAAATGCATCACTTTTTTATTGGGATGTCTCTGGAAAGAGTTAAAAGAGCTTCCACTTTCTCCAAATTTTCTAAATAAAGTTACAAAGCATATCTTATCAGAGAAAATAGAATTTTTTTGAATAGTAAAAAATGCTGTGGTTAAACAGAGCACCTTTTTATAGGTTTTGAGACAGACTGAATCAGCCAAGAAGAATGGAATTATTATAGTTGAAAGATCTGACATTTGATATTTTCCATCGCCACTAAGAGTCTAAAAGTTAGTATAAAGACAATAAACAAGAAGAGATTACTTGTGTGTCCTATAATTACATATTCTGGATTTTCTTCCTTGCAAAATATTTAACAGAGCAGCCGAAATTATTCTCTTAAAAAGCATAATCAAGCCCTAAGCCAGTCCATTGGAAATTAAATTTAGATTTCATTGGTTTTAGGGCGTGCTTCCACAAATGAGTTCAAGTTATATTTCCTAAGATTTATGGAAAGCAAATATCTCATTTAAAAGCCAATTTTATTGTTTGACAGGTAAAAATGAGATATTTCTATCAATATTACATTTGACTAATTTCTAGATGAAATTAGATATTTTTCTAGATGAAAAAAATATCTTTTAAGGATTTTAAATTTTGTTTAGTTACTGATGCTATTTCCCAGAAAAATTTAAAGACTATCTGATTTTTTAAAGACTTTAAAAATTAAGACTTTTTTGTAATGTCACTGGTTGAATTACCTTTGGTTCCAATTTTATTCCCTAGGAGGCCTGTGGAAATTTTAGGATTTTTTAAAAATAGTAGTTAGTGCAGTTTGGGAAAATAAAGTATGTCAAAGAAAAAGAAAAAAAAATCTAAAGTTAGAACTATTTCGAATGAATGTAAGATGTTTTCTCTTTGCCCTTTAAAAGGACAGCTTACTTACCATGATGAAGTTAAGTCTTTTCCATTGAGGTGAGTTACTGACTCATAAATACAGGAATGCTCAAATGACCTCCCTTTTGCAGGCGTCCCTCAAATGTCTGTTTCTGAAAATCAATTGCTCAAAACTGACAATGGCAAAAGTGGTCAGGATGTGTTGAGAGGATGATTAATGATAGGGAAGGACTTTTCGTAAATGTGCAACCTACAGACATTTTCTAAATTTACTGGTAACTGTACATCGATAATACCCAGTACACAAACTAACCCTTACAAACAAATCAGAGAAGCAAACCTCATTATTCTTCAAGTAAATTACTTCTGAGGGAACTGGCAAATATCTTGAAAATATTTGCAAGATTATTTATGAGATTGAAAAAGTGACACCACAAACATGTTCTCTGTGGTATTATTTTACTGTGGCTCCTTTTGCTATACCAAAATGAATTAAATAGTAAATATTACACAGCATTCACTAGGTTGTTGGAAGTTAAAATAGCAAAAACTCACAAAAGGCAGTAAAGGTAATGAAAATAAAGACAGAATTCAGGTCTATTCCAAATTCTACTTGTCAAAAATATAGAAGTGATTCAATTAGTAACCCTTCATTTTTATGACCAGCATTTCAAAGAAAAGTAAAAATGAAAAAAAGAGCTGTAAGTGGGTAGAAACAATTGAAGTATATAAATCAGTGTTGAGCTTCTTGATGTATATTAGGTTCATGGCACAAGTAACTACATAATAAATTTGTAACAGAAGCAGTTGGGTAGGTATTAAGACTATTAAAGGGTGATAATGGTATTATGACTATAGCTTTTAAATGAGTCCTCATTTTTAAGTATATTATATATGAAATATCACCAATGAAATGATAACGGCATTTGTGATTTCTTTCAAATAAAATGAAATGGAAAAGAGACTTGGGGAAAGGTGGGTGGAAAAAGATTGTCCACGAGTTCGGATCATTGGTGATACTCAATGGTGAGTGCATCAAGGTCCACTGTGCTACCTGCATGATTCTGCATATACTTGAGGTTTTGTATATAGATGTAGTTATATAAAAAGAATTACCTATATATGACATATTTCAGAGAGTTTCCTATCATCACTTTGGTCCCTGTAAAGCAGCAAATACCAAGATACATGTACCAGGAAAGTTGAGATCATACCAATTACAAGAAACTGTTACCTCCATCATTACTGTCATTATGATTGTCACTTTGTCCTGGCTACCTATGTACCAGGCATTGGATCAGTATGTTCTGTATTGTATCACATTCAACCATCATACCCTGCCCACTTAGTTCATAGTATTAACATCATTTCTCAGATGTGAAACCTAAGACTTAGTTATTTGATGGAACGTTATCAAGTTTAGGCAAGGACTGAATGGTGATTACTAAGTTATGTTTGCTGTTTCACATTATCAGTCTACTTGGTAGAGTTTGCTATGCTGAGAGGCTTGGAGACAATAGATGAATGTGTGAAAAATACCTAAATGGAGATCATCCACATGACAACTCTTTGATTAGTTAGAGTTTGTTATAATTTCAGTCACATCCATATAAATTTGTTAGATACTCCAAGACAAACAGAAGAATTGGAATCCATTGTACTGAGGAAAGATAAAAAGAAAGCACAGGATCTAGGTGTGCTCTGATTTTACATTATTAGCATAAGAAAGCTGAAGTTACACTATCTAGAAGGACATTTTGTTTGTTTGGTTTGGGGAGCATATTTGGCCTTTTCTGGTTTGTCCAGCATTAGAAATAAGGACCAAAATAGGGAATCTTACTAAAGTAGACTGGTGCAGAAATTTGGAGTCAGAGTGCTGCTGCCAAACGTGGTTCAGCTAGAGCCTATTGCTCATTCAGTCTCTCTGGCTCTCCTTTGAGTAATTCTCTTACATGTGAGGGGTTGACCAATTGATAAAGGGCTACACTTCATCTTTTCATGCTTGAGAGGGTGTTCAGTTGTTGACAGATATCTATTTGTCCATATCTTGCCAATTTTGTTACTGTGTTGTCATACTTACCATGTGATGAGAAAATAGCTGTGCAGAAGAATTTAAGACTAGATAGAACGCAACATACCAGCCTCAAGATTATGACAGACACAAAAACAATTAGTAGTCTGTGTGAGAAGCTTTGTGTCCAGGAACCTCAACCAGAATCTAGAAATGCCTAACTCAGTTGAAAATAAATTCCACACAGCATGATGGTCACCTTCAGGGTTCAGAAAGCTTTTATTTGAGTCTGCATATAGTCTGTTTGGCCTCTTCTGCTTCATTGATTCATGTACAGCAGGAAGTATTAGCTGTGGCACAGATACCACTATGACTAGCCAACAGGAATCTGAACCAATGGAATGGTCTATTTCTGCCGGCAGTGAGTTATAGTTGATGTGCATGCTACCTGGGGCAGATATTGTTAATGGCTTTTATCAGAGTTGATGTTAGTTTTCTTAGTCTTTTTTATATATGTAATTCCTACTGTTGGGAATGGTGCTTTGATCGTTCACATAAACAATGAGTCAGTAATTCTCTTGGGTAGAATGTCTGAATAATCAAGGGCTGTCTCACTTTTTTTTT
>NW_004524736.1:2800857-2806519 GCF_000260255.1 Octodon degus | reverse complement strand
TATCTCACTGCATTTCAAACAACTGTCTCACTTTGGAACTCGTGCTTGATTAGAATTTCCAGTCCTGGTGATTTATAGAATTAAAGTCTGTGTTTATAGAAAAGTCTTAAGCTACTATTTCTGAAGCACATGAATATTAGTTCAAGGCAACAGCCCCAGACATCATGATCACAAAGGAAGTAGTAACTGGTATTGCCAAAGGGTGAGTCATGGAAGACCCCAAAATATTC
Organism: Octodon degus; assembly: GCF_000260255.1. Classification (NCBI taxonomy): domain Eukaryota; kingdom Metazoa; phylum Chordata; class Mammalia; order Rodentia; family Octodontidae; genus Octodon; species Octodon degus. Next base: position 2,806,289 of record NW_004524736.1, on the reverse strand, counting down.
CTGCTATGAAGTTGAGATTGTAACTATTTTATAATGCCAGCTAGGGTTTCTATTTGAATCTATTAATATCTTCTAATTTTCAAGTAATTGGCTTATTATCCAGGGAAGATTATGGAATCAAATTTAGAATAATCTAGAACATGATCAATAGAGGATAGTAGGTTCTTTTTTCTTTTTCCATGAGCAATAGAATAATCACAGATTGATTTATTTAAACTCACTTGTCCATGTAGGTGCAAGTGGAAATGCCATTAGCTCTAATTTCCACTGCTGTCATTACGTAGGGATTTTTTTTTAGGAGATCTGGGCATGGTTGACAAAGAGAACAGTCTTTAATATTAATGAAAATAACTACTATTTAGGAGAATCTAAGAATGGCACAAAAATGAATATATTCTGACTTAACAATGACCATTTTGTATCTGTGTATTCAAAATGGTTAGGATAAATATATAGCTACATTCTCTTCATTCAATGAATAGAGGGATTTGTTCTAATAGTGTTTGTAAATAAGATATCATGTCCGCATCTTGTACAACAAATAACCACTAGGAAGACAGTATGCAATGTGTTAATTATTGAAACTGTCCTACCAATTTGATTTGAAACTGTCTCATTGCTATTTGTTTCATAATTTCCATAAAATTAAGGAAAAGAAACAATTACAATAAAGACAAAGGACATAAATGAGTTGATGGCATCTAATGACTACAGAAAGATAAAGAGAATTGTTGTATTCAAGAACAAAAAACACACTGAGGATGGCGATGTGTAATAGAGGGGTCACGCTTGGAGTGCCTGCCATCCTGGTCTTCTAAATACGTACTTCTTGTCATGAAATACCATTTATTGCCATTTTGTCTCTCAAGTAAAGTTTTTTTCATTTAAAAAAAAAAAAAAGAACAAAAACCAAATGTACAAAACCCAAACTGGAGTGAGATATAGGTTGTGGTCAAAAGTAGTGGGCAGAAGCTTTCTGCCATTTGAGTTCATCTCCTTCTTTCTTGTGGTATTGGGTGAACCATATGCTTTTGAAAACTGGCTACTTCTATAGTACTTTGGAAATTTCACAATTTAAACTCTCTGTTGGAGAAGCTTTCCAATTATATGTCAGTACTAAACATCTAATGATTGATTTCATGTAGTTTCATTGCTGTATTGTAATTTCAAAGTACTTGATAAGGTCCCTTCTAATATAGTTCAAGATCAGTAATTTTTTTAAAAAAAGATCAGTAATTTTTTTTTATCAGACATCTCTAATAGTTGTAATGTCCCAGCTGAAGACTGTGTTTAGGAAGATACTATGAATAAGTTAAAACGTTGGTCCTCTTGGTGAAGAGTCTGAGTATAGTATAGAGTCTCTTGTGATACTTGGTCATTTCTTTGTGCAGCAGAGCAGAGTCTGAAGTTGGAGGTAAGGCCCTGATTATCACATCATACAGAAAAATTTATATATCACTGAGGAATGTGTCATATGGCCATAAAGGTTGATGAAAGTAACTTTACCCTAACAAAGAAGACTCAAAGAGTTCTGAAAATATCACCAGGTTTAATTTAAGAATACCATAGATTCTTTCAAACTTTCCATAAAGTTGTAGATAGATACTCCTAGTATATATCCAAGGAATATGGAATTGGTATGTTGAAGAGGCATCTTCACTCCTGTGTTTATTCATAATAGCCATGAACTGATGAATGGATAAAGAAAATGGCACACAGATACACAGGGAATACTGGTCAGCTATTAAGAAGAGTGAAATCCTGTCATTTAGGAGGTATAGATAGAACTGGAGTTCATTAAATTAAGCAAAAGACAAGTAGTGTATGAACCCATTGAAATGTAGGATTAAAAAAATCAGGTGACTTTACGGAAACTGAGAGAAGAATTGTGGCTACTACAGGCAGGAAAAGCAGGAAGAGGAAAGAGAGCAGGTTGATTAGGGAGTATTAAGCTACAGTTAGGCACAGGAAACTCAGGTGTACTATTTATTGTGAAATAAGCTAAGTATAGATAGCAATTATGCAATGTAATGTTAAAAAGCTGGAAGAAAGGAATTTTAAAGTTTTATCATGAAGATGTCAATGTTTGAGGAGATAGGTCTGTGTAGCCTGATTTATACGTTAAACAATGTGGTGTGCATCTATCAAAATATTACATATTATCCTTAAATACCATTTTTGTTTTTCTATGTCAGTTAAAAATTTAAAAATAAAGTTATTTGTTGGAAGGTAAGTATAGAGCTGCTCTTCAATAAAGAACACTTACATATTTCTTTAATACTATTTTATGTAAAATGTTTGCCTCAGCCACTTGTATTAAAAGTTAGAATGGCACAGTTCAGAAGCACATGCAGTTTTTCAACAAGAAAATCTTTGTGCTCATCCTGAAAATATACATGCAGCATAAAATCTATTAAAAATATCATGAGAATAAAAGTTGGATAAAACCTAATGGCAGTACTAAAAAGTTTCTTGACTTTCCTGGTCATATCCCAGCTTCATAATCCTTCAGGATTATGTTGCTTTAGCTCAGATAACAGCCAACCTGAACATAACCTCAGCTGGGTATAAATTTTCCGAACAATGTTGATTTAAGATTATAACCAATTTTCATGTATTGTGAAGCTTCCTAGAGACATTTAATTTATAATCATTTAAAATTATTTTGCAGCTTCAACATCCTCATTGAAAGTGCCAGAAACTTAATGAAAGGCACACCCAATTCTTTCTCCCATTTTTTTTCTTTTCAGGGACCTAAAATTGACATTTCACAATGGCCCCTTGGAATCGCTCAAGGGCTTATCCTTTGAGGGTTTAATGAAGATCATACCTTTGGTGAAGTCTGCTTACTTAACAGAGTTGTCTGCAATAACATATCTTATCATTTCTATTTTTGTGTTCTGCATGGGAATGAGCCTTGACCTTTATAATAGCCAGCTTTCTGGATGCTTCTATGCCATCTAAAGGTGACTTCACATATGGTCCGTTTTGATGGAAGTTTCAGTAAGCTGAGAAATTCCTTTGGTTGGAAAGCATTCTTAAGTTATGTACTGCTTCAAAAATAATCTGTATATAGGTTTAGTCTGTAGTTATTGGCTAAAGGAAAATCTCTAGTAAATATCATATAGGATGCCACCTGAGCTGATAGTGCCTGAGTTAGAAGACTACATTCTAAGTGAAATCTTAAATCAAGGTATATTGAGCTTAGTAACTTCCATTTTCTCTCTTGAGATATGATCTACTCTATTGGCAAGTAGTATTAAGCAATGGGAGTCTAATAAATGTGAGTGATGTATGAAAAGCTTGCTAATTTAGGTAAATGATTATAAAATTTCCCTTCTTCTGGTGGGAGCAGGAAAGAGGCAGGATTTAAGTAACTGCATCAGGTAAGTCGTAATGTGAAAAAGGAGGTTATACAGGTTAACTGGTTAAAAAGTATTGCTTGCTTCAGTCAGTAGTAATATTTTTACTGTGTGAGGAGCCATGAAGTCATGTGGGGAGCTGAGAATGAGTTCAGGAGAAACAGTAACATGTTTTGCAGTGGTGATTACTTCCCCAAGAAAGGAAGGCAAATATTTACAATTGGGCCAATGCTGAGGCTGTAGTAAGCAGGGGGAATCTCTCGCTTTTCGTGAAGTTGAATGCAGTCCTTGCCTTGTCCAGGTCATTTGTGTACAGATATATAAAAGGACTTTGAATAGTCAGGGATGCCCAGGGAAGGAGGCTTTAAAGAGCTTTGTGTAACTGTAGATGTAGCTGTAGTTGTACCTGTAGCTCAGTGGTAGGATTCATCAAGCCTGAGTTTATTCCTTGGTCTTCTTCAGGTTCCACGATGTGTTTTCATGACTGGCCTCTCAAAGGAGGGCGTCTCTTACCTTGGTCTTAGTCAATGGATAATGATGTGTTCCAGCCCTAGAAAAATCCTTCACCCAATTAGGCCTAAAAATCCTATAAATAGTCATTTTGTTAGCAGGATAAGTTTGAGTAGTCTATAGTTCAACTGATGTGTGTTTTCCCCTCTTTATAGATGGGTCATATCCTGAATAATGGAAGCTGTTTTGGAAAAATTGTAATTATTTATTTATTTATGTTTGTATGTATTTCATACATGTCTCACTATGCAGCTCGGACTCGTAGTGATTGTCCTGCTCTCAGTCTCCCCAGCACTGGGATTACAGGTGTGCATCACCATGCCTGGTCTCAGTGGCTGACTCAATGCGCTCAGGCGTGGAACAAGTGTGTAATTTTTTTTAAATGTAGTATCCTTTTACATTAGATCTAGGAGCAAGTAAATGAAATTTGTTTTAAAGGCTTCATTGTCCTCTGAACAAAGTAGAAAATTATCTACACATTGTACTGAAGCTGAATCAAATGGGACATTTCTATCACAAGGGAAATTTACAACTTTAAGACTTATATTAGAATATCAGTAAAATAGAAAAGTGATTAGTGAAACACTAAGTCATATCTGTCTAGGTGTGTTGCTCTCTCTCTAGATGAAGGTATAGACATGTTTACATTATTGGACTAGAGATACAATACAAAAGATAGAGCAGAGATCTCTGCCGGGACACAAGTAGCTTCATTTGGAATGGAGAGAATGGCACTTGGGTTCTATACTTGGCAAATATGAAGGATACAATCCTTGCCAGTGGCCCTGAGATCTGGGGAAAAAAAATCAATATTCTCACTTTTTGGTTTCTAACTGTAAGAATGGCTGTGTACAGACTAATGTGGGATATGAAAAGGTCCTTGAATAGAAAACTTTCACCATTGACTTGAATTCTTCCTTTGTGTCTAGTCTCAAGTGATATTGAGGAAGTTTTGTTTTGTGTTTGGTAGAATGTATCTGAGCTGTAATAGATTCTCTCCCAGTTGCTTTTGCCATGTCAGTGGAAACTGACTCAGACACTGTCCGGAACAATGCTTTGGTGAACAGAATAATACCACCGCATCCCCTGTTCTGTACTCTAGAAACTAAGAAAATGTTATGCTCTATTGCAAGGTGGGAAATTGCAGAAATAAGGTTTGCTAATCAGTTGACCTGGAAAGGTACAAATTATACACGACTATCTAGCACAGTAAGTGCAATCACACCATCGTTCTTAAGAGAAGAAGACTGTCAGAGTCCAAGATTTGAAGATGTCTCACTGCTCATTTTGAGGTTGAAGGAAATGGACTATGAGCTAAGGAATTTAAACAGCTTCTGAAAGGTGACAAATAAAGGCAATAGGGTCTCCCTTTGAGTCTGTAAAAGGGATCCTGGTCTGATGACATCTTGACTTTAGCCTTATAAATCTCATGTTGTACAGATGACTCCTAGAAACATTAAAGAAGAGATCTGCTGTTTGAAGCCACTATATTTGTAGAAAGTTGTTCCAGAATCAATTGGAAGCTGATCCATGTGCCAGGCGCTCTCATTCTCTCTCAAT
>NW_004524736.1:2768242-2799614 GCF_000260255.1 Octodon degus | reverse complement strand
AATACAAGTAAAAGGAAAGCAGGATCTCAAGGACTTAACTAATCAAGAGAGGGAAAGGAAAAGCTAGGAAACATGACAATATCAAGCCATACACTTATATGTAGAAGATGAGTAAGGCAATGACCCTGAGAATCTTCATAAGATCTTTTAATCTAGCAGTTATTGGGAAATATTCTCACCCTGACTAGCTATATATACTGATACCTGTGAACTAAGCTACTGCACTTCAGATGGTAATATGCAATAGTAGTTTCTTGCTTGGAGTGCCTGTCATTCTGGTCTACTGAATATGGGCTGCTTGTGATGACATGCCAGTTGCTGCTATGATGTCTCTCAGGTAGATGGCTGTTCAAGAAGAAGGGAGTGGTGAAGGAAAGCAATGAATTCTTTTTGAATGTTTAAGGCAGAATTTTGGGTGTTTCCCCCTTCTCTCTGAGTAGCCTTACTGGTCTGAATTGAGAGAGTTGTTTTGGACTTGGTATCCATTTTGTAACATGAGATGCTGTTTTTTCTTGTCTCTTCTTTTCCTATGTAAAAGTGTCCTTGTCAGTATATGATCAATCAAAATGAAAACTGCATAGCTGTTCCATCTGTAAGACTATACGTTAATTTTGAGTCCTATCTTGTTTCTGTTCTAAAGCTCTTTCGGAATGTACTGAAGGATATTGTAATTCAGGCAAAGGAGTTACTTCCCTTTCTTGTTTTAAAGAAAAGAAAAATAAGCACTAAAAATGGTATAAATTTCTAAAACAAGATTGTAGGAGAGGAACAACGGTTAGTACGTTGCTTATTTTTATCTTCACGAATTAAACTGTTATCTTGATTAAACTTAAGATGACTGTTGTTATCTTAAGTACATATCACAAGATATAGGCCTGAAAAATTGGTCAAAAATAAAGGCATAAACCCTTCCTTTCAATGAAGTAATAGCAATTATTAGTATGACTATCTTAACTATCTTGTGAGCATATATATATATTTTTCCCTTCCTTTTTCCTCTCATTTCCCCATTCAACTTGTCTTTCCTTTTAATATCTGTCTCTAATCAAGTCTCCAATCTAAGGTATAATTTCACTGAAAATATTATATTGAAATTTGGTGTATATCAACATTTTCTCTGAACCCCAAATGTTACTGAAAAATTTTGTTCCCATCTTTTCAGTTCTATAGTTTTCTCTCTTTTGTTTGATTGTTTGGTTGAGTTATGGTCAAACCAATCTTTACTGGAAATCTTTCAGGTATAGGACTTTGCCTTACCATTTTAGTTCTTTTCAAAACTTCACACTTATTGTGAAAAGAGGAACTTATGCTTTAACCCAATCACTGTTTGCTGTCTAGGATTTAGCATCTGGGTTCCAACTAATGTGTGTCTTACGTTTATATAGGTCAAGTATGCACTCAAAATAATTGTAAATTCTTCTATCAGGACCTGCCGATCTTTTCTCAGTTTAGAAAACCTTTAATGATATCCTTTAATTTAGTTCAGATATGAGCTTTAAATTCTAGAGTTGTTTCTATACTTGAGTCTGGAAAAAAAATAGGTCCTTAGAGGAAATTGACGTTTTAGGGTTTTAGGAGAATCATTTGGAAAAGGTCTAGTCAAGGGCAAGAGGAGGGAGGAGATAACAGAGATCAGAAGTGGAAGATAATAATGAAGTGACAAGAGCAAAATCCAAATACGGAGACTCAACTAGGGGGTAGGGAAGAAGAGGATTTACTAAGAAAATGAGTTTTTGCTTGTTGTTCTTAAGTTTCTAAAGTTGTTTGTTATTTTAGCCAAAAGATCTTCTAGTGAAACTGAGTTTTAATGAGGTTTTCATTTGGAGTACATCGCTAGAAAAAAATGTACTATTGGGTTTTAGATCTTATTCTCTAAGGTGCCTCTCAAAGCAACAATTTTGCTCAGGTCAAATGTTCTTCAGACGAAATTTGGAGATTCAAATACAGTATTGGGTGAGCATATTCCATTTTGCAAAGACATGCTCTAGAATTCAAATAGTAAGAAAAACGTGTAAGAGAAGTGGTTTTGTATGTGTGTGGGGGGGAAACTTAGCCTACTGACCTGATGAAGGTTGGTAAAGAGTGGTGTCTGTGTAGATATACAATATCTCTCAGGACAAATAATTGAAATAGAAGCAAGCCCCCAGCCAGCTTTATTAGTAGCTCATGGCAAAGTTATTTATGTGGAAGTTGGTTCAGTAAGAACAAAAACTTTATCAGTCATTTAGGCCAGCTTGACAAGCAGATTTCCAGAACCCATATCTGTATTCTGCCCTTTGGTTCCCATTCTTATGAAAAGTAATACTTTAAGGCAGCATAGTACAAACAGAAGCACAAAAGAAAGCAAAAGGAAAGGAGAAAAATGGACAGCCAAGGAAGTCAAAACTCTCTATGATGACCTATGTAGCTTACTGGGAATAAATAGCCAAGAGACTCAATAAAAAGAGAGCAGAATTCAGATCTTATGCTGACTGATGACATCCACCTGGACTCAGCTCACCACAAACAAGACACATGGGATATCCATGGGCACTGAAACTGGTAAAACCTATGGCTAGTAGCAATGTATAATGCAGACTGCATCTTATTGGAACCCCCAGGAGTACTATGGAAATAACAAAGGCACTCAAATGAGAACAAGTAGTGGCATTAGTTCAGAGCTTGTCACAGAAGGGTATTGAACACCACCACTTACATTTATCAGAAACCCGAAGACACTCAGGGAACTGGACAACATTGACAGATAGGTCCAGATACGCTCTGATAACATTTTTGGCCTGGAGAAGCTATAGGAAATTTAACTAGAGTGAAGACATTTCACATGATAGGTTTGGGGGAGCATATTTGCCTTTCTCTGATTGATCTTCCCTTGGAAGTACAGCAGGGACAAGCTAGCAGTCACCAATTTGGGTCAAGATCTTATCTTTCTGAGCTGGTTCCTTCAGATGTTATAGTTCGGCATCCTAGGCCAATTTTTACTGGGTTGGAAGCCAGAATTCTATCATCATTTATTATTTGCACATTTCTGTTTGTAAATTCAAGCTCTCAGATGAAAAGAATATCATAATAAGTTCACGTAGAGTATCAAGTAGTGATGGACCAGTCTGGTTAAGAAATTTCCCTCTGCTATGCTTTCATTTACTTATTGGATGGAGAGTGCAGGGTTTCAAGTACAATAATTTCCAGCACACCAGTAAAAGTCTAACATTACTCAGCTATAAAGAATGATCAACTTGAAGCATTTATATTTAAATGGATGCCACTTGAAGATATACTCATAAGTGAAGTAAGCCAGACCCACATGTGTAAATATCGTATAGTGTCCCTAATATAAGAACGCAAAAGAAGAAATACAAATAGAAAGATATAACACAATTAAAAGGAAAGCAAGAATGTGAAGATTGGACAATGAGGAGAGGGCAAGGAGAAAAGCTGGGAAAAATGACAGAGGCAAAGTCATACATTTATACACACAAGATGGGTAAGGCAATGATCCTAAGAAACATCAGCAGGTTTCTGAAACTAGCAGTTAATTTTTAATATTTTCACCCTGACTAACTATATATGCTGATACCTGTGAACTCAGTAACTGCACTAAGATAGCAATATGTAATAGAAGGGTCATTCTTGGAATGCTGTCATTCTGGTCTACTAAATACATACTGCATGTCACGACATACCAATTATTGCCATATTGTCTCTCAAGTAAATGTTTGTTTTTTTAAAAAAAGGGGGTAATAAATGAAAAAAAGAGACAAGAAAAAGAAAAAAAGATTCTAAAAGACCTACACCTTATTAACAAGTATGAGTGTAGATAGGGCATACCTTAATGGAAACTAGAGTCAGTCTAGCTCACCTCATTTCCCTTGTTATAAATGTAAAGAGGCAGCTTAGTTACTTCATTATAGTTGCTATTCTGTATCCATAAGAAAGGGTGACTCTTGGGCTTGCAAAGTAGACTATAACAGAACAGCTCACCCACAATGAGGATACAGTAGACATCATTGCTGAAAGTACTCGACATAGAGCTACAACCAGGTTGTCTTTAAACTGTGTCTGCAAGAGAGAACAGGGACAGGCAGAGAAGAGGCCATGAAAGGGAGGAATTGGGGAGCTTATAACCTATGTTCTTCACTCTCAGTGTTCTGAGGCCAGCAGGTTAATGGTACCTTTACTTCTGCTGGCTTCCTAATTGGTCAGTTCCAACAGAGTAGATTAAAGAAAGAGAAAATGAAAAACACCAGAGTTGAAGGTGAGTTGTAGAAATTAAGCAATTGTACCAAGTCGCTTGAGTATGTCTTGGTTATGTTTGGTGAGATTGCTAAAATAATTGACCCTGCTAAGCAAAAGATTTCTCTAAACTATGAGACAGGAAAGAGGGAAGAAAATATACTAACATTCCAGGAAAAGTTGCGTTGAAAGTCCTGTGGCTGGTACATAGGAAACCGTGTCCTGGGTCTTTTGTGAGTAGGGCTGAAAGTTGTGATGAGTTAACTTCTTCTGTGATGAGTTGACTGAAAATCGGATAGAGAAAAAGGTGCCCAATTAAGGACATATCATAGATGATGGTAATAGAAAGCATTAATGATAGCTAACCTTGTTCTTGGCATGGAATTTTAGAATTAAAACATTGTTCTCATTTAATCTGGTGATGAAGGTATGTTGTGAACACTATCTTAATATTGCCAACACTTAAATTTAACAAGATTAAATAATCAGCCCATGTAAGGGGAAAAGACTTTAAACCCCTGGCTCTTTTGATACCAAGGCTAGAGCTCTTAAACACTATTTTTTTTTTAACCAAGGTGCTCAAGATCCTCATGTGGAGGTAATTAAGGAAATCAGTTTACTTGGTTGTGAGGGTCTTAAGACAATACTTAATTCTCACAATAGCTACCATGTGCAGGATGAGAAGAAAGGCAACTAAGGCCATCTCTGAAGATGTAGAAAATAGAAATTCTTATTATAATAGCTACTAAAAATTAATTGATATTATCATCCAACTGTGAGACTCTGAAAAACCTATAGACATTTTGAAATTTGATTTTAATTTGAAAACGTATACTCATTTCCTATAACTTTCAATAACAATTTATATGTGTGCTATTGGTTTCTCCTTTCCACTAAGTTATGTAGTTTTCATAAATCACTTTTGTATTTAAAAAGAATTAAACTAGACATTGCAGGTTATAGGGGGATACCCTCAGCCTGTGCACACAGATAGGATTCTGGGAAATTTCTCAGTAAGCTAATGTTGCCATCTGCTGGAAGGTTCTCTGAACGTCAGATACAAGGTTCCAGGGTCCTTTCCAGCTAAGGGTTTGTGCCTTAGGAAGGAGTCTTAAAATGAAAGAAGTTGCAACATTCCAGACATTCACAGTGAAAAGTAAAAATAATTTGTAGCATCACTGGCATCAAGAACACCTATTTACTCAAGAGAAGATTTTAATTTAGCTGACTCTTGGGAAAATTTTATCTTTAACCTACTTCTATGAAATCTACCTGGATTTCATTTTGGAGACTGGTAAATCCTGGCCTTGAAAACAATTGCCTGGAAATCTATGGCTCTTCACCAGGTTGATGGCTCATGAATACTGGTTGAATTCATCTGATGCCTGGATTATTCTACTGTACACCCTTCTTCCTAGAAGCAAGTAGTTGTGGTCTCCATTATATTTTCTCTCATGGTCTCCAGTATGCTCTTTGTGATTTTCAAATGAAAAGTTACATTTTCTAACTTAATTTGTTTAACCTTGTGGTCTTATTCTGGCTTGTAGCACATATTATTGACCCAGCCATTTATGCTGCTTCTCTCAGGGAAATAGGCATAGTTACGATTCATGTTCTGCAGGTTTTCTGTGACCCAAACAAAAAAGTTGGCCAGAAGAATAACAGGCCTAAACTTGCTCTAAAGTTCAGCTAAGATGAGTGTGGAGGTTCTCCTGGAATTGCTCCTATAATTTCAGTACTCTAAGAGGCTAAAACAGCAGGGTCTCAAGTTCAGTCCTAGCCTAAGCAAATTAACGAAACCCTGTAACAAAATGAAGAAAAAAAAAGGCTAAGGATGTAGCTTAGTGCGAAACCCCTGAGTCCACTACCCAGTATCACATGAAAACTTTCTTCTAGCAAAATGAATGTAATGTGTTCTAGGCCCTTTCATGTTATAGAAATAACATATATATATATATATATATATATATATATTCATTCACTCACTCACTGATGGACACTTAGGTTGATAGAAGAAGAAAGCTCAGCACAGAAACACAAATTCTGCGTGATCTCACTCTTACATGGAATCTGAAAATGTTGCACCCCTAGAAGCAGAAAGGTGAAGGGTGATCACTAAAGGTGGGTAATAGAGAAATGTTGATCAAATGATACAAAATTTTGTTTTGGAAAAATATGTTCAAGAGATGTGTTGTACATCAAAACTACAGCTGATGAAATATATTTTCTACTTTAAAACTTCTGATCAAGTAGATTTTCTAAGTGTTCTAACTCAAGAAAAAGTGTGTTCCGTAATGTATACATATGTCAAAACACTATCCTCTCTTCTGTGTATCGTCAATGTATACAGCTTTTATTCATCAATTAAAAAGTTCTTCTAACAGAGTAACAAAAGCAAAGAGTTATCACAGTCCTTTGAAAACTTGTATAAATAATAGAGTGGCACACATTGCTGATGGGAGCTAAATGAGCCATTAGGAAGCTCTCACTTGCTAGAAATCCAGTATAACTCATGTTGATGTTTAACTGTTTCTGTGTCCTCCAGTAGTTGAGAGAGTGAGTCACACAGTGGGGTCCTCTGACAGTGCCCCTGCAGCTTATCTTTCTTGCTGTGGCCATTGGTCATGGTGACAGAATGGGCTCTTTTCCTTAGCTTTCTGTGAATAAAGGGAACCCCTTTTTGGATATTCTTGAACCAGTTCATTACTCTCCCTCCTTCCTTCCAAATTATAAATACTTATTTGTTTTGCTTATAATCAGCAAGTGTTAAAATAACTAATTCATATCCAAATTGAAATTTATATAATACGGAAAAAATTATTTAATGACCTGTTGAAGACTACTTGGATGATAATATTGAGTATCTTAATACCCTCCCTAAACAAAAAGGTATTTGTCATCATTTTCTCTTTACACAAGATAAATTTTAATAATGAGTATCAACCTGTTTTAGAATATAGAAACATATCATGAACAATATAAGATGTAATTTTAAATTTTGTAGATCTTGGTCATGAGTTCTCAGTGCTACAAAATGCACCACTATGCATCTATTGTTAGTTGCTTTAATAAACACAACAGTTTTATATCTAATTTTAAACATATTTCTAAAAGTGACCTTGCTGGGTGAAGCATAGACAATTTTTTTTGTAATGTGGGTCTATTTTTAGTACCTCTATAAGTAAACGAGATATAAATAAGTTAAAAAAAACCATTGTTATAGCTCGGCTTTAATTTGTATTTGTTTGACACTCATGAGGTTCAACACTTTCCACATGTATATTGCTTGACTACCTTTTCTGAATCTTCCTTTTATAAACTACCATGAATTTTAAAAATTGATTTCAATGTCGCCCCTCTTTCTTTATTTAAAGTTTTTTAAAAGTATCTTATTTATTTGGTACAGGGTCTTGGCAGCTGGGACTTGTAGTGATCCTGCTGTATCAGCTTCCTTAGTGGTAGGATTACAGGCATGTGCCACCATGCCCAATCTCAGTGGCCAGTTTAGGGTACCCGGGAACAGGCCCAGTGTGCATGTGGTACTGGGAATTGAACCCTGGTCCTTGAGCTTGCCGAACAGGTTCTTAGACCACAGAACTATCTCCCCTGCCCTTTTTCTTTATTTTAAAGAGCTTTTTCTCAATACATAATATTAGTATTTTATTTATTTATTTCATGTATAGGCTCTGTAGGGTCTCACTACACAAATAGGACTCATAGTGATTCTCTTGTTTTCAGCCTCCCAAGTGCTGGGATTACAGGCACGCACCACCATGCCCAGTCTCAGTTGCAATCTCGGTGTGCCCCGGGGGTGTGGCTGGCAAGACGTACTGGAGATCAAAGCCTGGTTGCTGCGCATGCATAAGCAGGCACTTTAGTGCATTGAGCTATCTGGCCAGCCCTAATATTAGGATTTTAGACTTCACAAGTTTTTACCACCCATACTTATTTGTCTTTCAATTCTGTTAATAATATGACTCATTTGCATTTCACAGGTTTTATATTTTTATTCAGTTAAATATATCAGGTATTTTCTTTAAGGTGTGTGATTTGGTATCACACTTTAAAAAGTTCTCAAGTAATTTTAGCACTTTTAAAACATACACTTTAAAATCAAATCTGTTCTCTTTTAGAATTTATTTTGTTATGAGGATGACAAAAAGACTAGACTTTTCCCTCCCAAGTTACTGGCTGAGACACCATGTCAATGGTGATGGAGAGTAGGCTGTGCTGCCCATCCCATCCCACGTCCAGGCTGCTGAGCGGCACAGCCAGGTGGGGTGAGCAGTTAGCTCTGGAGCTGGTCAGGGAAACAGATCAGCACATTGCAAGAGAGAGGAGGGCATTAGCTGACTATTTAGCGCTCCACATTTCTCTGTCATTAAATACAAGAAGAATTACTATTGATGAACTGGAGCATGGCTGCATTACACTTATAAATATTTAAATGAACAAAATAGAAAATCTACTAAAGGCAGTGCTTTCCTAGCAGAAAAGTGAGAAGGAAGTCTGAGCAATGTGCAGCTGAGGGGCCTCGAAAGGGAACCCAGACTACATTAGGGAGGGCACTTTGACGAATGCGAGGCTGGTCTCCTTCCTGGGTCTGTGCAAAGCAATGCATTAAGATATGATGAGATTCGTAGAGCTTATGGTTTTTAAGGTACCACAAAGTAATTTGCCAAGGTAAAGTATTTTCAGCAGCATTAGTCATCATTATCGTCATTGTCATCATCTAAAAAAAACCCCAAAAAACAAAAAACAAGAAACACTTTGAAAGTTAGTGTTGGAGGATAACTATATCTCTGAACTTGAAATGCGAATGCCCCTATTTTAATGCTTTTATAAAGTGAGATGAATGTTTCAGTTCTAACTATGAGTTGTAAAAAGGCATTATGGCTCATGTCTCCTTTTCCTGCCTCTGACTTCCTTGGATTGGAAAGGAGATGACTGCATTTTTGCAGTGTGAGGCTGGATTACTTCAAGTGCAGATCAGTCTCAGGTTCTTAAAACATGAGCTGAAGACACCCATCCTAGAGGGAGAAGATTGTATAGGGGAAGAGGCCCAGTTAACAATAGCCAGACTCACAACTCCTGTAACTCCAAGCAATGTCCTCTCTATTGTACATGAGTAATACTCTAGTAACTACTCGCTCAGCGTCTCAGATGGGGAATCTGCTTCCTGCACCTAGCGGTAGAAGAAGATGGGATGGAAGTACTTTGGGAATGAATTTTCTAAATAGGGCCAGGGAGAGAGCTCAGAGGCATAAATACCTGCCTGGCAAGTGCATGGTCCTGAGTTCAATACCTGGTACCAAAAATAAATAATTAAATAAATAGTAGTCACACTGTATTTAATGAGGGGATCATATTCTGAGAAATGTTTGTTGTATGAGATCACCATTCTGTGAACATCCTGGAGTGCTTGAGTCCTTGTACAAAGCTAGATAGTGTGGGACAGTCAGTGGGCATGGCCTCTAGATGCAATCAAGTCACAAGCATGAGCTGCAGGAGGCTCCTGGCAGCATAGAACTGTATATTGTTGGACAGTAAACTTTTGATTTGAGTAGAAAGCATTCATACTAAAGCAACAGTTAAGTATAGTAAATACATAAACCATTAATAGCCATTGATCATCAGTATCATGCAGCATGTACAGTAGTTAATAGTTTGCACTCTTTTTGTAGATCTGGCAGCTCAGTAGGTTTGTTTACAATGACATCTCCACAAACAATTGAGAAATGTTGTGTGCTATGATAATGTGTCATTTCCTTACTTATGACATCACAAGGTGGTAGGAAATTTTCAGCTTCCTTAATAGTTTTGTGAGACTATTGTGTAAGCAAGTCAGCTGTTGATTGATGTGCTATTATGCAGCATATGACTTTTACTAGGAAAGATTCTTGATAACTGTTCTTGTTCCTTTTCTCATATTCCCTCTTTGTGAAGTTGGGAATTAGAGATGTTGAAAGTTGGCTTGGCTATGTTTCTATAGATATAAAGAGGTCTATATTATTGTTACTGTAGTTTAACAGATTGTAGTTTGTTCCTTTCTCCTTACATCTTACATCCATGGTCCTCTTCCTCTTCCTCCTCTCCTCATTCCCCCTTTACTCCTCCTCCTCCTCCTCCTCCTCCTCCTCCTCCTAAATTACTGGCTGGCATTTTCCATCCTCTTATTTTTTCTCACCTGAGATATTATTGAAAATGGGAATTCCTGAGCTAACCTTCAGCTGTAGTAGCAAGGGATTCAATGAAATACTGGAAAAGTAGTTCTGTGATGTCTCTGTGTATAAGAAACCTGTGGGCGTACTTTCAGAATGAAGAATCTGATTGAAGAAGTCTAGGGTGGGTTCTGAGAGTCTGCATTTCATTAAGTTCCCAGCTAGTGTTGATATTATTGTCCCATAGGTCACACTGAAGGCACCAAGGGACTAGAGTGTCTAATGTCATTATTATGGCATTTTAGTCCTTCTGTACTCTTGGCCCCGATGGCTCCCCAAAGCTCGTAATTCAAGGTTTCTGGAGTATTCTTCTATAGTTTCGCACAGATCTTACCTCTGAACTTTTGCACCAAATTGTCATCACTGTGTTCTTTCTGGTTCTCAACAGCCCTTTCAGTCTTAGCCCATAGTTGAGGTTTCTTCTGATATCTCCACCCTCTGAGATCCTTCCTCTCTAGCTTCCAGTACAAATCCCAGTCATCTGCCCTCTCTAATATGTTGGGGAAGGAAACCCTGCAGCTTCACCCTGCATATGAGTAGTCATATTCTTGTATATGTTGAAGTAAGATTTTTATATTTTTTTTAATACAGTCAGAGGCAAGGTTGAATGTCGCCAGCACTGGTTTATATTCAAATGCTGAAAAGATCTCTTTCTCATCCATGTTGCATACCATTCTCGTAGTTATCTCTAATTTATCTCTTCAAAATAATCCTGGGTGTGGCTATGATGGACATATGAGTTTATCATAATCATTTCTTTGGTTTTTCCTTAAGTAAAGGAAAATGCTCATATTTCACCAAGTGTGCCTTAAATTTCAGACTAATTTATCTGTATCTGTGTTTTGCACATCAAGATGTTCCTGATAGTTTTGTTCTGCTTCATAAAATGCAAACACCAAACCTTTTCCCTTAATCACTAGTTAGAAGATTTGGCTGTCCTTGGTTGTTTTCTTTGCTGATAGAAAGGTGTTAAACACTAGGTTCAGTGGAAGAAAATATTCCAAAATATTAATTTCAGTATAGTGCGTGATACACTCAGGGTTAAGGACTTGGTATGATGTAAATTTGAAAAAAATCTCTGAGACTTTTTTCATGAAGAATTTGTGGTATCATAGCTTTACTTTTCTCATAGAAATAATTTCTTGTACTTTTTCTGGAGATATCAATTTATCTCTAAAGAAGACAAACTTGAATCTTTTCGAATTCTGTCAATGGTTAGATATACTTCTATAATAAGATTATGCAATATTTGTGGTCTCCTTAATCTTACTTTTAACAGGAACATAAAAATAAATCTTTAGATAGTATCAGTCACCAGTCAAGCAAAAGTTCATGTTGCTATTTAAGGTAGAAGACAGGGGACAGCACATTTAAGTTCCTTTGTTGTTTTACACTATCATAGTGCTAGTTATGGGGTTTTGGAAGAGTATTTCATGTTCTAGGAGATTTTATTGAATGATTAGACCTTTCAATTTTTTAGTACTTTTCTCCTAAGTCTCGTAAGGTCAAAAATCATGAATAAATCCATGCTTGAAAGGTTTTAGATTCCAAGAGTTTTCAGTGGATTTCAAATTGGAGTGGTCTTTCAGCCCTGTTATTTGCAGGTTATTGGTAAATTTTCATACTACTGGCTGCAGTCTTGATGAATATATTCATGGACCATAGAGCATGACTTGATATTTAGAGGAATCAAACTGTGATATTTTAATAAAAAGTCAAATAGAGTTGGAATTTGTATTTGTGATTGAATATTTAAAGATTAATTTAAAAGTCTATGTGCTATTGTTCTTTTAATTCCATATTAATTATAAACATTTTACAAAATAGATGATAAACCACAAAGATGTTCTTAGGGAATTCAACTTAAGCCATCTCTCCTAATGCTAATCACAACACAGATGAAGTATTTATAAAAATTGAGATGTTTAGCTAAATAAATCCTAGCTTTCCTATTGACAAAAAAGCCAGTAAAAGTATAAATCATGAATATCTCAAAACTTAATGAACAGGACTGGCTCCTCTCACATACCATCGTGGGACTGGGAGATAGGTGATGGACAGGCAACATTAGTGGGGTGGAAAAGCTGAAGGAACATCAATAATATGAGTCAACAGATGGTAATTAAGTGTGTGGTTGGGGACAAAGACACATAGAAAGCAGCAGGCGGATATGGCCTCCCCTTTTATTTCTTTCTGAAATTTAATTTTATCTTTATTTTCCTTTTTTTCTTTTTTCTTTTCTAAGAGACTTGGGAGAATTCCAGCCACAGAAAAATAATCTGTACCCTTCAAACCCAGAGACCAAGATCAGATAATCCCTTGCTTACTTTTCATTCTTCTTCTGCCCTTTTCTCTAGCTTCCTGAAGTTTATATGATCACCTTTGATCTTAAATTTCCCAACCACATGTTAAACCTACTCTCTCAAGGTGAAACACTTTGCACACAAGGTCCTAATTTATGATAGGTTCTGTTGTAGATTTTGCTCTTATGTTTTAAGGTACAATATTAATAGCTACCACAGTTTGTTAGTTTCTAAACTATACTTGATGCTATTATCATTGCTAATTATACTGTTAGCTAAGGTGTCATATCTGTTGTAATCGTTGTTCTCCCTTTCTTAAAAGTACTGGGAAGCTCTGGGGTAATAACCTCAAAGAAGCTCAATACCAAGGGACTGAGGACTGGGCCAAACACATACATACATTCCACTTTTAGTTAATTGAGGAGGTAGTATCTTGGGAGAGACACAAACCAAGAACCTCCTACACACAGAAGATATCTTGAAGAACAGACATTTTCTAGAGAGATCTTGATGGATCACCTTAGACAACAAAATTTAAAACAAAAATGGAAATAGAAAAGGACAAGACATAAAGCACAATGCAATCTCAGAGCTCCAGTCCACCCAGAACATGCCCTGGAGACATTGAAATATAGGAAAAGGCAAGACACTCATTTGCAATTTCTGAAACAATAGGAACCAAAGTAAATAAACAAATCCATGAGGTTGTAGAGAAAATCAGATGAGAAATAATCTTTTTGGTTAAAAAATGAAAATAATTATGAAAGATTTACTCAACATATCTAAAGAAGGCATAGATAAAAATAGAGAGTAGAAACGTGATGGAAACACTGAATGAACAATACAGGAAATAATTAGAATATATGAAACAGATTCAAACAGATGCCCAGAATTAAGAATTCCATTGAAAACTGGCAAAACCCCTTCAAGGAAACTGAAGGTAGACTTTTAGACCTTGAACACAAGACCACAGCTAGCAATTATGAAAGGAAACATTTATTTAAAATAACAAGGAAACAGAAAATATTTCAATAGGGCCAGTGAGATAACTCAGCAGACTAAAGTGCAAACTTAGGCAAGCTCAAAGACCACAGTTCCATCCCTGGAAACCACATGCTGCACCAGCCCTGCCCCCAGAGCTGAACTGGCCACAGAGTCTGGGTGTGGGGGCACATACCTATAATCCTAGTGCTGAGGAGGCTGAAAACAGGAGGATCAGTGTGAGTCTGAGCTGTGTCCTTGTAACAACCAAATACATTTAAAAAACAAAAATATTTAAACAGCTCCAAGACAGTGCAAAGAAAAACAACATAAGATTGATAGGTGTCAACAGGAAAGCAGCAGTCAACACAAATGACATAAAGAAGTAAAGCAGACAATTTTCCAAGCATGGGAACATAATCTGACAGGCAGATAAGTGAAGCATATAGAACTCCAAACAGTGACAATCAAACTTAAAGTTCACCTAGAAATATAATAACCAAGATTCCAGAAATTCAGGGCAAGAACAAAGTATTAAAAGCTGTTAGAGAAAAGAAATAGATCACATATAAAGTAAAGCCTATTAGAATCATGGCTGACTTTTCAACACAAACCCTCATGTCAAGAAAAGTTTTGAGTGAAGTATTTTAAGTCCTGAAAGAAAATACCCTCCAACCCAGATTGATGTACCCTGAAACCCTGAAAAACTGTCTTTCAAAATTAATGGAGAAAGTAGATGCTTTCATGACAAAGAACAACTGAAAAAAAAAAAAAAAAATGAAAGATATTCTAGAAAGAGATGAAAATGATCACAATTCCAAGAACATCAATAGAAAGAAACCATCAGCTAAGGAAAGCAATTAAACAGAGATGAAAGACAGGGAACTTATAGCAAGGAAATAATGGAGCAAGGATAAGCTAAATCATATCAGTTACAGCTATCAATGTAAATGGATTCAATTCACTAATCAAAAGAAAGGGACTAGAAGAATGGGTCAAGAAATTAGATTGAACAACCAACTATATATAAGAAACATTTAACTCCAAAGAAACTCATAGACTGAAAGTAAAAAAAAAAAAAAAAAAAAAAAAAAAAACAAACTTCAAGAGATAGGAACCCAGATAAAAAGCAAGGGTAAACATTCTGTTTGCAGACAATATAAAATTCAAACTAAGAATAATGAAAAGAGGAAAGGCAGATTACTATATACTTGTTAGAGGAAAAATTTAAGAGGAAGAGATGACAACCACAAATATGTATTCACCAAATACCAGAGCACTCAACTATATAAAACAAATATTATTAGACATGAAAAATAAAACAAACAATAACACAGTTGCAATGAGGGAACTTAATATGCCATTGTCACAAAGAGATAGAAAAAGATATTTCTTTGTTGACTTTTTATCAACAAAGAAATAACAGAACTGAACCAAACCTATGAACAGGGTGACTCAGTAGATGGTTACATAATCATCCACCAAACATCATCAGCATACACATTCTTCTAGGCCACACCGGGACATTCTCTAAAATAGACCATATTTAAACCCACAAACATGCTTAAGAATATACAAAGGAATGGAAATTATTTATGCAGACTATCTTACCACAGTGCAATGAAATTGGAAATTAATGGCAAAAGAAACTACATCAACACATTTAAGTTAAATAACAACACCTTAACAATCAAGAGATCACAGATGAAATTAAAGAAGAAATGTAAAAATATTTATAATTACACAAAAATACAGATATAAAATACTGGAACTTGTGGGAAACAATGAAAGCATTCCTAAGGGGGGAAATTGTAGCAATGAATCATCACTTCAGGAAAAAAAGAATGAGCTCAACTAGACAAATCTAATGTTGTACCTCAACCTTCTAGAAAACAAAGAGCAAGTCATGCCCAAAGCTCATATAAGGGAGGAAATTATACAGATCCAAGCATAAATTAAAGAACAAAGTCTAAGAAAACAATGCAAAGAATTAATGTATCGAAGAGTTGCTTCTTTGAAAAAATAAAATAGATAAAACCATAGCCAACATTATTGAAAAAGGAAAAAAAAATCTTCAAATTTATGCAGTGAGGAATGATAAGAGTAAAACAGCTAAGGTTACTGTGAGAATTCAGAAAATCATCAAGAACTACTTTGAAAATCTTTACTCATGTAAGATAGAAAACAAAGAAGAAATAGACAGATTCCTAGATACTTGTGAATTACCAAAGCTGAATCAAGAAGACATAAAAAAGCAGGGGCCTGGGAGATAGCTCAGTGGAATAAGTACATGCTTGGCAAGTGCAAGGTCCTGAGTTAAATCCCAAGAGGAGGAGGAAGAGAAGGAGAAGGAGGAGGAGGAGGAATAAAAATTCTGAATAACACAATATCAGTGAGTGAAATTGAAAACATTGTTTAAAAGCTTAATAACAAAGAAGAGCCCTGATCCTGATGTATTCACGGCTGAATTCAACAAAAATTCAAAGATTTAATGCCAATGCTCCTCAATCTCTTTAATAAAATCGAAAGGAAGCAATAGAGCCTAAATCATTCCTGGAGGCAAGTATTACCCTGAAACCAAAATCAGAGAAAATCCCAGTGAAAACAGTGAACTACAGGCCAATATTTCTAGTGAACATAGATTCAAAATTTCTCAATAAGATACAAAATTCTGCACCAAATCATCAATAATATTATATAACCTGACTAACTAGGATTCATATGAAGATTGCTGAGAAGGTTCAAAAGATGCACATCAATAACTGTAATACATAGCATCAACAGAGCCACAGCCAAAAATCCCATGATCATCTCAAGAGATACAGAAAAATATTCTGATAAAGTCCAACATTCATTCACAATAAAACCCTACTGAAAATCAGAATTTGGTGGTCTTTACTGCAATCTGATAAAAACCATGCATGACAAAACAGCAGCCAAAATCATACTAAATGAAAAAAAAAGTGCGAGCTTTCACTCTAAAATCAAGAACAAGACAAGGATGTTCACTATCACCACTACTGTTCAGTTTAGTTCAGGCAACATTAATCAGAACAATTAGGTAAGAGAGAAATAAAGGGAATGAGGATAGGAAAGGAAGAAATTACATTATCATTATTATAGATCACATGATAGTCTCTATATAGAAGATCCCCAAAGCTCCACCATAAGACTTCTAGTTTTAATAAGCAAATTCAATAGCATAGCTGGACCAAAAGTCCACACTCAAAAATCAGTAGTATTCCGGTACACAAACAACAGAGTCACCGAGAAAGAAAACGGGGAATTCGTACCCTTCACAATAGCATCTAAATAAATGAAATACTTATGTATCAGTCTAGCAAAGGAGGTAAAAAGTCTGTACATTGAAAATTACAATACTTTGGGGTTGGGCAAATAGCTCAGCGGATTAAAGCGCCTGTAAGCAGGTGCAGGGGCTGGGGTTTGATCCCCGAGCCTGCCATGCCAGCCCTGCCCCCCGGGGTACACTAAAACAGCATTTGAGACTGGGTGTGGTGGCGCACACATACAATCCCAGATCTTGGGAGGCTATAAACTGGTGGATCACTACGAGTCTGATCTAGTAGTGAGACCCTGAATACCCTGTAGACCCTTCCCTAAAAAATAAAAAAAAGAAAGAAAATTAGAATATTTTGAAAAAGGAGAGCAAAAAGGATTTCAGAACATACAAAAATATCCCTTGCTAATAGATAGGAAGAACCAACATTGTGAAAATAGCCATACTCCCAATACTTTTATGTAGATTTAATGCAATCTCAATCAAAATACCATTATTGTACTGCATAGGACTAGACAAAAGATTCCTAAACTTCATTTGGAAATAGAAGAGGCCTAAAATAGCAAAAGCAATTCTGACCAACAAAGACAATGTAAGAGGCATCAGAACCCTTGGCTTCAAATTATATTACAAAATTTTCTGTGATGAACTCAGGATGATACTGGTAAAAAAGAACCCAGACCTGAGGATCAGTGGAACAAATTAGAAGATACAGAAACAACTACAAACACATTCAGCCAACCTATCTTTGACAAAGGTGCTTAATATGTTCACTGAAAGAAATATATCTTCTTCAATAAATAGTTCTGGGTAAACTGGCTCACTACATGGTGAAGAATAAAACTATACCCACATCTATTACCAAGCATTAAGCTAAAATAAAAATGGATCAAAACTATTAAAACAGAAACATTAAATCTGGGGCCGGGGAGATGGCTCAGTGGAATAAGCGCTTCCCTGGGAAGCACAAGGGCCTGAGTTCAATCCCCGGTTCCGCCAAAAAAAAAAAAAAAAAAAAAAAAATAAAATAATAATAATAATAATAATAAAAATTTAAAAAAAAAAGAAACCTTAAATCTACTGGAAGAAAAAGTAGGTAGGAATCTTGAAGACAAAAGGATAGGCAGAGAGTTCATGAATAAATTTAAAACTGCATGGGAAGTACTTCATTGAATCAACAACTGGGATCTGATCTTATTAATTAAGAAGCTTTTGTATATCAAAAGAAATTACCAGGGGCATGAAAAGAGAACACACATTGGGAATCATTTTAGCCAGTTGTCCCTCAGCTAAAGGACATATATAGAGCATATAAAGAATTGAAAAAATCATACCCACTGTCTTAACTACTCTTCTCTCGTTGCTGGGACAAATACCTGACACTCAAAGGAAGGAAAAGTTTATTTAGCTCACAGTTACTGGAGGTTTCAGTCCATACTCAGCTGGCTCGGAGGCAGAGCAGGACATAGCAGAGGGCAACCTTTCATGGTGAGGGCAAAGAGCAAGAGTGCAAGGGAGGGGTAGCAGCAGCTCAAGCAGCTAGCTTCTCTTCCCACTTTACATTGTAATGCAAATTACCTGCCCCAGGGCAGGGGCAGCATCCACACCCACAGTAATCAATCACAAACTCCAGAAGCCACCCCAAGACTGCATGAGTCTTTGGAGGGACACCTATACACAAACCATAACACCCCCCAATTAAGAATGGGCATCTTATATGAAAACACACTTCTCAGATGCAGAAATGCCAACAGTCAATAAATTCATGAAGAAATGTTCAACATTATTGATGATTCAAGAGATGCGAAAAGAATAACTATCATGAAGAAATCAACCAATAGTAAATGCTGGTGGAGCTGTGGGGAGCAGGAAATCTTCTTCACTGTTGAGAGTGCAGATTGGTATAACCACTGTGGAAATCAATGCGGAGATTCCTGAAAAATCTAGGATTAGCTGTGTCATGTGACCCAGATAGTCCCCCTTATGTATATTTTCCTAGAAGAATTAAAAGCATCATACCACAGAAATTTGCATTCCCTTGTTTATAACAGCACATTTTGTAACAGCTAAATCTTGGAAACAACCCTAGTGCCCATTAACTGAGGAGTAGAAAAAAAGATGTGATATTTTTATACAATTAAGTACTATTCAGCTATAAAGAAGGATAAACTTGAAACTTTTATAGGCAAATAGATATAACTTGAGACCATATTCATAAGTGAACTAAATCAGACCCACATGTGTAAACAATATATTGTCTGCTTGGGGTGTAAAATTGAAAGAGTAAATAAATTCTAAAATGTAAAATAGACATTGTGAAATGGGAAGAAATTGTTTAAAAGAAACCTGAATGGGGAAAAGGAGAAAGAAAGGAAAAGGGAGAAATACAAGTTAGCTATGGTATTGTATGTCTTAGTTCACTGAAAAGGAAGCTTCATACTAGTATTGATTGGAGAAAATTTTATGCCTGTATATTGGACTCTGCATATTTGCTTTGTAGATGAAAATATGAATTGTACTATCTATTTTTATTCTCTTGTTATTTCATTATGAAATTCCATTTTAACTTGTTTCAGTAAAGAATTAATGAATGGCAAATCTGGTAATAACTCAGAAGTTGAGGATAGGACAATGTCATTTTAATGACTATTTACTTGAATTCAAGTTAATTATTTTTATTTTCAGTAAATGAACTATACTTTTCAACCATTTGGTTAGTTTATCCCACTTGTTGAGACACAACAGAGAAAGTACTTATATTTCTGAAATTGAAATTTCACTGGGCATCCTGTGTTTTTATATATTAAATATGGCCAGTTGGACATTATTGCTTTGAACAGAGATAAGACATTGATCTCAGAGCAAGAGTTCTAGAGTGAATAGAACTGAGACAAACTCCAGCAGGCCCTCCAGAATGTTCTTGGGAATGGTGATGTTTATTTTTAAAAATGAAAATAGTATTCAAGATAAGAGAGTTCATCTTAATCAAGAGTCCATTAACAGGAGAATCTTAACCAAAGGACTTGCACCACAGAGGCCTAAAACAGCGCTAGAACTTCAGTGGAAGTGGAATTCTTTACATCTATTTTTAAATTTCAGGTGTATGATACATGAACGTTGAATTAGTAGATTTCTTTGGTCAGTCTGCTATTAAGGGGAATTAACCTGCTATGAACCATGCTAAATGGCCTTTAGGACTGCCTCATTAAATTCTTCCAAGTCCGCAGAGATGTGTAGGTCACATTGATGACCTGTTTGCCCATGTGTCATTGTTTTCGTGGGCTCAATTCAGTGAAAGTCATTTAAATCATCTGCTGGTCATTTATATCTCCCTCCTTGATAAATGCCACATCTTGACGCATAGGGTTAAAAATTACCAAATGTGGAACAATAGTAATAGATACCTGGATAACTTTCAGATTTCATTCTTTTGTGGGAAATAAGATGTTGACATGCCAAAGTGTGTGATATGATATGTTGCTGTGACACTTGGGAGATGTGGATAGAAATCAAATATAAGAAATGATTTTAGATGGGCATGTGCCTTTCCATAGTGGTTAATTTGCCTCTGCTCTTCTTTAGTTACATAGGTGCAGTGAAAAGACACCTTCTCCTAAATTTTATCTAGTCACCCCAAAACTTGTAATCTGATTAGAAATCAGCTTTGTTCACATTTCAGACTTAGAAAGTTTAACTCATTCATGTTGACACTTGTAAGTTGAAATTCTTTTAAAGTAATAAAATGTCATTATTTTAATGATATACTTAAATTGGATTATAAATTATTTGTATATTATATTGATGTTTTAAATATGGGATCATTTTTTGGGGGTAACTTTACCATTCCAGAAATTTGAGGTTCATTTGTCCATCTTACTGTTCTAATTTTCCTGGCCTATAGCAACATACATTTAGAAACTTTAATCTTCTCCCTACGGTACAAACCTGTGAATGTTCTTTGTGTCTGTATTTATTTCACTTGGGCACATATTCATTGAACAAGATCAGGTAATGTGCGTAGACTCCCACCCATTTCCTGAGGGGAGAATGCTATTAACTTTTGTCACCTATTGATGTTCCAAGGCAGAGTAAATGTTATTGAGAGAAATGACCATTATGTTGCAACTCTTCTATTGGAAATACAGGAGAGAGATTTGGAATGAGGATGCCTATTTACCAATTACCAAAAATTTAGCTGGTTATTGAGCCAATGTTTTGAATCTCTCATTTGTAAGTGTTTGTTTGTTTCTTTTTTTAAAAATATTTTTAGGTAAGGGTCTACAGGGTGTCCAGGGTCTCTCTACTAGATCAGACTCATGTTGATCTGCCTGTTTACAGCCTCCCAACAACTGGGATTACAGGCGCATGCCACCATGCCCAGTCTCAATTGCCTTTTCAGCATGCCCCAGGGACGGGGGGAGGCCAGCACAGCAGTCCTGGGGATCTAACCCCTGTCCCCTGCATCTGCTTGCAGGCACTTTAATCTGCTGAGCTAGTTGACCAGCCCAGTGTTTGATTCTAAGAGAATGTGCTGTTCAAAATATATTGTTCTTGTTAATCTATCAATAGATATTGTTCTACTGTGCAATAGTAGGATATCATATATAACAACTCATGTTTCAAAATAATTAGAAGAGTATGAAGTTTCAAAACTCATAAAAGTGATAAATATATGAAAAATGAAATATATGAGATTACCCTGTCACATTATACATTGTGTACATGTACTAAATTATCATACTGTACCCTAGAAATATATACATATATCTGTTCAAAAGACATAATTCCATAATTTTTATGCTGATGTGCTGTGTTTGTTATATGCTTAATTTAAAATCAACATGATATAGAAATGATCCCAGAAAGTATGAATTCTTATGAAGTTTTGGAGAAAACAAATAAAAATGTATGAAATAGTCAAAGGCGAGGAGTAATTAGTTTTGCTTGCTTGCTTGATTCCATCCTAGACCAGCTCAGCTCTGCCTGTGCTGCCTCAGTGTGTCTGCAAAGTGATGGTGCTCAATCTCTTTAGAACCCAAGGTCAGAGTCAATTTTCTCAATGTCTGTTACCCAGGGTACTACTAAAATAAAGATTAGAAAATCTTCCTCTTGGTCCTCAGCATTTGGGTTGCTTGGCTTAATAAATTAAAATATAGGATATTTAGTTACATGTAAATTTCATATGAATAATAATAATGTTTAAGTATATGTATGTTGAATAATAATATTTTGTATTTATCTGACAAACTTTCCCATGGTCTGTAAATGCTCATTCATTTGTTCTGTGATGAGATCTGGCCATGGCTCCTTTCGTAAATTCCCCAGATGAGTATAGTTTGCAGTGCTAGATTAACAGGGTTTTAAGTTTCCTGTCCATAGTTAAAAATGTCCACAAAAATGCAACTCTCAAATTTCCCTGCTGTGTTGTTCATTATGACAGAGTTGAAAAGCTTTAAGAAGCATCCTAGTTAATTCTGGTTGCTGGAGGTGTGTGGACCACACTCGGACAAACACTGTTTCAGAGCATATTAGAGAGCTCTGGTATTTTTCCCCATTCCATTCTTCCTCTTGTTCCTCTTTCCTCTCTTTATCTTCTTCCTCCTTTTCCTTTTTGTCTCCCATTTATGTCTTTTCTTCTTCTTCCACTTCCTTCTCCTCCTCTTCCTTTCTTTTCTCTCTCTTCTCCTCTTCTCTTTGCTCTCATCCTCTTCTCTCTTTCCTCCCTCCTCTCTGTTCTCTTGGCCTCCTTATTCTTCTAAATTAGCATTATGTTGTTTTTATGTTATTAAAAAATCTCAGAATAATAAAATTCCAAGGCTTAGTATAATGCACTGGTTAAAAATGAAAAACATTTATTTTAATATATTAGAATAAATAATATGAATTAAGATGTTTTACTGAAGAATATTAAAATCAATATGGATTGTGTTCTTTTGTTTGCTATCATTTCTCGTGTGACATCAAGTTCAGATTTAATGGGATCTTCGTGACGGCAATGTGTTTAACGTTGAGAACCCCGTTCTCTCAGGGCTCTGGTCTTCGGTCACTGGAGGAAGTGACCTTTGAAGACACTAAATCTGGGGAGTTGACATAATTTGGGACTGGTTGTAAACTCATGCTGAGCAAAATGTCTGTGAGAATGCACTTTACAAGGTTAATGGGCTGATTTTTTTTTTTAAGATTGTACTAGGAAAAATAATGTAGATAATTAATACTGATAGTGCCGAGGACTGATTTGTTCTTTTTTTTTTCATTTCTTATGTAATTTCAATAATAAAGAGAGCAAAAGCATTCTGTCTTATTTTAGCCTAGTGGTTTCAGTGAGTTCCGAATCAATATTTTTGCTAAGACTAGACATAAACACACAGAAATGAATATTGTGCTTCATTTTTAAGGCTCATTTACATGGAAGGAAATCTATACTGCTATCAGTGATCCAAAGTGATCCCTTTGGGTATGATTATTTCTCATGTTACTACTGAGCATAAGCCATGAAGCCTATTTTGTGTTAGTAGTCATTTTTATACGTGGTCACTAACACCAAGTCCCTTTAAATGATTCTTAGATTTGTTTTTAATATATTTACCCATTTTTTCCCAATTTTTCCCCTACTATGGAAATAATTCAGGTCATATTTCTTTTTCTTTCTTTTCTTTTGGTGGAACAGGGGATTGAACTCAGGCTCTTGCTCATGTCAGGCAAACACTTATTCTACTGAGCTATCTCCCAGGCCCCTTCAGGTCATATTTCTAAGTCTTTCTGCTTAGAACATTTTTTTTTTTTTTTGCAAAATAGAACAATCACTGCTTGCTTTTTATTACTGGCATTCATTAGCTAGCTGGTGGGATCAAACTGTCTAAGCTGTGGAGGGGCAATTGTACAGACTAAAAGCCACCATCACTGTTAGTGCTCCCACGTCCTAGCTGTATGTGTTTTGCAACTTTGGTTCTAGTAAACTCTTGCAGACACTAGTAACTGGGATGCACACAGTTCTT
Organism: Octodon degus; assembly: GCF_000260255.1. Lineage (NCBI taxonomy): Eukaryota > Metazoa > Chordata > Mammalia > Rodentia > Octodontidae > Octodon > Octodon degus. The sequence goes on along the minus strand of NW_004524736.1, from coordinate 2,775,586 downwards.
TTGAAGAGTCACAATGACTTTACGCACATTTTGAAGATTTGTCTAAGGAAGAGGGCTGTGGAGCACTTAAGAAAGGAGTAGTTGCTAATCCTGTCACCAGGTCAGGAGCTTCAGCTCAGACTTCTAAGTGCCTTGCAGCAGAGTGTATGTAAGTGCTCCAGCTGGCCCTTGCATGTGCGCCTTCCCACCTGCAGTGCCTTCTCTACTCAATCATAACTGTCTCTTATTAGAACAGACGAGATCATGCAAAATAGTAAGTGCAGTTTTGGGGTAGCTGTTTCCAAGGAAAGTGTTACTTTTTTAGTGTTGATTAGAAAGGAAGTAGAAAAAAAAAAAAAAACAGGACACTGTCTAATTACAAATAGAAAAAAGAAAACAAGTAAGTGAAAGCAAGCTGTCGGAAAACTGTCATGAGAAAATGTCACAGAGCAGGATGGGGGAGGGGACACTCATCCAGCTGCTGTCTATCTCTGGAAGGGAAATGAAGGTATGAAGGGATAAGTGTGAACATGAGAGAGCACTCTGTAGTCTAAATTGTCTTTCAGGGCGCGCATGATGCAAGTTCCTCAGGTGAACTTCAGCAGGGGAGAATACTAGAAAAGGGCTGAGTAAGGAACTAGCTGAGGAGCAGCGCAGCAGAGACCAGAGCAGGAGGGCCCATGTGCTGTCACCAGCCATCGTGTTAGAGAGCAGAAAATGTCCAAAGATGATAGAAAGCCTGGCTTATTTTGTTCCCTAGGGCCACTGAAACAACTTAGAGTGATTCTACTATTCAAGATAGAGACGGGGGAAGACCCACTAGCTTTTGTAGAAGACATCATGTTTTCTAGAGGAAAAGAAGGGTTTATTTTCTAGAACTGTCCATGGGTGGTATTCAAAATACTTGAATGTTAGGGGCTGCTGAGGTATAAAGTTGGGAAACAACCACGTTCCGATCTTTTAATGAGTAAGGCTGAGAGTAATTTAGAGTAACTGCACCTAATTGTTTATAGTTTAAGCCAATGACCTGCAAATCTGAAGGTTCAACTGAATCACTTCGGTAAAAGCTAGGTGGTGGGGCTCCAGCCAAGAGTGTCTAATTTAGCAGAGCTGTGGTGAGCCCTGAGAATTGACTCCTTTAGCTTCCCTGTGAGAGTGGTGCTGCAGTTGATGGTACAGGGATCACACCGTGCCAATCGTAGGTTAAGTGCTGCTTTGATAACTGTGGGTTTCCTAGAGCAGTGAATTTTGTTTGAAAGGGAACATAGCTCTTCACTCTGAAGTTCTTTGAAATTCCCATAAAAAACAGATATTGACCAGATGTGAAGAGGCTATGCAGGACTGGAGCCATATGTGACCTCCTTCTGGCCTCCCCTAGACTCTTCCTGGGAGGTGTCACGGGCCCTTGACCTCTCCTGCCTCCCAGTAAGGTCTCCCAGACACTGGAGTAAGAGCATTGTACATATACCACGAGACTTTTAAATCATACTGAGGGAAAAATTTCATTTATAATCTGTGAATTTTCTTTAAAAGTATATTTACAAATACCAGAAACTCCTAAGTACTGAAGCTGATGGCACCAGCAAGATCACATTCACAGTGAGGAGGTGCAGAGAATGCTCAGGTGGGCCTATTCAGCATCTGTTTCCATCTCTGCATCTTTCCAAAAAACCTGTTTTCCTGTAATTATATGTTAATTTCAGGACACTGATTAATAGTCTGATTAAAATTGATGCTTATCTCCTTCAGAGTTGTGTTTCATTTTTATGGAATGCAGTTAACCACTCGTATGTGCTTTTCCTCACCTGTTGAGCCTGAGAGGTTAATATCCACCTTTCACAATTGGCAACAAATTATATTTTATGAGCAGGTTACTTAGGACCTTTGAGGCCTGTGCTTTTGAACACCATCCTGGTCACCTTGGCACTATATATTGCAAGTCAGTTTCTCCTCCAAAACTCTTGAGCAAGGAGAAAAAAGAATACTTTTTCCACTCTGTGCTGGGATGCATGCAGAATTCAACCTGTGAGTCACTATCTCAAGTTGGCAGCCTCCCTGGTTATGGAGGACTTAAAAAAAACTGATCGGGGAAGGTTGGCTCGTGAGGCATCGCTTTGCATTTAAAGTTTCAACATAGTGCAGAAGGTGGAAAGATAATAGTTAATCTCAAAAAGTTACGTGTTGCGAATGCAAGTCAGAAAGAAAATGTAAAAAAGAAAGGGGGCAGCAAGAAGATATTCAATTATCTAAACATAACACCTCAACCTAAATCTTTTTTTTGTGTGTTTGTGTGAAACAAGAATGTAGCAATGCAATGTTTTTAAGAGATATCATTTTTTTTTCTAGAATTACGGGCTATACCTGAATTGATCTCAGTCATATTCTCTTTATTTCTGTCTGTTTCTGTCTCTGTCTCTCTGTCTCCATCTGTATGTCTTCCAAAAACTGTATGTAAAAGGCATACAAGTCATTCGACATGGAATGGGGGAACACTCTATGTTAATAAGCAGAGCACTTGAGGCTGAGCACTTATTCCAACAGATGCTTAGTCTCCATTTAGGACGCTAGCACTCTCATTTATCAAAAGGCACCCTAGCAGTCTCAAAGAGTTAGTGAGGATGTCACCTTTCCCCCTTACTCCCTACTGGAAAAGCATCTGACACATCTTGCAATCTCACAAGCCAGCAGGCGCCCTGTGACATTCACGGCAAGTTATTCTACTCAGAGCTCAGCTTGTCTACCCACGAGCCGTCAGGCCCTTCTGCCTGCATCCTTGCTGCGGCGCTTTCTCATTCACCTTCACCTGTTTGGACTCTGGATGGCTCTTGCCATATGTTCCTACCACCATTAGTGCAGCCTTTCCCCAGAGGTGGGCTCTACTTGGCAAATACCTCTTTCCCCTCTGACTGCCTTGCACAATCATAAAAGTCAGCTGATTCACTCCTAGGACTTAGGCCTTCAGGGAAAATATGCTTTTAAATAAAATGCTAGCATAACATCTTGATATACCAATAAGCATAAGTGTTAATGTGTAACTAAATTTCCAACGTTTAATTAAAAATAGTGTGAATGAAAATATCATCTCATGTCTTCTAGAAGCTACGTGAAGATAAATTTCTCCTTAGAAACTAGGGTGTTCACCTATTTAATGACAAGAAATTTTAATAAACACCTCACCCTATATTCTGCATTTAATTTTATTTTTTAATAAAAGCTGGCTATCATTACCATGTCTTTTGAGATATGTTCTTTCACATACTTGTTTTGGATTTGAAGAAGTGGTTGGATTCCATTGTGTGTACTGCTAGCTGGGAAACAGTTTAGTAACTCAAACCTGAAAGAAATTCAAAGAGAGTTTTCATTTTCCTCCTTTTCCAGATATATTAATCTCCTGGTCTACCTGACATAACCTACCTAGCAAAGCTCATCTAGAAAGTCACTGTATAGAAAGAATAAGTGCTGTGAGTAGTAGAAGCAACTTGTACTTTCCTTTCCACTAGAATGACATAATTTTAACAAGTCATGATAGCAGATAATATCCATCTATTTTATGGAGAGCATTTTTCATATTTCTTCGGGCTTGTTATTTGTCACTGACAAACAAGAAGCTCCTTTCTCCTGATGCTGAGCTTTAGTTATTTGTATTTTAAATCTGTGTTATTTGTCATGCTCTATGGGGTTTTAACATTTTTAAAAAGAAAATAGCACCATGGAACATTAACCTGTGCATCTGGATGCAGGTCCTGACGCGGGGAGCCCCCGCCTCAGAACCGCAGAGTCCCCGCTGCCTGTCAGGGCGGTGAAGACAAAGAGCTTGAAGCTGCCATAAATTTATAACATGGAAGCTGACTAGGAGTTTCTTGCTGTTTCTTTATGTGTTGCCTTGTTCGCAGGGCCATAATTATAAACTGATTACAGCCAGAGAAAAATCCCTTCATTGTATTCCCTACTGAATAGTAATTACTCTGTTGTTGTGTTTCCTTGTGGGTTTTTTTGCTAATCTTTTGAACATTATTAAGCTCTCTTAGATTTCAGTATGGCTTCTAGCAAGCAGGCAATGCAAAGTGAGTGTAATATGTGTAAGCTGCGTATGGCAATCATCTCACTGCGTGTTATAAATCATATTGCGGACAAGCTAAGTGCACTGTAAGCAACACAGTGTCTTGTTCCCCAATCTGTAGTCGTTTCATTTGTTTTCCCTTTGCTCTTTTTTTCTCCTCTTCCTTGAAAATACTTAGGTAGATTAGAAAAGGCTGTTTCAAAGTTACAGTGCCACATGTTACGAGGCTTTAAATATATTCTAGAAAACGGTGAAAGTCTATTTCTGCATGAAGAATATCTTATCTTACACTGAGACTGCATTTACAGTAGCCCAGGAACAAAACTATGGGCAGTTTCTCTTCCTGTGTTGGGCTGATTTTGTTTTGTCTTGTTTGTAAATTGACCGAACAGACCCGATTGCCGTCTCATAAGCATAGTCTCCTAAGGACAAGCTTTCATTAGTCTAATGCTTTTTGGTTTGCTCCTAATTTTATGTTTAATGGCACAGATGTGATGAAGCTCTTGGCAGGGTAAAGTAGAACTCATTCTTCATGTCCTTTAATGAAATTATATTTTATTTTATCATTGCAATAGATGGCAGAGGAGGATCAAATTTTGCTCAGTTTGTAAGGCATAGGAACACTAAAATAAGGGAACTAGGGCTTGGGACATAGCGTTGTGGTCTAAATGCCTTCAGGGAAAGCTCAAGGACTTGAGTTTGATCCCCAGTACCACATGCGGTACCACCCTGAGGGCCACTGAAACTGGGCGTGATGGCACACACCTGTAATCCCAGTGCTAGAGAGGCTGAAATAGGAAGATCTGTACAAGTCTGAGCTGCATAAGTGAGGCCCTGCACCAAATAAATAAATAAATAAATGATTAAAAAAATTTCAGACTTCAGTTCCAGTAGAATTTTCCTTAGGTGAAAAAATTATATAATCAGAGTATAACAAATCGATTGTGAATGTAAGAAGATATCAATATCTAAACATAAAAACAGATATATACCAAATTATTAAAGTATATAAATAGAGGCCTTAGCAAGTCCAAACTTGAAAGGTTGTGAATAAATTAAAAGGTTATGAATAAATTAATAATTAGTGAATCACAAATTAAAAATAAATAAAATAAAAACATGACTTGAAAAGTTGCCCAAAGAGAACAGAACCTATTTTTTTTTGGTAAATATAATATGAATAGAGAATCTTGAGGACTATTTTCTTATAATTAGCTTGAGAGGGCAAAATAATTTGATACATTTTGTTATGTAAAACTTCACTTTTGAAGAAGCTGTTCATTAATATAGAAATTCACATTCTTATTGCAGGTGTGCTTATATGTCTAGTTTAAAATGGCAAGTACCAGGCCTGGCCAAATAGCTCAGCAGATTAAAGTATCTGCAAGCAGGCTCAGGGGCTGGGGGTTTAATCCCTGGGCCTGCCATGCCTCACTGAGACATGCCTGTAATCCCAGCTCTTGGGAGGCTGTAGACAGGCGGATCACTATGAGTCTGATCTAGTAGTGAGACCCTGAACACCCTGTAGACCCTTCCCTAAAATACAAAATAAAAATAAAAAATAAATAAAGTAAAATGAAATGGCAAGTGTCTAGTTACAAAAGGGACACTGGGATTTTATTGGAGTTATAGTTACTTCTGCTCCCTTTTTGTTGTCTCCTGGAGATCTTAGGAGAAGATCAGTGTGGAAGAGTGGAAACAGCTTCCATCAGTCTTTTCTGATTCTTTCCTATACCTATAGAACCTGTTAATGACTGGAGCCCTGAGGTGAGATGATGCCAACACAGTGCTTCCCGGCTGGCAGCACCTCGGGCAGTACCCATCGTCACTACCTGTATTTCTGTGGGACACTGCATGCCTCACTGGCATGGAGAGCCTGTTGGGCAGGGGTAAGAGGAGATAATAACAGCTATTTAGAAGAGAAAATTGATCTAGAACTGCAAAAGCAAGAGGCATTAGAGACTTAGTTTCCATCACAATTTGTTTAGATAAGTAGCAAATACAGGGGTAGAAAAGAGCAATATTGTGGTAAAAATATCATTTACATAATAAAAAAAGATAAAGCTCTGCAAACCTCTCATTTGTGAAGTTGAAAAAACAACGGACCATTGTTATGCTATTCAAAATTCCATGTCAGATCATTGATCAGCTTTTAAGTTAGACCAACATGTCTAATTGATTGGCAGAAATTCCATATTGATGGCAATAATCATTTGAGAACTCTGAGTCTGTCTTGTGTATTATATTTATTTTTAAGCTATAAGAGTATGGAGTGGAATAACTAGTTCTCAACAAGGAACACAATTGGCTTTATGACAGAACTCAGTAAAGCACATGGTTCTGTTATGAGGGGGCTGGTAAAGCTAACAGAGAAATCCACCTTTCATTAGGTGGCAGTGGGAAGGACTCTGCTATGCTAGCACTCATCTAAGAAGGCGAGGACACAAGGCACTGCTTATTGAGATACTACTAGGTACACTTGAAGTAAAATGATCAATGAAAATAAAAGCATTCCCTGCCCAATTTCTTAAAATTGGATAAGAAACAAAGACGAATTTAGAAATGCCCAACATGTGGGCGTGGTGGTGCATATCTGTAATCCTAGCACTCAGTAGGCTGAGATAGGAGGATCACTGTGAGTTTGAGACCAGCTTGGGCTACAAAGTGAACTCAAGGCCAGACTGAATTATACTGCCAGACCTTATCTTAGAATGACAAAAAGAAAAAAAAAAAAAAAAAAGAAAGAAACACCAAACAGCAGAACACATTTAAAACATTTTTATTCTTCATTTAAAGTTCTTTTTATGTACTTATTAACTTAAACATAAAATATGAATATTAGACTTTTTATGGAGTATCTGTTATGTTTTAATCCAGGTTAAAATTGCATAATGCCAGCATTTCATTACTCTTACTTGTTTCTTTTTTGGAGAAAATTTTTAAAATCCCCTTTTCCAGCTCTTTAAAGTGCGTGGCATGTTGTCGGTATCTACAGTCACCTGGATGTGCAGCAGCATCACAAAGCTTCTCGCTTAGCTCTAACCGTGACTCAGGACCGCTGAGTAGGCTCTCTCCACCGCGCCCCACCCCTCCCCTTTCTAGTTCTATAACCACCCTTAGAGGAGATCAACTGTTTTGGATCACCTGTGAGTGAGACCAGACTTGCCCTTTTTTTATCTGCCTCGTTTCACTTAATATAATCTACAGTTCCATCTGCACTGTCCCAAATGATAGGATTTCATTCTTTTTTTTTTTTTTTTGAGAGAGAGAGAGAGAGAGAGAGAGAGAGAGAGAGAGAGAGAGAG
>NW_004524736.1:2763983-2768142 GCF_000260255.1 Octodon degus | reverse complement strand
GCTGGGGGATTGAACCGCGGTCCCTGGTGCCTTGCCAAGCTTGTTCCAAGTAGGTGCTTTAGACCACTGAGCCATCTCTCCAGCCCAGGATTTCATTCTTATTATGTCTGAATAGTATTCCTTCCTTTGTTCATATGAACCACATTTTTATCCTTTCATCAGTGCAATAGTACTTGGATTTGAAGGCAGCCAGAACATTCATTAATTCAGTGAGGAAGTGAAACTAGAAGCAATATTCATGTTTAAGGAATTTTAAAGTTTAAAGTTTATCATGCTAAATGACTTGTGCGTTAGGAAAATGGGTACACCAATATGGTAGAAACCACAGGTATTATTTGGTTGTTTATTTACAGCATTTTGAAGGAGGAAGTTATTATTGGCTTATTCGTAGGTAACACTAAAACTAAGGCATGTAACATTACTTACCAGACATAATAAGGATATAGGAAATTCTATGGTAAATTTTCTGTTTTTCCTACTCTTCTACTGTCAATCAAAGTAGTGGTGCGTGTGTTGCTGCCTGTGGACTTAGATAAAAACATCATAGTTGTAAAACATTAGACTTACACTCAGCTGTGAGCAACAGAGGGTGAAACACTTAAGCGACTGATCTTATAATTATATTTTTCTGTCTGGCAAAATCCAGAGGAGGCAGTCCAATAATAGCGTGGGGACTCTGTCTTACTTAAGCAGCTGGGAAAACTATTCCTTCTAGTTTATTGTTCTGTTGTCTTCGGGGTATGACTCTAATTGCTTGTGGTTGTACATGTCAGGAATGACTTGGGTGATCGCATCTCCTTTTCAGGGCCCAGGAAAGGGTGGAAAGATAGTAAGGCGCTAAAAGGCTTATGCCGAGGTCTTCTAAGCATGATTCCTAAAAGTTACCAAATTATACATTTGCCTGCACCTTACTGGCAATTAACTTTAGCCACAAAAAAATTTTTTAAATGAACTCTTTATTTTGGTTGGCCGTGTGCCCACTAAAAACCATCAATTCTAATACCAAGTAAGAAGTGGTGATTGGTATTACCATACAGTTAATCATCCCTACCAAGATAGACTTGAGGTAGGTTTGGGATAGAAGTCAAATGTAGGTGTTAACAGAAGCTTACATGTCCTTCTGAGAAGCCTGGTGTTGAAAGGAAGGGTGTTCACTTTATGACTGTAATGCCTAAAACTCTCAACCCTAAATGCATTTGGTTGAAAGACTAGTAGAAAAAAATCACAGAAATCTTACTTTATACAGAAGTTAAACACAAAAATATGATGAATGTCACAGGGCAAATATTTACCAGGTACTTATTGGTGTTAAAAGGGACAGGTCTCTCTGGGGACTTGGTAATACATTATATCTTCACCTAAATCCAGAACACTAGTTTCAAGCTTATGCTTTGTTATTTAGACCTGATTTGTAATTTTAAAAACCTAAAATAGATTAAATCAATGGATACTGTATCTGGGATGTTGGTCTTGTAATTATATGACAGCAGACAAATTACTAAACTATCTGAGATCAGGTTTTTTTTTTTTTTCAGTAAGAGTAATATATCTTTTCTTGCAGACTTTCTGTAGTCTATGTGAGAACACTTCCAACTTTTCCAAAATGGAGTTGGCTCTTTCTACAGCCCTATGAGCACCCAGTCTCTTTCAGTGTCTAAGTAGAAGGCTATTTATGAACATTTGTACACTTGGACCATTATGTCTAAATGTTTCTTTTGTCATATCTCCTCTATTTCCTATCCTAGTTCTTGGTGCCAGTAACATAATTTTGGTGGTAAAAATAAATCGCTTGAAAAACGAATTTACTAGAAATATATTTAAAGTGCATCTCGGGCTACGATTTTCACATAAGTTCTAAATTTATCAAATTTCTATTTATAATTTTCTCACAAAATGTGTTTTGATATTCAAAGCATATGAGGAAAGTTTGAAGATGAAAATATTTTCAATTCATTCTTTTATTTGCATGCATTGAAATTTTAAAGATGAAAATATTTTTGATTTTTTTTTTCCTTTACACACAAGGCTAATAACGAGACAGTCTGACGAGTCAGGCTCTATCCCTCAAGGTAAAACCAAATTGTTGCCAGACCAGGTTCTTGGTCGTTAATTTAGCCCTCCTGGGACATATTCCCACTTTTGTTTTGGAATGTTTTCTAGATCCCGATAGAACAGACATGAACCATAAGCTATAATTTAATTTACACGTAGTGTTGAAGAACACTACATTTTGCATTAATTAGATATTCTTTTAGGAAAAGGCTTGTCACACTAACTCAGTCCTTTCCCATTGTAAGTTAAATGCTCAAGCCACGAGTTTGATCTTAAGCAATACTATGTGTGACTTCTATCTAATGAGTACTGATGTTCGGTGTATTGTTCAGGAAGTGTTGACATACAGCTAGAGGTTTCTGATTTATGAGCTTTTTGAAATGAGCAGTCAGGTGACACTTCCCTCATCTCGGATCTGTTGTTTCAACCCTGTCTAGTGCTGTTAGTCTCAGATGATATATTTCCTCTATTATGGAAATTATCCTGCTGGTATTTTAGGAAAGAAACAACAACAATATACTTCTACTAACTCTACTTTATATGTGCATTTATTTGAGCATAAAAATAGAAGGCATAGATTATTACCTGATCAGCATTTCCTCCAAAGTACTTTAATATATGTTGTCATAGTTTTGTAGAATAACAGTTCATAGAATATTAAAATGAAAGAGATGAGGTCCATGGACAGCTAATTGGTGCTACTCAATATATACCCTTCTTTATCTAGAAACTTTGTTCAGGTTGGCTTATTAATATTGATGTTCTAGGGCACTTCACTAGGCCCAGTAAGTACTCAGTAGTTTTGTACATCCAACACTTGTCTTCTAAGGGTTTTTAGGTTATTGAGGGAGAAAATACTATCTAGAAAAAAAGACATAAATGGTAAATGGAAGATGGATCCTGCTTATTCATTAAACACTGTCTGCAGGCCCTGTGTTTACTGATTTCTGTTGAGGACTTGGAATGAGTGTACAGTTGCATCCCTGAAGATGTCTGAGAGAAGCAGAGGCTGATTGAATTAATTGGAAGGCAACAAGAGAGGTCATCCTGTCTAGTCCCTGTCCCTGTGAAGGATGGCACAGAAACTCCCTCAGACAGATTGCGACCTGCTTTAATCAGCCACTGGCATTATACTTACACCTGTTCTTTGACCCCTAAAATTGGGAAGAAAAGTGAAAGACCTAGTCAGTCATCCAGAGGATTGACCGTGTTGTACAGAGTCAACAACTGTGTTCGGTTTTCATCTGGGTGTTCTAGTGCTGCACACAGACTCTACATTTTTCCTTTAAAATATTTGCATCTTATACTTAATCCATGTTCAATCTTTTTCACTGTTCAGAATTTAAGTTTCTACCACAAAATTCTTTGCTTTTGCCATTTCAACCAAAGAAAGTGGCTTTTGTTTTAGTTTCCATTCATTCAATGGTTTTATATCTTCATAGGTAGAGTTATTTACAGACTCTCTTTTCACTCATTCCCCCCAGAAATACAATTACAAAAGGAAAGAAAAGAAAATGCAGTTGAAAAGAGACAACAAGATATAGAATGACAGTGAGGAATTAGGTGATTTAATCCAGCTTTGCCTCTTTATAGCTGTGAGGCCTGGAAAATGTCTTCAGTCCATCTGTCTCCATTTCAATATGTGTAAAATAAGAGATTTGAAATAAGTTACTATCCATTTTTTTGTTTACTTCACTCCAGATTAATAATGCATGGTAAAATGTTAGCATAGCAATATACCTTGCAACAGAAATAAAAGTTTCAAGAAACATTTCTTCTTGTTACTATTCATGATGTGTTTGGTTTTTGTTTTATTTTGAAAATATATTGTTTGTGACACACTGCATTGATTTCAAGACCTGTTTCTAGTTTATTAAATAAAGTTTTAAAAAGTAGATGAGGTGATTTTTGAAGCCAATAAGGAAGGCATTCCTACTTTATAAATTATAAGTTCATAATATTCCTTCATTTTTGAAAAATGTTAAGAGCAAGAGTATAAAAAGAAGAAAGGTAAAGTTATAAGGAGTAGAGAGAAGTTTTACTTTTATATATTCATATTGAAGAGAAAAAGTCATATTTACTGAGAGAATTCTACTACTAATATATA
>NW_004524736.1:2746979-2763883 GCF_000260255.1 Octodon degus | reverse complement strand
TATATTAAAAGGAATTGCTGAGTGATATCAGAGTCCTTGACAAAATGCCTATTCTAGTTCCCTTTCTAGTTCCTGTGTTGCAATTTACATTTTGGGAAGTTTTAAACTAATAATAAAAATGAGAAACACCCAGTCTTGGAACCTTGAGCCCAGACTGAGCAAGACACAGTCTCATAGTGCCAAATGAACAGATACAACTTTTAGCAGATGAAAGCTAATAGATTTCCATGACCCATTTTAATAGGAACACACACACACACACACACACACACACACACACTCCATGTTGATTGCTCAAATATTAGTTACTTTTTGGTTACTGTGACAAAATGCTTTATGCCTTCATTTAAAGGAGAAAGGTTTATTTTGGCTCACATTTCCAGAGATTTTAGTGCAGAGTTGGCTGGCCCCAAGGCAAAACCAAGATGGTGGCAGGACATGGCATGTAAAACTGCCATGGAGATCAGGAAGAAAGGAAAGGGAAGAGAGAGCCAGAGACAAGATGTGCCTTCCCAGTCATATGTCCAGTGACTCACTTCTAACCAGGCCCAGCTTCCTAAAATCATAGTCAGCTATGAACTTATCAGTATTTAAATCTTTGAGTATAGCATTTCCATGACTCCTGTACCTTCCTAAAGCCCTACCCCTGAACACATGAGATTGTTGGAGACATTTTAGATCTAACTCCTAACATTTCACCCACAACCCACAAAAGTATCATATCCATCTTGTTATGCAAAATGCATTTAGCCCTTCCCTCAGAGTCACCAAAATCTTATGCTCAAACTCCAAGCATTGCTGAGAAGTCTAACTCCAAAGACTCAAAGCAAACTCTTAGAAGTGAGTCTTGTAAAAATCAAAACAAAATGAAATACTTTTTATGCATAATGACACAAAATAAGCATGCCCATTTCAAAAGCGAAGATTAGAGGAAAAGATAAGCATCAGACTAATGTAAGACTTAAAACCAGCAAGGCAAATATTGTGGTGAGATTTGAACTCTGAGGCTTGGGCAGCCCCATCTCTAAAGCCTGGCTGGTTATAGTTCACATAGCCCCATTCTTTTGCTAATCAGCTGTCTACTGGTATCTCCAACTTCTTGGGGTCTCTATTGCACCTTTGTTCTTACTCTCACTGCTTCACAATTTCCCTCAAAGGGGCAAATTACCCGTTATTTTAGAGCATCCTTTGAAATTTGAGTGGAAGCCTCTATGATCCACAACTATCGCGTTGTTCATGCCTGCATAACCAGAACCATGGGTGTTGCTCTCATATTCCAATCACTTTCCAAAAGCTACACCTCTGAATATATAAGACTTTTGAAAGACATTTGAAAGCTCAACCATAACAATCGATTAGGAAAATTTATATTTACCTAGTGGCACATCCAGTTTCTGGCCTAGCTTTTGTTGCTGATCACATCAAGCAGCAGTAGGATCTGTGAAGATACATGAGGCAGGTATCTATACAGATACATAAGCTGGGAACCTAGATAGCACTCTTAATATCACCCTTTGCATTAACTCCTTTATTTATTTATTTGTATATTAGTGTCTACAGGGTGTTCAGGGTCTCACTACTAGATCAGACTCATAGTGATCCACCTGTTTATAGCCTCCCAAGAGCTGGGATTGCAGGTACACGCCACCATGTCCCAGGGGTGGGGCCAACATTAACTCCCATATTTAAGTCCTCCTAATTTTGTCTTTTGATAGTCTCAACTGCATTCACATTTCTCCATCCTTCTCACCACCTTGCAGCATGCCACTGTTTACCCCTCAACAACACATGATGAACCTCCTAACTGGCCTGCCCTGGCCATACATCCTTCTCTGCTGACTACGAGTCTACCGGAAATGAAACCTAGTTACTTCACCTTTACATGGGTTGTCTTGACGTGAAGACAGTATGACATCAAGAGTCATGTAGCCATGTAGCCTACAGGGTCTCCTGAGTGACTTCATCCCCTCTCAGACCTCATCTGTGTCTCCCACTGCTTCCAGCCTCCTCACTGGCCTCATTGCATTCCCTCTACTTTTCTGCTTTTCTGTTGCTGAGCCCTTGCCAGTATTGTCACTTCTGTGCTCTATAGGACCCTCATCCAGTGTGCTCCCATTTATCCTCCATATCTTAGCTCCAGCATCACTGTATAACATAATGAGCCTGATCACTTTTTGTTTTCTGTTGTATCCCATTCAGTACTTAACAAAATCACAAGCCTTAAAGAATGAGCGTAATAGAGATAATTATGATAATAATGATAGTATTACTACTACAAATAATAACATCCTCTTATGTGGTGCTTATCATTCTCAATGCATTTTTCAGCTGCTTTGTATGTTACATGATTTAACTGTGACAGCAAGCCTATTGAGTAGGTACTGTTATCATCCATTTTACAGATGACCAAACTGAAACAGAAGGTCCATAGACTTACTCAAGTCTCCATAGCTACTAACTGGTGGTCCTAAGATTTGAACATAGGCCAGTGGGATGGAAGACGAGTGCTATTTATCACTAAACTAAGTTTTCTTTCTCACATTAATTGAATGAATATAGAAATCTATATAATAGATTTCATATATTTGTGTGACTGGAAAGAAGATGAATATCATAGAAGTTTAAGTATTTTATAGATCTGCATTGCAAATAATGGTGGTCATTGTTTCACTATATAATGTGCAACATATCTGTCTTTTCTCATTTATTCCTGGTGGCCTCCATGCAATCAATGTGTGTAGCAAATTCTCATTTTATGAATGAAGGATAAGATACTTTAAGGGATTGTTTGAAATCCTGATCTAATCCCAGAGCCTTTGTCCTTTGTATTTTTCCTTGACTTTAGAATTTGATCTTAGACTTCCCGAATCTACAGGATATAAATAAGAGTAGAATAAAATGTTGAACAATACAAAGAATTAGAATTTATGAATTATATGAAGAATAACTAATGAAAATCTAAGTGAAAAATTCCCATTTCATAAAGCGTCAAAGCACTAAATATTAAGAAATTAAATCCAAAAGAAATATGTGAGTGACATATCTTTACCAAAGATTCCAGGAGAAAATTTGAATAGACAAAGATTCCATATTTTAACTGGGAATTTAACACTACAGCAATGTCTAGTATTTCTCATTTAAGTTTAGGAAATTGATGCAGTCCTAATAAAAGCTCAATTTTTTGAAATAGACAAGTTAAGGAATATTTAAAAATAAGTGTTACAGAAATAATGAATCAATGGCCTAAAATTATAAGTCACAATAATTCTTAAAACATAGAATTTTGGCATATTCAGAGGTAAATGGCTTAGAGTAGAAACATAAGATATATTCCAATGTGTATCAGATTGTCATATATTAAAGTGACTTTTATAGGTTCATGAGAAAAGATTATCTAGTTAACAAATAGCACTGGAAGAACTGGTCTCTATTTGAAAACTACCATGTTGAGCTCTCTACTTTGCCCCAAATATTACATGCAAAGTTTGAATCCATTGAATGACTAAAGATTACATAAGAATCTTAATTAAATATTAAAGACAATCTTTAAAAAACATATTTTCTTTAAACATAGGGCAGTTTTTACTATAGGTGAAGTATATGAGGATATTAAGAAGAGTATATCACCATAATGTTTAAAAATAAGGAGACAAGGCTGGGCACAGTGGCATATGCCTGTCATTCCAATGTTCTGAGTAACTGAGGTAGTGTACAGCTCCAGGGTAGACAGCTTAGTCACTTAATGAGTCCCTCTCTTAAAAAAAAAATTAAAAAAGCAAAAAAAATAAAGCACCCAGGTATGTTCTTTACTGGGACTAATCTGGATTTAGTTTTTACCTACTGAAAAACATAAAGGAAAAAAGAAATCCATAGGGCACTATATCTATACACATAGAGTGGCTGACAGACACCCATTAATTTCTTATTTATGCATGCTTAATTTCCGCATTTATAATAAGGCTATGTGTTACTTTTGTAATTAACAAAGAGTGAAATATACCTTCTTCTTTTTTTTTTTTTTTTTTTTTGGTTCAGGAATCGAACTCAGGTTCTTGTGTTTGTCAGAAGTGTTGTGCCATTGGCTCAGTTCCTCTTCTCTCCTTTCTGGGACAAATACTAGACAGCAAAAATGAAGGAAGGAAAGGTTTATTTAGCTCACAGTTCATGGAGGTTTCAGTCCATACTCAGCTGGCTCCAAGGTAGAGTGGCACGTGGCACAGAGCAACCTTTCATGGTGGCAGCAAAGAATAGAAAGAGCAAAATGGAGAAGTAGCAGCAACAATGGCAACAGTTGAGAGGAAGTCTGTCTTCCTCAGGTTGCACTCAGGCTATATGCTCCAGGCTGAGTGTAGTACTCACACCCATAATCCCAGCAGTACTAAGACACCCATAATCTCAGTGGATCATGTGTTAATCTCAAACTGTAGAAGTCCTTGCCCCATGACTGCACGAGGCTTTTGGGGGATAACCAGACACTACGGTAACAGCCACAGAGCTATAGCCCCAGCCCTGAAATATTTTTCCAAAAAGCAAATCTTAAGCCAAGTCATAGTCTTTAATGACTATAATATGTGGGGTAGGATGAACACTAGAAGTCCCTTCTGGTGGAGTGATTATGATGCGAAAGGCTGAATTCATCTATAGTGGGGAGTGTCTTCATCGTACTTGAAAGAGAGACACTTGTCTCTTCCTCAACAACTTCAGATATTATTTTGAATCAGAATTTGTCTCTTCTGTGCATGATCTTAAATAATTGAGTAGAAAAATGCAGATGACTAGATTTAATCAAACAGCTTTTTCTTTGTTTGAGGACTTCAAGATCTATAAAATAACTTGCTCTCTATCATGCCTTTCTTTTAAACTGCTTGCTTTATCTGAAGAAATTCTCTTAATCTTGTTTGCCAATTGCCTTAGGTTTTTCAGTGTTTTGGAAACCTGAGGGCATTGCACAGAAATTTTAAAACTGGTGGGGACATGTGGCACCTGTTTGAAGCACTTCCTATTTCCTGCCAGGCACAAAGGAGAGAAGTTACTGAAAGCTGATCTAGAGCTCTTCCGTGGCTGATTTATGAGCCTCCTGATGTGTCCCCAGGCATCTGGCCTTCAGTTCTTGCTGTGCCATGCATTTAAATTATAGAAGAAGATAGAGAGCTGGTAATTTTTAGCAAAGGACTCTTATCTTCTAATTTCTTCTGCCCTCTGTAAATAGATAAGGCAGAGGCTTAAATTAGTTCATTAGTCCAATATATCTGTCTCTATAGCTCTTTGACACAGCCTACTACAGTATCCACAAAGCAAAACCATAGGTGTAAAAATCTCTTTTGAACTTGATGTTATTTTCCTAGACAGTTAGGTAGAACTGTACACACACACACACACACACACACACACACACACACATGCACACACACACACATGCACACACACACACACAGCTAAAGTTGTCTTATTTTAATTTTGTAAACATAAATGTATTAAACTTTATTATTGCTGGGTTTTGCCATGAATATCTAATCATCCTGCTTTTGCATTTCGGCCACTTTATGCCAACCTCATCTCAAGTGGCTGCCTGAATTTTATAACTTTAACAGTTTAGAAAAATGCTTCAAATGTTGTAGAACCATTTTTCTCCTTTAATATATTTCAATATAATTTTTACCATTTATTTAATATTTACTGATATTTCTGTAAAAGTTTGCATTACTTTATTTCTTTTATAATGGATTTTAATTTGTACCATAGTACTCTAGTACTGTACTAGTGGACTCTGAGTGTTTATCTACAACTGAAATAACCAATCTTAAGTCTGCTGGCAGTGAGTTAAACAGCAGATCAGAAGAGAAAAAGGTGGAACCTGAGTTGAATGAATCAAAGAAAATTTCAGAGAAGTAGTTACCACAGACTATTTTGAATCAGAAAGACCGGACTTTAAATTACCATTTATTCTCATAACTTTGCAATATTGAGTAAATTATTCAACTTTTTGATTCCTCATTTGTTTCTTTGTACAAGAAGAGTAACAATAATTTAATATTAAAGAGATCCTACTGGTGAAGTGTCTCATCCATTTTAATTTTGTGCCTTTTCTCTTCCCTTTCCCTTCTCTGATCATATTTTCTGTAACCCATTCCTTTAACCAGTATGTCAAAATAACAGAGTTGGACACTATTATCTTCAGCAAAGAATGAAATTTGATATGTAACTATTATGAATAAGGGAACTGTAATGACAAATTTAACCAAGATTTGAGGATGCAGGAACTAAAATTCAGGACGATGCCAGGGATTTCATTAGTCTTGAATCTGCAGGTCTCAATAGTAGCCCAGTTGCAGAATATTTACTACTTTTTGGAGAATTGGGTTTAGTGGAATTTGTCTAGACTCTCATTTATGTAATGTTCTAGTGATTTTAGAACATGTAGGGAGGAAGCATTTAGAAATGAGTTCTGACTGGTAGAGCTGAAGGGACCCCATCAGGTCATCTCATTAATTCCATAATTTTTATGATATTGAGTCATTGTATGTAACAAAATTAACTGGTGGCTCTGTTTATCCTCCACAGTACGGTGCTGTGTCCTTTACTCCAAGGGGCTTAGATTATTGCAGCGGTACAAGTAAAAGATCAACCACATTACTGATACATGGTAACTTCAAATATTTAGGCCTTATATTCTTATAATTAATATATTTATATATGTTCTATATTAAAAGATGAAATAAGTACTGCAGAATGTGAAAGAAAAGCCTTTTAACTGAGGTCCTGATACAGCTGGGAGGACATAAATGGAACCTTCTTACTCACTTGACTTCTGTACACCGTGTCAGCTCTATTCACTAGCTTCAGAATCCTGAATTCTTTATAGCACCGGACCCTTACTACCATACTTCATTAGGTGGTTGGATCTGTCAGTTTTGGGGGCAAAGCATGTATTTTTTTTTTATTCCTTCACTTGATTTCCACTCTCTCCCATCTCTACTGGGCCTGTCTCCCAACTTACATTTCTACTTCAAACCTGTTCTTGCTTCAGTTCCCAGAAAAACTATTAAATATTTATCGTGGCTGCCTGTTTCAAGTGGACAATGTTCCGAGTTTAAATCTCACACTGAAATTGCTTCACGATCTAATCTAAGTTGTCGAATTAATAAGAAGCATTATTATAAATTAATTAGCTTGCGATGACATGAGGTTTGGAAACTGAGAAAGCGGCATGTGGGCCAGAGAGAAGGAGCTGTAGCAAGACGAGCATGACAGGTCGGAAATCTCAGCCTGGACGTCCCAGCGGGTAAACACCCAGATAAAGCGCGAGGCTTACACAGGCTCTCCACCGTGTCCCAGGGAACGCGCCCTCCCTCTGGGACCCAGCTCTGCTGAACTGCAGCTCCTCTCTCACACTCGGCTGCTTCCTCCCATCAGTTTGTCTTTCTGTGCGTCTCCGGTCCCGCATTTCATCCCCTGCGCTGTGGGCGGTCACTATGTCCTATGTAGTTTCTTCCCTATGCTCCATTGGTGTACCAAACCCACATACATGCAGGCAAAGGTGACCTACACTGGCCAGTTTGTTGGTAGTAATTATTCTGTAATTTACTGTGCTGTTTCTGACATGTTTTCACTGATTAAAAATCACTGGGCTTATGACATTCCTGAATTTATAGCAAGATGGTCTTTTAGTTATCACTAGCAAAAAGTATGGAACTTCTGTGGAATTTAGAATAGCTTCATGTTTTGTCCTATATGCATTAACATACAGTATTCATAGCAGGTTCACAAATTCTCTTCTTCCCTCTTACCATTCTTTTCACAGCAATCCAAGAAAATGATTTAATTATTTAAAATAGTTGCTATGTGCTTAAGAGAAAGTCAGAGTGGAACTGAAAAAGATGTTTTACTCCACAAATTTATAGTATGAAATTATTTCCACCTGAAATGGAGACAGTAAGAAAAAAGAACCAACTGGATGTTTGATTTTCTATTAATATAACAACTAACAGTACTTCCTGTTTTTGCCCTAAATTGAGTTCTGTTTATCACTATGTTAATATTGGAAGTTTTGAGTAATTAATTTAAGGAAAATGAATAGGGCTTTTTGACATTTCTCTGTAGAAAACCAAACTCTATCCCTAGAAATAGGAAATTCTTAGAAAGCAAAGCTTTGTACCAAGATTCTGTCTATGATTGGATTCAAAATTCCTGTTGGGCTCCCCTTAAAAAGTCACACTGCAATATACAGAGTACTTCGCAAATTTGAGTTTACTCACCTTTTTACTAAGAAGGAATAACATTCAACAAGATACACGATGGAGTGTGAAAGATCTGAACTAAAGTTAAAGTACATGAGCTATTTCTTGGACCAACAAGAATTTACTATATTTTCTGGCAATGTGACGTAAACTCAGGAGCTTTAGATTTCATTAATGAAAACATAAGGCCGTTTTACTATAAAATTTACGATGCTCAATTCATCTCCCACCATGCAAACACGTGTCACATGTTGTTAATTTTTAGCTATACACTAAAACACATCACACTTTTACAACTAGTGGTGTTTTAAATGAACGGCTGACATACAGCCTTTGACAATATTTAGCGCTTTATACGAATATATTAATGCTAACTTTAGAAACTATAGCATAATGAAATTTTGCAGTCAATTAAGTTGATGCATCACTGTCAGCCTCCCAAGCTCCTCTCTTAAATGAATGAGGGAGTCAGATTTAGGAAGTAAGGAGCCAACTTTAGCTGCTATAAAATCTCATGCATCACAGTGAGGTTCACACGTTAGAGAACAGAAATGACATGTATTATCTAAATACCTGGAGCAGAAATAAATTCTTTGTTTTTCAGTTTGGAAGCGCTCTCCCAGTCTTTCCATTGTGGCCATGTGGCTGATTTAGAGGAAATGTCTTCGAGTGTCCACTGAGTCACCTGTGACACTAAACAGGCTGGCTTAAAAAGTGTTAGAGAGAAACTGCACAAAATTGCTCAGAGTTAATCTTCATTCATATTAAGTAGATTTTCTAACAAACCAGGGAAATGAACAATTTGAAGACTGAAATTTAAATATGCCTTGGGTAAGCCAGCGTGATATTTAAAAGTGCTTGTGAATCTATTAGATATGAAGCTAAACCTTTTTTAAAAAGAGAAGTTGAAGAAGGGTATGTGTATTATATTGGGGCTCTATCACAATTTATCAGAAAAGTGTATATAAATTTCTTCCAATTATTAAACACTGAGGAATATATATTTATAAACTGACAAAAGAATGCTAAAGCATTAACATAAAGGTATAATATATGATAGCCAGAATATTTTGGCTATAAAATTTAGCAGTTTAAAATGTAGACATGTCTAGCTGTTGTCTGTGCTTCATGGATTGTGAATAATTTCCAAATTTCCTGATATTCTCATTGTCACTGCTTTCACTGAAGCAATTTGGCTTATGCAATTTCTGCCAGTTCTATGCTTGCCACTCAAACGTCTCTCACCCCGAGAATCCCCTGAAGAGGCAGGGGAGTGTGTGTGTGTGTGTGTGTGTGTGTGTGTGTGTGTGTTTGTGTTTGTATCTGCACCAGGGAGCTTTCAGGATCAGCAATTGTGTTTTACCTGGAACGTTAGACATCTGTTTTAAAATACCCTCCATCACCTTTTGCATCTGGAGCTTGAGTCTTTCCCTGGATCAGTCCCTCCTGGTTTGTTTCATTTTTCTACTAACCTCCCACATCCTATTGCTACCCTCCAGAGAGGAAGAAATTTAACTCTTTCCTCCTTTAAAATCTCAGGTCATTTATGTCTTTGGTTAAAAGGAATTCCAATCACCTATGTGTATCTAGGGATAGGACAGAAATTTAGAAAGTTTTAGGTACTGGGAATTTTATGGCTTTTCTCTCTTGTCCACAGGTTTTGTATCTTCAGATTGAACCAACTAGGGAACAAAAATATTATTTAAAGAATATATTTGCATAAAATATGTACAGCCTATTTATTCTTATTTTTTTTCTCTAAATAATACAGTATGACAACGGTTTGTAGAATGTTAACATTGTGTTAGGTATTAAAGAAATCTAGAGTTGATATAAGGGATCCATTTAGGGTGTATATGAATACTGTACCATTTAAAAAGGGGACATGAGAATCTGTGAAGAGTGTTGGCCACTGGTGTTCCAGAACAAGTCCCTTCCAAGTACTGAGAAATGACTATAGGGTGTTAAGTTCATCTGTTGGGAAAAGTGATTTGGTTGTTTTCTACTTGCATATAGTATGAGAGGATTAACTATTTATTTATTAAAATTTTATTTTATTTTAAAGAGTAAAAATAAAAAACCCCAACAAAAACAAATAGCAAAAACAAAAAAAGAAGCAGAGTAACATCCAACAATACATATGGTATGTATTTTCAAAACAAGAATACGAAATTAATAATAGTTCTTATAGTACATATTTTTACCATCAGATCTGTTGTTCAGATTAACAAATATAGGTATATAAGATTTGACAAATGATTGAATATTAACCCTTGTTTTCTATAAACCTTATTTTTTCCTTGTTCTTTTTATTTTTTAAACTTATTTTAAAGAGTATAATTATAATTGATAAAACATACAAAAGCCATAGTGAATACCTCTCATCTTGGTTTTCTGAAAGGATCGCTTTTATTTTGATACCTCTATGCTGTAAAATTCTCTAAAGAGCAAATCTGTATTGATTTGGGGGACTAAAATATTAGAAAACAGTGGTTTCCAAAAGTTGAATGACAGGTTGGGCCTTTCTTTATATATTAATTTTATTGAGAAAAAAGTAGCAATGAATTTCAAAACAGGTTAGTAGGACAGTTACAATAATTAATACATTGTATATTGTTGTCTTCATAGTAGTTATTTATAGTACAAGATGCGGACATGATATCTTGTCTAAACACTATTAGTTCAAAACTTTCTTCTATTGAACTAAAAGAAAGTAGCTATATTTCTATGCTAACTATTTTGTATATATATATATGTATGTATATGTATATTTTTTCACTACAAAATGGTCCTTGGTTTATATCCCCTTTTTTGTTTACTTTTCTCAGAGATGGGTATTCCATTGCCATTCATATATTGTAGGTACATGAATTCAGCAAAGTAATCCAAGGAGATTTTGCGGGCACAAAGGAAAGTGATCAATGATGTAGAATGTGCCTAAGGAGAGTCACGTGGAGAGAACACGTTCTTTCAGGCTTTCACAGGGAACAAATTCACCAAGCAATGGCTGTGACTCATCCACATGACTGATACTGACAAAGGATCTACAAACTGCAATACAGGGTTTCAGGGTAAATCCTGAGGGGATTTGACTAACCTTGTCAGATACAAAGTTACATTTTTTGTTATATAGATCTTGTTTTATCTTGGTCTTAACCAACCAGCAGTAAAGTATGAAAACAAGGTAAAAAGTAAAGCCATATTAATATACTGAGCTGTAAAAGGCTCAAGTCAACAATTTCTGACATTGCCAGTCATGTGGATAACCCACTACTATTATAGACTACTGGGCCTTGTTTTATCAGTCTGTGCGGAAGTTTCTAGAATAAGAGTCTTCATGTCTCCAACCTAGGAAGTTCTAAGGCTGCACTGAGGAATCTGTGCTTAAAGTAGCAAGAGAACATGGCATCAGCTGTCCTGGCTCAGAATCTCTCTACTAAGCATGGTAGAGTCAATGAAACCCAAGGGTGTCCTTCCTGACTCGGGGACCAGTCTTACAAGTAGCCATTTCAGTCTCACTCAGTGTACATCCCTGTCACTTGCTTGTCTGTGTTCTCAAAACCAAGAAGACATCTCTGGATGTTCCAGGAACTCTCCAGCAAAATGAAACAGAGTAGATGATAATCAGATAAGTGTACATAAAGAAATACTTGAACCTTTGTGGTTGCTGTAACCATTTCTCTGTGTTTATTTGTATAATGGTTCTCTTTTGTGGGGGGAAAGCAATACTGGGTAGAAGCTGATATGGCAACTTGAAATTCTAGCACAGCAGGGCTGCCCCAGGATGCAGGAGACAAAAGTGAAGCACATTATCCCCATATCTGCAGGAAACTTAGCTTACGCCATGCAGTGAATGTCTCCACATCTGCAGGAATCTTAGCTTTCATCATGCTGTGAAGGTAGACTGAGGGAGGCACTATACCTTTGGATTCTTGTCCTTTTTGAGAATTTGTGGGTTTTGCTTTGTTTGTCTCTTTGTGCTCCCACTCTTGTAAAACCCTCAGGAGGGATTTTAGAAAAATGATACATGAAGTGTAATAATAATATGGTATATAAATATGGAATTTAAAATGTTGAAAATATTACAGTAAAAGACACATTGCCATTTATCCCCTCAAAATATTTTCCTTTGCTTCCAATATGCTTATGCCATTGTTCTTGCCACTACTGCAGTCGTTCTGGAAGTTCTCCTTCATGAGTGTTTGTAGTTGTTAACTCAGTGGCTACCTCAGTGTCCTCAGTAGACTGAAAATAGACACAACAATTCTGTCAAATAAAAGCATTATAATACATCTCATCCACCTTATTCACTGAATCTGGAACTATGTGATTTGGCTCTTCCCTAAAGTCAACATGACTACTAAAGAAACATTTTTAATTGATTCAGGATATCCCAATAGCCAGCACAGTACAGCTAAAAACACTTATGAAAGAGGACTTTCACAACCACTTCAGAAAGTGGCAAAAATGATGGAGTGTCTTCAAAGTTAGGGTATAATATTTTGGCGAAGACTAATGACACTATATCATTTCATTTCAGTTATTTACATTTAAACACTTACTGCATTTGTCTCTAACTTTTTGTAAGTTGGTCTCCTGTTTTAGACTCCATAAGCAATATTTTAGATTCCAATTTATATTTCTTGGCCATAGAAATAGTAATAGTTGTTTGGTTTGAGAATGAATAGATCTGAGGCTAAGTGAAGGGAGGAACAGAATTCTGCACTATGACAAATGGCAGAGACTCAGACACCAACCAAAGCAGCTAAAATAAGTGAGTGTCACAAACCATTTAAATCAGAGGAAGTAATGTCCGGTGTCTGGATAAAAAAAAATGAATAAATTCAAGAAAGAAGTTGGTTTATCATAGTATAAATGCTCAAATATAGAACAGTAACTTTTGTTTAACTTACTAAATTTTGCAGATATAAGCACTAGGGTTAAGAAAATAAGTTATTAGTTAAATTTAATTATCATAGATTACTAGAAAACATCCATGAAGAAGTTTAAACTACTTGCTTTTGGTCTCTCCAGTTGTTACCAATGTGTATAGGAAGGCTGACTGAGGATGTAGGAATGGCAGTAGATCTTGTTTGACTCCTTCTACGTGCAGTTCATTTTTTCAACATGCATTTTTGTAATTTTCTTCTTTTTTTCCATCTATTGCTTTTTTTGAGCATAGAGAGAATGTTGGGCTTTCATTATAAGAGCTGGGGCTGCTTCCTATAGCTATTCTTTGCGCCCCAACAGACTCTAACCAGCCTGAGTCTGCTCATCTACCAAAA
Organism: Octodon degus; assembly: GCF_000260255.1. Lineage (NCBI taxonomy): Eukaryota > Metazoa > Chordata > Mammalia > Rodentia > Octodontidae > Octodon > Octodon degus. Next base: position 2,750,361 of record NW_004524736.1, on the reverse strand, counting down.
TGAGAAAGCTGGATCATAGCTGATCTGTAATTTATCTTCCATTTTAAAAATTCTATGCTGCTGTTTCATATTAAATGTAAACACCAATGTAGAGGTAATCTCCATTTCCAGTTGTCTGCCTCAAATATGCCTAAACACAGGTATTCTGACTGACATTCGTTTTGGGAGATCTACATCTTTTTAATAGAAAATTAAAATAGCAAATTGAGTTCAAAGAGAAAATAAATTGAATGATTCTTTTAAAGATAACCAGTGTTGCTTAAGGAAGTATTATCACTTAATAGTTACCAAAAGCTCCTGAACAGAACACATTCACAACCAGAACAGATGGGGTACTTACTTAAATGATGCTCTTGGAGCTGAGGCAGGTGATAGCAAGAATTATATTCTTTTTATTTAAAAGACTCTTTTTCCACCAAATCATTATAAAATTACTAGAAGCCGCAATATAGTGGGATTCAGTAAGGAGGGAATGAAAGTGAAACTATAGTTTACTTATTTTTGTTGCTAATGAAATAGTTTCTCCTCATTTCAGATAAAAAAAAAATCAATAGCTAGTTTTAAAATCTGACTCAGTAAGAACAACAGTAATCAGAAGTAGAATCAAATAGTTGGGTCTCATTGTATGGATCTCTGATGATGGGAATTTTGGTGTTAAAGTCATCTTTTATTAATCTGGAAAGTAGAATTGATGGTTTCCCTTCTTATTTTGCAGGGCTGGAGAGAATTGCTCGGGATTCATCTTATGAACAGGAAGGAAAGGTCCAATTTGTAATTGATGCAGTCTATTCCATGGCTTATGCCCTGCACAATATGCACAAAGATCTTTGCCCGGGATACATCGGTCTTTGCCCACGAATGAGCACTATTGATGGGAAAGAACTGCTTGGTTATATTAGGGCTGTAAATTTTAATGGTAAGTTACAACTACTTTTTTCTCTTTTTAAATACTTTAGAAGTGACCTTCCCCCCATGTAGAGAAGATAGGCAGAATGGAAAGTACAAGATTAGAAACAGTTTTCCCTTTTAATCATAAGTGTGGTTTTTTTCCACCTGCTTTTAAATCTCAAACATGTTTTTTGTGTTACCATTAATCTGCTTCTGAAAGAAGCATAAGTTAAAAATAAGCCTCTATCAATCAAAATATTCCGCTTAAATATTGCTATTTCAGAAACAACTTAGAAGGCTCATTCAAAATCATTGACAGCACATTAGATTTATTTGAAAATGTTTTCTTCTTACTATTATTAAAGAAGAGATTATAGACATTGTGTTTTGAAACTGATGTTAAGCCTTTTAAACAATAAATTGACTCGAAGAAAATGGATGATTTTTGAGTTGTTCTACATTTACACTGGGAGAGTGTTCAGTTTCTGTCTTCTTTTCCTTTTATTTTGTACTAAATGATTTGGCCTGTTGGAAACAAGGCGCTACATCCAATGCTGTGTAGGTGGGATTTTGCTACTACAGAAGCAGAAATGTTGCTTCTGTGATGGTCAAAAGAAACTGATACAGAATATGCTGGATTCACAGTGTTCTGCTGAGATTAGTGGAAGTACCTGCCTCAATTAATGAAAGTTACTGAATGCTGCCACTCTTTCATGAAAGTTGTAATGGTTGCTGTCCGTGACTTTGACCATTATTTTTAAATGAAATGATAGAATGCTCCGAGCTGTCTAATTCTTTCGGTTTGGCAGCACTCCACACAATGAGCATGCCTCTGAGCCACGCAGAGCTCTGTACTGTCTGTCACAACACACTGCAGTGACCTCAGCTGCCAGCTTTTCTCAAAAAAGCACAAGGTCATCTTCCATTTAGAATTCAAGTGGAAACTTCTTTTGCTTTTTTAAGGCAACATAAGGCAGAATTTGGTTGCTATTCAACACAGAGTTATCCTCTCTAGCAGAAAATTTCTGAGAATCATTCCATAGCATTCTTTTGTTAGTATAAATAATTTTCATATAGTTATCAAGTTGAACAAGAGAAGATTGTTGGAATGCAAAGTTATTTAACTTAATGTGAGGTTGGGGAACACTTTACTTATTCAGTATTATTAGGAGGAATGAAGAAGAATGGAAATGAAAACACTTTTTTCAGTAACAAACTTTCCTTAAGACAGGGAAATCTTTTAAAGAGATATTGTATCAACGCATTTTAAAGTTGAATTCCAAATTTCTTTTTTAACCAGTAAATCAAGGTCTAATCCTTTCTTGGTTACTTCAATTATTCTACCATACTGTAATATAGTGATTCTAGTATGAAATGTTAACCAACGTCTTAATGCTTAATAACTATTAAGATAATTTGCCCCTAGACTCCAATGGTGTCTGAGTTCCTCTGTGCACTTTATATAGTTTTTTTTCCTGCTTCTACATTATCAGTGTATTGGTACTGTGCATCTCTCTACATGTATTCCTTCTATAATCTGCATTGAGTCCACTGTTGTCATGGCCCACAGACTGTGTCCAGCACTGTGATAGATGCTCAAAGTGAATTATTGGGAGAAAGACAAAATGTATAATTTAAAGTTCTTGCAAACTTAGATATTAATTAAATAAACACAGAGAATTATAATTAAATAATCTACAATGAGTGCTGGAAAGGGAGTCATGTTGGAATTTTAGTTCTTTGTAAAAGGAGAATCTTCCTTAGTCTGGGGACTTAGAGAGAGATCAAATATGAAGGGAACCGGTGCCTGAGATAAGGGTGACACAATCCACAGGACCGAATAGACATTGGGTGTGGTAGTGGTCTTAACAGATAATTCTTCAGGTTTGCTCTTTTGGAAAGTAACAGAATCTACTGAAGCATAATAGAACCGTATCTAATATGGTGTCTGATTGGAATAAATGTCCTCATCTGCTTTGAGGGGAAATAGTTTAAATTTAGGAGATGAACAGGAAAAATAGTTTCTTTGAGCAACTTAGAGATTTATTTTATGAGTCTTGAGACTTATGTTCCATTAGCTAATGATACAGGGTAAGAGACCTGAACATAAGCAAATTACTATAGAATTATATAGTTTGGTGTAGTTATATGAATTTTCACTTTGTTCATCATTTTAAAATTCATTAATAGCTTATCTGTCAATGTTATTTCATTATTAGTACCTTGACTCTTTATGATAAAGATGACATACAGAAAGCTATAAATTAGAAAGAAAGCATTAAAACTATCACAAGAGAAACAAAGTAAGCAAAATAAAGATCTGTATCAGTTCTGAGTTTCCTGAGCAATCAAAGCGTAAAGATACCCACAATGAAAGTTACATCATTGCAACAATTCTATCTACCATTCAACAGGCAATGAGTTTGATTTGAAATTATTTAAAATTATGAAACTTTGACAGCTAAATAAGCAATGCTTATTAATAAACATTTTA
>NW_004524736.1:2716810-2742956 GCF_000260255.1 Octodon degus | reverse complement strand
GCAGGGTAGCAGGAAACTCTCCGCACACTCACCGGACCTGGGCTAGGACTGGCATTAAATGTATTTTCATGAAGGAGCAAGACAGTCTTCCCTCATCTGCATTTATAACTCTTCTGGACTCTGATAATGTGGGAATGTGCCGTCACCTGTGAAAGATACATGAACAACATTTTTATTACACTTGTCATGGTTTATGTCTAGTTGGTTTGTGTCCTAAAGCCTCATGCAGTCATGGGGCAGCTTCTGGAGTTTGTGACTGATTCATGATCCAATGCTGGAATTATGGGTGTGAGTGCCCTGAGGCATATACTCTGCATACAAATGTAAGGAGGAGAGAGGCCAGCTAGCTGCCTGAGCTGCTGCCACTCCTTTCGCGACTCTTCACTCTTTACCTCTGCCATGAAAGGGTGCTCTCTGCCATGTGGCACTCTGCCTTGGAGACAGCTGAGTAGGAACTGAAACTTCCCAAACTGTGAGCTAAATGAACCTTTCCTTCCTTCATTTTGGGTGTTGGGTATTTGTCCCAGCAATGAGAGAAGAGTAACTGAGACAGAATTTAGCACCAGAGAAGTGGGGTCCTTGCTGTAACTAATCCTGACCATGTGGATTACAAGCTTTGGGAATCACTTATGGGAAGAGATAGGAAAGGTTCAGAGACATCACCTGAAAGAGAAGTGCTGGAATGCCTTTGACTGTTCTGTGTGGGAGTTTCTGGTCAGAGTTCAGATGACAAGAATTCTGCTAGAAAGCCTTCCTGTAAAGACCAGGCTGGGGATATTTCTGCTGGAAAGACTGCATTGATTGTTGGACTCTAGACAGTGTATGTTTTGGTTTTGCAGGAAGTTTTTCAGAATTTTGCTGGTGTCCAGAGACTTTGCTTGAGATTGACATTAAGCATGGTAGAATGATTAACCTCGCAAAAGAAATTTCAAGGCAGTTGAGTGTTGAAGCAGTGGCATGGCTATTGTTGGGGTCTTTTAGTGAGATTTAAGAATTAAGAATTGTTGAGAATGAAGAGCAAAGAGCCTAGCAGGATGATTAAAATGTTGTGAGTTTGGCCAGAAAAGAAGCTCCAATAAGGCTGTAGAATGCAAAGATAGAGCTGAGAGGATCTCCATTGCCTGAAAGGAACCAGACAATGGAAAGGATGGCTTGAGGGCATCACTAGAGGTGGCAGAACTCTACCCTCTACAGCCTTCGAATTGCAAGTGTGAGGGACTTTACTTGAGGGGAAAGCTGCAGAGCTCCGTGTTCCAGAATGGTTGCAGTGACTACACTAGGCTCCAGAATGGTGCCAGCCTAGAGAATTTATTCCTTGGAATCAGGGTCAGAGTGCTCAGCAATTCAGGGACTTGACCTTAGAGCCAAGAAAGAAGGAAGCCTAGCTACTGCTCCAGCTGACAGCAGACCTTGGCAGCATCCACGTGACAATTGGTTTTAGCCACTTGCAGAATGCAGGAGTTCTGTGGTTAAGAATGCTTCCACATAGATTTCAGAAGGCCTAGGAGGCCAGGCAATGTTCCACGGAGAGGGCAGTGTATAAAACTGTGAGTGAGAAGCCTATTCAGTGGAAACCCTAGAAGTTTGGAAAAGTCAGGAACCTGGATCATCCAAGGGAAACTGCGAAAAGGGAGCAAAACAGGCCTAAGAGAGAAGCCATGGGAGCCACTACCAAAAGTGCCATAGGAACAGAGCCACATGCATCTCACAATTTGCCACCAATTGCTTTGGATGTTCCACATGGAACTATAGGACTTTATATTTGCCCTTCTTGATTTTGGACTTGCTTTGGTCCCAATGCTTGGAGTCCTGCTGTGTGTACATTTTGGAATGGTAATGTTTATCTTGTGTCATTGACTGTTGGAAGCCTTTAAGTTTTTATTTATACAGGAGCTCATAGTTAAGAGTTTGCCTTAGATCTTGGTGGAGACTTGGGACTTGGACTTTTCAGCAATACTGTAACTATAGGACTTTGGCAACTCTTAGAGATAGATTAAAATGTCTTTTGCATGAATGGATGTGCAAGAGTCTTCAGGGGACTGGTAATGGAATATTATGGTTTTTGTGTGTCTAGATGTCCCCCTCAAAGCCTTATGTAGTTATGGGTGTCTTCTGTAGTCTATGATTGATTCTTGATCCAATGCTGAAATTATGGGTGTGAGAGCCCTGAGGCAGACACTGCATACAAATGTAAGGAGGGGAGAGAGCCCAGCTAGCTGCCTGGGCTGCAGTCACTCTCTTTTCTGCTCTTCTGTCTGTGCATCTGTCATGAAATGTTGCCCCCTGCCACATGCCACTCTGCCCTGGAGCCAGCGGAATAGGAACTGAAACCTCCCAAACTGTTAGCTAAACCTTCCCCTCATTTATTTCAGGTGTATGTTGCAGCAACTACAGAAGAGTAACTGAGACAATACTGTACTTTAAAAACTTTGTTTTCTGCAATACTGACCCCTTCCCCAGGGCACACTGAGAGGGCAATTGAGACTGGGCGCAGTGGTGCACGCCTGTAATCCCAGCACTTGGGAGACTGTAAACAGGTGGATCACTATGAGTCTGATCTAGTAGTGAGACCCTGAACACCCTGTAGACCATCCTTAAAAAATTAAATAAATAAACTAATAAATACTCTGTTTTCAAAAACACTCTACTCAGAAATCTAACATTTCAATCAGTTAAAGTAAGGACTGTTTGGAGGGGTTGGTATAACTCTGGCCAAAACATTTCCTATAGTCCTACATATTGGACATGAATATACCTCAAGAGGTCCCAGTAGCTGTCTGGAGCTCGCTTTGACCCACAGGTTTACTTATCACTGATCTTTGTTATGAATATATGTTTAGAATGTGCATTCTTCTTGGGAACCTATCAAGCATGTATGGTATGTTATATGGATACTTGTATGTTATATGGTATGTTATATGGATACGGTGTTGGTGATAGTTAGTGTTCTTACCTAGTGAAACTGTCTCCCACTGCCCCAAACCTTGAAGTGCGAGGACTGACTGTCACATCAAGTATTCCTCAGGACCAGTTTTGAATCTCCCAAAGAACTCTGATGTGCTCAACCAGACCTGGAGCTATTTATAATACAAAATAACAAATATATACCAATAGAGTGTTAGCATAGCTATTATCAATTGTCAAAAAAGTAAGCTCCACTTGGCAGTTCAGTGTTGTACAGTGTGGTCTTTCAGATCGGTGAGATATAATATTTGTCAAGATACAAAATTTTCTCCTAAGTTTTTTAAAAATGACCCAATTGCATGGACTTGCTTAGTAATATCTATTTCAAAATTGGATAGTGATTGCCCCAAAGTATAATTTCTGTATAGAAACTGGTATTGTTACATTGTTTCTTTTTGATGTTAATAGTCTGATATCATTGCTTCTTCTAGTCCCTTTTGGTTTGAGATATAAAACCATATCATTAGTTTAGAGAAGAGCTCTTTTAATAGATTAAAAGAGCTGGAAGAGAAATAGTTCAGTCACTTGAATGCTACACATTTAACAAGGAATCATCTGTAAAATTCTATCTTGCTGCTCTGAAACTAAGGGTGTGTTATACCTACTTGAGGAACCATTTAAACATACTTGATTTGAAAAATCATGCTTCTTTCCATGTACTGTTTACCTTACAATATAAATAAAATATCAAAATTTAAAATGATAAATTACTCATATTTCAGTCCATAATTATTCTATTACAAATCAATTGTTTATGGGGCCAGGGAGATGGCTCAGTGCAATAAGCGCTTCCCTGGCAAGCGCAAAGGCCTGAGTTCAATCTCCGGTTCTGCTGGGGAAAAAAAACAAAACAAAAAAACAAAAACAAAAACCCAAATCAATTGTTTAAAGATAATGTATTTAGTCAAATTATTTAGCTACAGTATTTTTTGACATCAAGATATTACAGCATGACCTGGTATCAAAAACATATGCTCCAATGGTGGTTTGTTTGATTTTAATACTCAAACTGATTTTTTCATTGTTGGAAAAATTTCTCTCAGCCATCCTTTGCATTTGCACTACGCATATGATATCAGTGGAATTGTTCATGCTTTCCCTGTGAATTTCTCAACTTCTCCTCTCCACTTGGGAACAGAGACTTGCCTTTAGGTTTACTTTTATTGCTACTATTTGAACAAAACGCTATTTCTATAAATTTTTTAAATCTTAAGATCTATCAAAAGAGAAACATAAAATAGAGAAAAGGAGTTCGGTACTTTTTAGGAACTTAAAGTGCTGTGTCAATTCCTTACTCCAAGGCAATAAAATATTAATACTGTACAACTTGTATAGAATCAAAGATCTTTCTGCTCCTTGGAGAACCTTATTTATCATAAAGTATTGGATGAAATTCCAAAGATACTTCCCTGTTCCCTTTATCTATTGTGCTCATAGCAGGAATGACACAAACATAATGGTGTATTGATTAGGATAGTTTGATTATACATAATAGAAACCAATTTAACCTTGCTCAGTTAAGCTAACAGAATTTATAAACGTGTAAAAAAGACCCTCCATATCAAACTATAAAAGGGTCTTAGAAAAGAAATGTTCTAAGAAGTAAATGCCTGTCAGAAATCCAAGATCTGTTTGTCTTCTGTGTTTTCTGTTTTCTTGAGAATTTATTTTCTTCCTAAGTTAACAGTGAAGCACAAGGTTATCCTATGTTGCTAGGATGTAGCTCTTCTTGGTTTAGGACACCTATTGAGATTTCACTGTTTTTCTGTCAGCTGGTGCTAGAGATCAAATCCGAGGTTTTCTATTGATTTACAATCCCTTTTTAACCTTTTATTTTTGATATGTGTCTTGATAAATCACTGAGTTGCCCCAGGAGAAACAACTGATATCCTCTTGCTTCAGCCCTTCTGAATGCTGGGACTGAAGGTGTGTACTACTATATCTAAACCAACTTCTCAGAAGCTTGGATCTTGGTAGCAAATTTAGGTTGAATGTTAGATATGCATCAATTGGTCAGTGGTCAGGAGCCAGTGTTTGCAAACGTGCTTGTTGTGGATTACTCTGTGAAGAGGAAAGGGGCATTTGCAAAGCTTTGAGTGACTTATGGGGACAGGTTGAATAGTCTGAGCAGAGAGGTGGAAATCTCAGAGTGGGCCAGTACCACTGAATTTCTTTGTCTCATCCGGTTGAATTGCAAGGTTAGGAAAACGGTTAAGAAGCTCTGCTCCCTGAACTCAGCAGTGAGGCAGTAGTCTAACCACATCAAAGCTCAGTCTTCTAGGAAATATCGGAAACAACTGAGAGAGCACAGAGAATGGTATAAGATGGAATCTATCGGTAGTTCTTTTCCTTAGAAATCTTATTGGTTTCAAGATTTTACCTCAAATTTCACAGATATATGATTTTGAGAGTCTCTGAATAATATAGTCTGATTATTAAGCAAATCTGTTTGCATGAAATACCTTTAAGCTATCTACAGGAAGAATGGCTTAATATTAGGAGATGTACTACAATCACCCCAACAGGTCATATAAAATGATTAATTTTTCATAATGCTGTATGAAGGCATTTGATAAAATATATAACCCTCATTTCTGTAATAAGTATAGAATAACAAATTATAAATGTAATAAATATTGAACATTAATAAAGTGCAACTCTCTCAGCCTATAACCAATTAAATACATTTGTAGTTATTTCTTCAAAGCACGAGCTCTACTATTATTAATATTCTATAAATTTTAACCAGTACAATAAAATACAAAACAAAACTAATGGTTACCAATGAAAGAAAAAAAAGCAAAATTTTGATTATTTTCAAATGATTTGATCCCAGTATAATAAATTTAAAAATTAAAAGTGTTATTTTAGAAAGATGATCAAATAAGATAATGTAAAAACATTATGAACTTTTCTACTGGGGCCGGGGAGATGGCTCAGTGGTAAGCACTTGCCTGGCAAGCTCAGGGACCTGAGTTCAATCCCCGGTTCAAAAAAAAAAAAAAGAACTTTTCTACTTACTAGTAAAAAGGTATAGACGAAGATGCAAAATGGGATTGCTTGCAAAAACTACTTTACCTTGTAACAAACTAAACCAAAAATATAAGAACCATATATAAATATATTATTGAGAAATATACAAACATTATAAAAATATAGATAAATCGCCTGATGACATACAAAAGAAGTAATTGTAGAAAAGTTTAATTATTTCTTAATAAATATGTATTTGATATTAGTATAATTCCAAAAGAAATAGCAGAATTTTGGTGAATTTAAGTTAAATAATATTTTAAATTGTAGTAGTAAAAATAAATGAATTAAAACTATGATTTTAAAGAAATTATTATTCTTACCAAGCATTTAATATTGAAGCATGCTGCTAGACTATAATAATTATGATAACCAGTCTAGCATTTAATGAGTATCAGAATAGATAGGATAAATGGAACCAGATAGAAATAATTAGAAAAGTATTGTTACATATATATATATATATATATATATATATATATATATATTTGCGTATATTTGTATCTCTGTAGATGAACTCATGTAATAAAAGTGGCCTTTGAGCTCTAGAAAAGGAAATTTTATCAATCATTTACCACTTTACAGTGAAATTACATGAGACTTTGACCACATAAGATAAAATTTGTTAGAGATAGTTGAAAAGAAGCAATTCAAAAATGAACAAGAAAATAATGAATAAAGTTTTTTGGATTTAAATGGGTAAGTTTAAGAATAGAAAAAGAAATGAAAATGGCAAAAAAGATATTTGGTTTGATGAAAAGTTGGGTTGAGGATGGAGCTTAGTGGTAAAGCACTTAGCTAGTGTGCAGAAGACCCTGAGTTCAATCTTCAACACTAAAAAAAAAGTGCTATACTTGAATATTAAATATTATTGTGGGAAAATTTTTGAAATTTAAGTATAAGATATATTGAAGTTGTTGCATTGAAGATTAATATTTCATCTGTAAAAATACACACAAATTGCCATCAATTGTGATTTATCCAGGAAATCAATTGGCAAGACTTGTAAATGTTAAATATTAAAAATGTTAAGTCCCCAAAATATTACAGAAAGGGCAAGTAATCAAAAAAGAGAGACTATTTCATATATCAAATTTACAAAGATACACAAAGAATAATAATTGTTAAAATGTAATTACAGTAAGTATTCCATATATACTTGGTGAGAGAAGATATGGATATGATTTCTTTTATTTTTATTTTTATTTTTAGGGAAGGATCTACAGGGTGCTCAGGGTCTCACTACTAGATCGGACTCATAGTGATCCTTCTGTTTACAGTCTCCCAAGAGCTAGGATTACAGGCACACGCACCACAACACCCAATCTCAACTGCCTTCAAGTGCACCCAGGGGCTGGGCCTGTACGGCAAGCCCAGGGATCGATTCTCCGGCCCCTGTACCTGCTTGAAGGTGCTTTAATCCGCTGAGCTATTTGGCCAGCTTATCTTTTCAAAAAACATTGATGTGTACATGTCAAATCTTTATTTGTCTTACTTCTAGGAATATATTCTAAGACATTATTTGAAATAACTTTATTCATAGACATTTATGAAAATTCAAAGGAAAAACCACATTTTTGTTTTGTACTAAATTAGAACCCAATAGAATGCCATGCCTTGGTGTGGCTCTTTGCCTGGAGATGGGCATCTAAGGCATCTAAGTCTGTTTTCCAAGCTCTGCCTCCCTTTTCTTGTGTTTTGAGTCCATCCCAACCTCCCAGGTTCATCTTTTAAATGGAAAGGTTATTTAAAGTGTTCACAACTCTGACATCTCTTCCAGCTCTAAATTTTATACATATTCTTTTATAGATAAAGGTGTGCTTTTAAAACAAATGTCCTTAGTGTTTCTATTGTCATGTGTAGCTCTTAGGAGCCATTCATTTATCCCACTTATGATTTATTGGGACTCTTATCAAGTACCTAAGAAAGTGCTCTGTCCTGGGCATCATGGGCACAGAGATTCATGAAACATCGGCTTGTGAGTTGTCAAACTGCGTGACTTAATAAAGAAAATACAGAAATGTGTTGCAATAATTCAGTTTGCTAATTGTTATACTGTAAAATGGGATTGCTTTTTTCTTTGCAGAAAATACTTAAACTATCTCATAACAAATGAACAAAAATTATGAGAGCCCTATGTGAGTGTATTATTGAGAAATAGATAACATATTTTGTATTTAATTAAAGCTCTGCATGGTGCCACACTGTATATAATATTAAGCTGAAATTTAGGGTAAAACATAAGGAAGGCTTAACTAATACAGCAAAGAGAGCAAGTGACAACTGATTTAAGTTAGAAACAAAATGACAGTTCCTCAGGTGGACAAGATGTGGAGAAGATATCTGTGGCAGAAAGGAAGGTTAATGACAGCTGGAAGATGGGGGAGGACAGGCATGTGCTAGGAAGGCTGAGAAAGCCCTGGAAGCATGCAGAGGAATGGCTTACAGGGGAAAGATGGGCCAATTGAGAGCCTGGCAAGGTGAGCGCAGGCTGTCCTAGCCGCACTCTCACTGCTAAGGCACAACACCTGATGTGCCCAGCTTCAAGGAGCAGAGGTCTGTTTTTGACTCACAATGTGTAGAAATTTTCGTCCATCATTTGTTGGCTCCAAGACCAGACAGCACAGGAGGAAGGCATGGCATAGGAGAGCTGCTCAGGCTGGCATGCCTGTGGGAAGCAGGAAGCCCCAAGTTCGAGGGAAGTGCTGGGTATGAAAATTCACCTCTGCGGGCTGTGTCCCATTGGCCAAGCCCACCTCCTAATAACAAGTCAGCTATAAAGCCAATAATCCAACCACCCTCTAAAATCCCCACTCAGGAGTCAAGAAGGTCGAGGGGAGACATTTGCATACAAATCAATGCAGGCCCATTAGAAGTCTCTGCTAAGCTCTGGTGTTTGGGTGTAGCAAACAGGCAGAAAGGAACTGAGGCTTTAGTCAGCTAAAGTGTTAAGAAAATGTTTTAGGAAAATAAGCAGGGCAGTAATGTGAGGATGGAAGCGAGTGAGATCAAAGTCAGGGGTGGTCGGTGAAGAGGCTGCTCCAACAGTCCTGGTGAGGAAATGGCTTCTGAGACGGCAAAGTCAAGCTCTACAGGACGTGACAAGGAAACAAGAACAGAAAACACAAAAGCCACTTGAAAGCTGGCTTCATGCTAAGCTTTGTGCTTTGAGGAGAAACAAATAGATTTTGAGAAATATTTTAACTTCCCCAGTGATCTTTCTCTGTGACTGTGACCACTCCATTCCCAGAGTTAATGCAGTATTTCAGCAAATACACCACTGATCAAAACTGCCCTGACACCTCTTTCTGATTCAATTACGTCCATGAGTAGAAAATGAGACATAAAAGGTCATCATTTAAAGAAGTTGACATAAAATATCATCATTTGAAGTTCCGATGCATAATTTCTCTATGATTAAATTTCACTTATCTAGTGTGTAGAGATTAAACAGTCAAATGTGATAATATAATTACCTGTTGATCTTAAAAATAAAGTCTTCTTTGATAATTACCTCATTTGAAACAAAATTGAAAGTATCATGAAGAATTTGGAAATATATAATTCATCTTTGAATTATAGTTTGCATGTAATTCTTTGAAATATTTATAAATTTATGAAAAGTGAATGAAATATATAATAATAGGGACATATAAAGACAGTTAATCAGGTTGATTTGAAACTAAGTAGTGTTTTATTTTCTGATTAAGGAGATTTTTAGAGTTGGTTTTAAACATTAATCTTATATTTTAAGTTGTAACTTAGCGGGCTTGTACCTAGCTCTGTTTTAGAACAGAGTAGGATGATAATCGCTGGGGCATTTTAAGTAAATTCTATCCTAGTGATGAGAGACAAACTTATTATGTCTTTTATTTCTTTCCCCAGCATAAAAATTGACATGTGGGCAAAGCGTGAACCACCACTGAAGTAAAATTTGACGCAAATTAATGGTGCTTTCTTTATTTCTGATCCTGCTCAGCTTCACCCACTAAATTGCTACTTACTTATTATTTGTTTTAGGTTGTCTAGCACTGGGAATGGAACCTTAGGATTTTCCTGAATTTCAGGTCATCACAGTCCTCTTCATTTTTTATTTTATGGCAAGATCAATCTTGCTAAATCACTCAGCTCTCCAGTATGAGCTGGAACTTGCAATCTTCCTGTTTCAGCCGCTCAGAGTTCTGGGATTACAGTCATGTGTCTTTATTTTTATAATTCCTGATCTTCCTCGTGTATTGAATAAGTGGGATGCATGATTAGCAAATCCTAGAAAGCAACGGAGCGCGATGAGCTCAGTAACTGAGGTTGGAGGACTGACCTCGGGTCTAACCAGAGCACACACCTGAGCCCTGAGTGCGCTGTGAGGAAACAGGTGGGGAGCAGAGGGCCAGGTGATGCGAAAGTTGCTGGAGTTTTCTTTATTGGCTGGCATTCTTCACAGTGATTAGAAACATGGGCTTTTTAATAAGAGGTTGAATCCAATTTTAGACTGTGATCTTGCCCAACATTTTTGTTACTTCACTCATAAAGTGAAGGTAACAATGGGTTAGCGCGATATTTCCTGTGAAGTCTAAACGTGTGATGAAAGTATGTAGAAAGTGCTCGCTAGGGAGATGAGCAGGACCATAAGCGGCTGACTTATCACGAGTCATGATGGAGTAGGCGCTTTGATCATCGTGCAGTGAGTGAGACTGAGAACTTGAGGCGCTTTCGAAAGATCCACACCTGAGAAGCACTACTTGTGAACAGCAGAAGCAGAAGTAAAACACAGCAGGCCGTGGAGAGGAGGCTTCGGCTACAGCTCCTGTCGGCAAGGTTTTCCAGGTGTGGCAGCCTCTTGGATTTAGGAACAGGAGTGGGAATAGTTCACACTTCATAAGCAAATGGGAAAATGCATCGCCACCGGGATGAGCGTTTGACGAGTTTAGAGTAAGTTAGATGAGGTTCATTGTCTCATTATTTTCTCTGTTTCTTTAAAAAGCTCATCTTTAAAAAAAATACAGAAAATTATTTAATGGAATAGCTCCCATGTTATTAAGGATAATTATTTTATGGGAATATTAGCTTCACAAAGAAGCCACCTGAAAATTAAAATGGAGCCATGGTTATTTTTCTCTTTAAGTTTATTAACTCTTATAATTACATTAAATTTTAATCATAAAGTTAATTTGAAAGTGAAGTATATGAATGAGATTTTCTTGAATTCGGGTGGCTCAATCATTATACTTTTGGGACTTTTCGTTTATCTCTAGGATGTGTTAAAAGTAAAATATAACTATAGTACATACAATATTATATATAACATACATGCTATATGCATAACATTACAGATTATGACTATTATCTTTTTCGTGTCTCAGTGAACAACTGAAAAGTTTTAATTACAATGAGTAAATATTTATATGCACATTAGTTTAACATATTTTTATCAAATATCTACTATGTGACCATGTTATACCATCTGTATTTTCTTCCTTTCCGTTTCTCATTGTTTTCCCTCACTTCATTTCTCTTTATATCTTAAAATTCTTTTCCCCTTCTCTCCTCTTCTTACTTCCTGATACTTATCTCCTTGCTCTTTTGATTGTTCAGGAACTGAGGTAGTGGAAAGTAGCTAACAGCATGAACTTTCAGGAGACAGCTGTGAGCTCAAATTCTAGGTCTTCCACTTCAGTTGTGAAACTTTGGATTAATCAGTTAAATTTTATCAGGTTTCATGTTATTGTCCTTAAATAAGTATAATAATCAAATCTGTCTTATGGTGTCATATGAGCATTTAGTAATTCTTGCCTAAGGGCTTAGCATAATTAGTGGTAGCTATCATTAATTAATGGTGACTAAGAACTAGCCTTCTACAATGCTGTATATGGTTAGATTTCTAAATTTTTGTGCAAAATATGTAATTGTTTATTCATATTTTTAATTTTTTAAAAATTTTCTTTATATTCTGTAGGGACTTACAGATTAATATATTAATACTTGATTGAAAGTGCCTGTTCCATGTTATGCCTAAGATGTGTGATCTTCAGAGAGATAATTAGGTTAAACCCGACTGCATATGTTGTAGGATAATAATAAGCTTCTCTTCTGTAGGGTTTCCAACCTAAGTTAAAGACCAAAAATTAGAGATAAAGAAAGGCTGCAAGGTCAGCCAACATTTTGGCCCTAGCCTTTCAAGGTCAGTGAAGACTCAGGATATTAGGGGAACCTATACTGTAACATTATGTAACTCAGTGGTGTCCCAAATTTTCTGATTGAGGAGATGATGGGGCCACAGAGGAATGGGATCGATGATGTATAGTGTGCCTAAGGAGAGTCACATGGAGAGAAAACATTCTCTCAGGCTTTCACAGAGAGTAAATTGGTCAAGCAATGGCCATGACTCATCCACATGACTGACACTGACAAAGGACTGGCAAACTGTGGTACAGGGTTTCAGGATAAATCCTGAGGGGATTTGACTGACCTTATCAGATACAAAAGTTACATTTCTTGTTATATATGTCTTGCTTTATCTTGGTCTTTACCATCCAGCAGAAAGGTCTAAAAATGAGGTATAAGGTGTGAAGCCATGTTGGTATGCTGGCTTTAAAGGGCTCAGGTCAACAACTTCTGACATTATCAGTCCTGCGAGTGAACCACTACTATTATGGACTATTGAACATACTGTAAAACTTTGCTGAATTCATGCACCTACAATATTTAAATGAGAATGGGATAGCCTTCTCTGACAAAACTAAACAAAAAAGGGGATACAAATGAATGACCATTTTGTATCTGTATATTCAAAATAGTTAGGATAGATATACAGCTACATTCTCTTAATTCAATGAATAACAAAATTTGTTTTAATAGTGCTTATGGACAGTGTGTCGTGTCTGCATCTTGCACAATGAATAACCACTGAGACAACAATGTGGAATGTATTTATTATTGAAACAGTCACACTGATCGGTTTTGAAACTGTCTTATTGCTATTTTTTTTTTGTTTTTTTATTCATTTTTATATTTATTTATTTTTATTTTTTTCAAAATTTTATTGATAAACAGATAGCAATGAGACAGTTTCAAATCAAATCAGAAGTACAATTTCAACAAATAATACACTGCATATATTCTTCTTAGTGGTTAATTGCTGTACAAGATGTGGACTTGAGATCCTATTTAAAAATACCATTAGAACAAATCATTCTATTCATTAAGAGAATGAAACTATATATCTATCCTAACCACTTTGAATACACAGATACAAAATATTGCTATTTGTTTCTCAATGAAATTATTAAAGAAAAGAAAAAATTTAATGGTGACTAATGGTAATTAATGTAACTGTCTTTCCCCCAATAAACCATATGAGTATATTTAGTGCATTTCAAGTGGACAACATAAACATTTCCTAAATATGCACTCATTTACTCAAATATTCTATGCATCTTAGATTTCAAAGCATTTGCTTAATCTCCAATAATTAGTAATCCTGTGTTGTATGAAATTAATCATTTCTTTAATATTTTACTTCTCTCTTTTCTGGATTGCTTAGTTTGTCCATTCTCTCTTCTGTTGCAGTCACCTTGTCAACCTTTCCTTTATTATTAGAACCTTAGGGTCAGATATGGGCCTACAGTGACATAAACCTTTATTAGTCTATTCGGTCTAGAGTAAAATGCTGGGATGTGCAAGGAGGTAGAGGTTGTTGCCCAAAGTGAAGTGCCAAAAATGTGTACTAGAATTAAATACACTTGCCATGCCAAGAATAGGAACTCAAACACAGGATGAAAGGTAACAACAATCAGTGCTACTGAAGGTCATTGGTCTCAGCCAAATCCACCGGAACTTAACCAGTGCATAACCATTTCTGTGACCACAGAACAAGCAGGATTTGGCTGTACATGATAGGATTAATTAGATGATTGCACTGGATAAACAGGGTAAGGTCTATTTATGTTTTAAAGTAAATCATGTGAAAATATAAATATGCGTTTTGGCAGGATGTGGTACAAATATGTGAAAAGTTATTCATTAATTTCTAATTTACTCTTAATCCTATTTAAGTAAGCTCTGATTTCCTCCAGATCTTATGCTTTTTTTTACTGGCTGTATAGGTTTTATGGATGCTTAATATCAATTTGTGACTAATATGAAGGAATGTAAACCTGTCTAACAATAATTGCAAAAGCCATTCCTTTTGGTGGCTTAAATCACTTTTTGTTCTTCTTTACTCTTATTTCAATCTTACAATTAAGTTTTATGTACTGTTATCTCAATACACTCTGTACAGTTTTGCCTACCTTTAAATAATTAATGAGTCTTGTTGCTCTATATGTTTGAAAGCACTTGTTGCTGCTGGTGTTCTGGATTCTAACTAGTAAGCAAATAGTAGTGTGCCATTGCCGTTTAACTTGCAAATCCTTAGTGACACACAATGAACATCTTCACACCCAGTTTTTCCTATGCATAACATTTTCGAAGAGATGTTTGATCAAATATTTGTCCAGCTTTTACTCAGTTAGTTATATGTGATTGAGTTTTAGGGGTTTAGACTCATGTCAAACTTTGTAACTCATCTCAGTCTCTTTTTTGCTTCAATGAAAACCTTATGAATGTAGAACTGTGCTTATCTTCTTTTTATTTTCTTTTACTATTGAGTTTGAGGGACTCTGTGTATTTTGAATAACTACACTTTATCAAATATCTTCTGCAAATATTTTGTTTTTGTCTGTGACATGTCTTATTCTCAGTATAGAGGCTTTCACAGAGCAGAATCTTTGTATTTAATGAGCACATAGCTCATCGATTGTTTCTTTCATAAACCATGCCATTAGGTGAGCCTTCCATTCTGACTTAATTTTTGTATGTTTACTACATCTAAATTCATGTTCTTGAATGTGAATTTTCATCGCTATTTATTGAGCCCGTAACTTTTAAAAATAAGTTTTTATCTCAATATTGGCATAGAAATAAGGTGCTAGATATTGTTGTTATGAATCTAAGAAAGCTACTGTACATAAAAGTCCCCTATAACTACTCAAGAAGTGCTTATTATACTCAAATGTTGAAATAGGCTTAGATGTAAAGTCAAGTCAAATACTGTTAGTAGCTAGAATAGAGTTGTGTGTGTGACAGTGTGATCACCGTGATACAATATTTTGTGATTTAGGAACTGAAGGGGAATAAATATAATACTATGTAAACAAGGATAAAGTTTACAAATTCTAATGAGTTTGAGTTGAAAACTACCCAATGAAAAGATTGCTATGCAAAACACACACTGGCGAGACAGATGTTGGACATTTGATTAATATATCTGGAGATTCAGCGTAACCCCTAAAGTATTCTAAAGTATTCTGCACCATTCAGGAAGCAGCATTCCTATGACTGTTACCACTTTAATCAGCATGGTGCAAAAATAGTTCATGATTGCCTCATTCCATCAGTTTTGTTGTAAGCACTGAAAAGAAGGAAATTATAGTTCCAGTTAATTCTTTAGGATATTTCCAAACTACTATAAACATGAGTGTTAGAATTGCCAACATTTTTTTCCTCTCTTAGGATGCAATACTTTCATTTTACCAGTGAGGAAAACACATTTTGCTTTTCCCACCTCAGCTGGGAATGATGATATGTTAGAGTTTTCACAAACTCTGGAGTCAATAAATTCTGGAGTGCTTAAGAGACATTTGAGAAAACTACAATGTTCTTGATTGTACACTGTTCCCACTTCCACATATATTTTGAAATAAATGCAGTCTCATTTTTCTGTTCCTGTATTTATCTTCTGAAATGACATTGGCCATCTATAAAAACAAGCCTTTCAGACTGACATTTCAAGATCTTTTCCCAGGTACTACTTAAATAAGAATTAGTTGGTATGTCTTTCAGATCCTGTGAGATAAACTTCAATCAAAACTGTAAACAAAGCTGACACTTTTTATACACCAAAAAAATAGCTTGCGAAAAGGGAGGGGAAAAAACCTGGTATTTGCACTGTTGAAATCAACAGCTAAGTAGTAGATCGGGTTGAGAAAAGTTTTCTTTTCTTTTTAAATACGGGTATGCTTTATCATATACTGTTAAGAGATAATAAGTTATGGCCATATTTACATAATATTCTCTATTACTCCTTCACAGATTAAGTATTTTATCAGTTTTGTAACTTTTCAGACTTTAATGTGGGCTTCAGATGCAAAATTTAAATAATATTACCTTGTAAAATGATATGCTACTGTATGAATGAGTAAATACAGTTTTCTTTTAAAACATTATTGGAAACTTTCTTTAGCTTTGAACATGATACAACGTGCTTCACTGCTACTGAGGCATAAAATTAGTGGTTCATAGATTTTATAGCAGTCTTACCACACAAATGTTTATAAAAATAAAATGACACAGTTAGCAAACTTCAGGATAGTTTCATCTGAGTAACTGTGTATTCCAAAGTGGATATAACTAGAAAATGAAAATCAAATTTAAAGAAAACCTTTTAAGTTTACAGTGAATTCTCTTCACGGATATGTATACACAGTCACATGTGCCTCTTTTTGTATAGAAATAGAGGGGGAAAAAGAATAAAATGACACATGGGAAGAATGTATATGTCTCTTCGCCAATGCTAAGATGTAGTTTTCTTACTTTATAGATATTAGGTAAGAGTAGAATGTCTGACTGCTTCATGTCTTTAAACAGCGACTTGATATTTGATCTTGTGTTAATTTTGGTTGGCATTTACAGAAAGTATGAGTCATTACTCATTATTATTTTTAATAAAAATTAAACAACCACAAGGATTAAAAATATTCTGGGTATTGTGAACAACATCCATCTTTATAGTGCATTGTTAAAGCGTCATGTTTTAGGGATGACGAGATTGCACATTAATGTGATGTGATACTTTAAGATGTTAGTGATTGACTAGCGGCTTCAAACATCTACTTCTAGTGCACAAGAAAACCTGTGTTTAATTGAAGTTTGCAAGATTATGTGATCCTATTTGATAGCACATGGAACGCTTCTCCCGGTTCAGTTTAACATAAAATATTAACCCTTTGCATTTTAAGCATGCCTTAAAATAACAACACTTGGTTAGCCTGTATATCATATCATTTGATTTAGAAATAGACTGTTACATCTTAAATAATTAATCAGTGATGTCTGTACCATTTTAAATACTCCGTTTTGTAGATAAGCAAGCATGATTTCTTAATCACTATGTTGAGAAAGATTCTTACAGTTTTCTGGCAAAAGCAACCCTAAGTGCATAAAACTACTAGTTTGAGTAACTATATATGTAGATAAAAGATCAAATAAAGTTAAATTGTGTATTGTTTCAGAACATTTTATTGCTTTAATGTCCACATGGTATCTTTTTTCTGTTCCTGTCACACAGTTCAAGTTATTAAGTATTGTATTAGTACTTGAGGTGAAAATAACTTTGTCATTTGGGATTAATACCAAGCAAATGTGCATGTATGAAGATAAAACTCTAAGAAAAATGTACCCTGGTTTTCCTATTTTGCATCTCACTAGGAAGTTTCTTTTGATAGTAAATGTGGAATCATTTATGTTAAATAATTTTAGTTTCTAATTATTTTGAATTTATCCACACTATAATAATAATGCCAGGCACCTTAATGCTTTTCATTTTAAAGCATATATGCATGCATTTACGTACACAGGACATGCATGCACGTATGTGTGTATTCTCATGACTTCTCATAGGTCTATGCTCAAAGACAAGTAGTGAGTATTATTATGCAATGTGTACAAAGTGAAGTATTATATTTAAGACTCATAAATACTACTAAATAGAGTAATTGGGAAAATCCCTACAATTTTTAATTCTATGTTTTATGCTTCAAATATCAAAAAAGCTAAAATCTGATACTTTATGAAAGTGCTCAAAAGCCATAAAATGTTTGCATAGTGCTCCAGGTCTAGGTACGTCTTCTACACAAGCCCTTCTCCAGTTGAGAAGCACTGAACTTGAGTGTTGGGCTGAAGTTCATATTGTGAACATGAGACCACTGAACACAAAAGACATGTCTTTTCTTGCAAATACTTGCCCAATTTTAATTGCTGCTGTGGGGAAGAGTAGCTTAGCAAAGTGTATTAGATACTAGCTAGTCGTATTTTTCTGTCCTCACCTTCATTTTAATGTCTGCAATTAGTTTCTAGTTCAAATAATCTCTTTTTGTTTACCGAGTCTCTCCCTCCCTCTTCTGCAAGGAGAAAGCCATCGATTTGGATGGCTCAGATTTGAGGCTTGACTGTTTCTGGGCAGAGTAATCTTCTGAATATGAGCACAGGAGCAAGGCTTTCATCAGAAGATTCCCTGAAGGGGCAGCAGTACGAAGTGCCAAAGTGTTTCTCAGCTGGGCCATCCTGGATTTGTCCTTGTGAATATTCTTTTCCACATGAGGCCACTTGTGCTCACTTCAGCAGCATATATGTGCCCATAAAGGCCACTGACTACAGACTGCTGTCCTAGCCTGAGAAGGCCTAGCACTAGTTCAACTCAAAATTAGGTTTTGTTTTGTTAACTAGCTTATTTTAGTAACTAATGGAGGGAAAAGAGCCCTCTATGTTGTCTCTCCTAGTTTATGAAATTCCGTAACTGAGTTTGCAGTTAAAGTTACACTTAATTAAAGCACCGTTGTGTCTCCCTTTGCCTCTTGAGGCGTATGCATCCTTGGAGAGCTCCATAAGTGGAACGCTGGCTAACCCCAGTGGGAGTTATGTATGCTAGCTTCCCTACTCTAACAATGTAACTCCTTTCAGAAGCTCAAATTCATGAGAATCTTTTAGAGACCCAAATTAAACTTAGACTAAAGTAAAGTACATAAATACAAAATGCAAGCATGCACATAAAATAGAAAGTTATAACAAGTATTAGAAATTTCTTTCCAAAACATGATGTTCACTTGCTATATTCCTTCATAATGTAAAGCAGGCACTTAAGACTGCAACCACAACAGTGAGAACAACAAAAATAGTAAAGAAGCCAGACAAGCTGAAAGCAGAGGATAATTGTTCTGTTGACTACTGAGGTTATGGTGGAATACAATTCCTAAACTGAAAATCTCACCTTTGGTGCTTTATTCAATCACACTGTTAGCACTTTTTCTCTGAATATTTTCAGTAGACAGTGTGAGGCAGATATAAATGCCCACCTTTACTGAGTCTTTGTGATGTGCCAGATAGATTTCTAGGCACCATTTGTGTGTTATCTCATTCATCAAAACAATGCAGTGAAGTGGGGATAATTTTGATCTTTATTTCTCCAGATGAGTAAACTGAACCATAATCCAGTCCACTTATGTGACCCAGTGGTGCAGCCAGGATTTGAGCCTTTGAAGAATTACTTATTTCATGGGTAAAGTCCTAATTACTGTGGTGATTATGGTAATTACTAAGTTAATTAAGGTATATCACCTCTAATGATAGCTACTATTGGAGAAGCAGAGGGAACTTGTTAGCGAAAACACCATGTGTCTAAAGGAGAAAACAAAGAACTTTGTAATTGAGACAGAACATCGAGACTAATGGATTTGGATTAATTCTTGGTAAAAATGCTGCTGATATAAAACTGGCAAAATAGGCTGAACAGCAAAAGCCAAGACTTGGAAGATAATGGAATTACACACACACACACACACACACACACACACACACACACCCCTCATATTTAGCTCTTACTTTATCTTTATTTCTATAATTTTATCTTTTGACATATTAAAGTTTTACAAAAACCAATTTATCAACATCTTTTATGAACCTTATTTTTTAAAATCTGGTATCTAGGAAATTTGCGTCTAACTGAAGAAGACACACATTTTCTCAAGAGTTTTCTTCTAGAAATTTTAGTTTGAGGTTTTCTGTTTAAATTGATGGTCACAGAAAAGTTGTTGAACATGATAAAAGCTGAGGTTCATTTTAAACAAAATAGATATTCAAGTGTCTCACAATGATTTTGTGAAAATCTATCGATTTTCAATGATTATATCATCTTTGAAACTTTGCTGAGAATAAGTGAGCATGTTGAGCACGTATGAGGGAGGTCTGGATCCAGCGTTTTGCTGCACAGATCTGCACCCCCCTGTGTATCTGAATGTCCACTGGGCCCATTACTGTAGTGGTACATCAGAAATTAGAAACAAGTAATACTAATTCCCTTTGATGATTTCAAAATTGGTTTGCATCTATTTTATGTATTTGAATCTTGGTAGCCGTTTGAGAATTCAACTGTGAATTTCCCTAGAAAAGAAAATCTTTGCTCTGATTTCAATTAGAATTTCATTGACTCTGTAGAAAAATATTAAGATCATTAACATCTTAATATTAAGTTGTTCCATCTTTGACATAGTATGTCTTTCCATTTACTGGCATGTTTTGAAGTTGGTGTCTACCATGTTTATATTATTCACCATAGGAAGGTAATGCACCTTTTTATTAAAGTTTTCTTTAATTTTTTTCTTGCTTTTGATGATCTGTGAGTACAATTATTTTTTAAAATTTCCATCTCTAAGGCTGCAGAGATAGCTTGGCAGTCTAAGTGCCTGCCTGGCAAGCTCAAGGACCTGAGTAAGATCTGCAGTACCACATTCCCTGCTGGCCCCAGAACCCCGAGTGTGCACTGCTGGCCCCCCAACCTGATGTGGTGGTACACACCTGTAATCTCAGCCTTGGGGAGGCTCAGACAGGAGGATTACTACATATCTGAAATGAGAGGCCCTGTATCAAATAATTAAAAATAACATGATAAAACTAAATCTATCTGTATTAAATCTTGACTATAAAAAGTCAGTTTTTATGTTCAGGTTGTAGCCAGCAACCTTATTAACTCACAGCTTAGCTGGATTTTGTAGATAACTCAGCACTGTCTTCATGGACAACCATGTTGCCAACAACCAGAAGCGGTATTGCTTCTAGCTTTCTAATACATCTATCTCTTCAGAGATTGGTTTCTCTCACTGTATCTGGCCTATAATCAAAACAGAGAAATGATTTTTAAATAAATGACACATAGATTTTTGATCCTGTATAGATAAGGAGCCAAATTCAAGAGAATAAAGAAGAGTATTGCAAGAAAATTTGTCCTTTTCTCATTAAATTATGGGCAATTCTAATGTACATCTTCAAAATGAGCTGTTCTCTTGAGGGTTGCCCAGATAGCTCAGTGGACTAAAGTGCCTGCTTAGGCAGGAGCAGAGACTGGGGTTTGATCCCCGGTGTGCCGTGCCAGCCCCGCCCCCATGGCATGCTGAGAAGGTGATTGCAACTGGGTGTGGTGACGTGTGCCTGTAATTCCAGTGCTTGGGAGGCTGAAAACAGGAGGATTGCTAGGAGTTCAATTTGTGTAGTGAGACTCTGTAGACCCTGTACTAAATACATTTTTAAAAAATCAGTTTGTCCACAAGGTTTTACACTAATCCTTAAGGATTCAGAAAAGGTTTTGTTTATATTCATTATATCTATTGATTATTTACATTAGAAATTGCAAGTGGGAAAGACATAAAATATTTAGTTCAGTAAAAATCACCATTATAGGCCTGGTCATGTAATTCAGTGGTGCAGTGCCTGCCTGGTAAGCATGAGACCCTGAGTTTGATTCTTGATACCAAAAAAATAGGGAGAGGGCAAAAAACAAAACACTATAAATAAATTACATTAGGATAAATAATAAAAGATTCAGTGATAAACACTATGTAGAGAATTGCTGGATTAAGTTTTACAAATCTCTTTAATGTCTGGATTCATTGAAGACACCTTGCATTCTCATATCTTCTGCACATTTAATTTGTTGTAGGTCCTACTATGATATAGGCAAAGATTGTAGAAAGAAAAAGAAAATCTGGTCTTGTGTACATATATTGTAAAATAAGACTTTTTTTAGTAACCATTTCAGATAATCTTTGATACTATCCCAAAACTAATGTATTATTTTATAAAATTTCATCATAGAATTTGAGAATATATCAATGAATTTAAAAATCATTGAATTATACTCTGCTTTGAACAGCTCTTTCAATCACGGAAGCTTTTGAAATATTTATAAATGTCAAATTATTGAGTTATTTGTCTCTTAAAACTTGGTATATTTTAATAAATAATAAAAATATCCCTTAGCAATGTAATTCAGAAAGTCTGATCAGAAAAACCTGATTCAGCTGAAGGACAATGTAAAATTTCCAAAATGCTAAACTTCATTTGGAAGTCACATTTGATTCCTTGAAAAATTTCTGACAATTTTTCTTGAGCTAACAAGTTCACACTATTCATTTTGAGCAAAAGCTTTCTAACACCAAAATCTCAATGCAGCTTCTCTAGATTGGTTTTTCCAAATAAATTAAATTGTACCTTTAAAATGGTGGCCAGTGCTTCCCTGGCAAGGGAAAGGGCCTGAGTTCAATCCCTGGTTCCACAAAAATAAATAAATAAATAAATAAATAAATAAATAAAATAGTGCCTGGGTAGGCCCCCTCTCAGAGCACAGGTGTTCCTCTCAGCCTACCCTGGAGGCCAACGTCATCCCTAGGTCTGTAACAACAATGTTGCATGTGTCCTCTACATTTAATCATTGGAATATTAAGGAGTTTTAAATTTAAGTATCAAGATTTTAAAAATCAATAATATCTGACTGGCTCGCCAGAGCCATTCTTAAGTGTAGAAGGCAACTCAGCTTCCCTGTGAATGTGCAGCACAGAGGAATGCTGTAACTACTCGTCCAGTTGGGCAGCATTTCCTGACTCATGATAAAACATGGAACTATCTAAACGATGGAGAAGGCAAATATAATTTTAGTATTACTATAAAAATGGTTTTCATTCAGTAGATCACTAAAAAGGATCTACTGCTATTTTAGATAGTATTTCCCCACAAGTACTTTTGTAGGATTGAGGAAGAAAAAAATTATAATAAAATGTAGGCAAACTATTTTTAGAGAAGTAGTTCAAATATTATTTTGTATGAAAATGTCAGTACCCTTATTTGGCATAATTTATTTAAAGAATCCCAAGACGGACAAAATTATGTTCAGTCATGGCAGCATTTCCACTCCAGGTTTATGCACTTTTTTTCTTGCCCTGTATGATTATGATTGAAATCTAATTTAAAATAGTTTTAAAAACTTGTCAAGAGGTCAGTGCAGGATATGGTATAAATAGTGGATCGTTGTAATAGCACATGCACTGAAAATCAATCTCTTTTCCTGGGACATTAGCATGTGTGTCTTCAAATATTTAAAAATGAAAATGGTGGAGGTTTTATTGGATCTGCATTACAGTACATTAAACTATAATATCTTTATATGGGAGAATGGCTTTTTCAATTGCAAATTAGCTGCATCCTTTCACTGAAATCGGGCTACATATGCCCCAGGCTCAGTCATGCGCTAGACTGTGTTTCTGATATTAAAGACTTTATGCTCTACTTTTCAGAGTGCATTTTCACTAAGTATATACCATACACCAAGTTAAAGGCATTACAGCTTGTGCCAGTAGCTGAGATGAGCTTTGCCTTGGGCTTCATCTACGGCCAAGGCGGGCTCCAGTGCACACATGTAATTTCAGCAAATTCATATTGAATATTTACTATGTGATATAGCTACAACAGGTCACCTTCTATAGGAAAAAAAAATAGAGATGGGTTACATAGATTCCCTTCCCTTAGAGAATTGAAATACAGATAAAATCCAGCCCCATGAAATGAAATTATTAAAACGCATCGGAATGAATCAGTGGCTAGTGTAAGTAGTACAAGTGTACACGATTATACACGGTTGTCCTTTGGAGAGTACAGGCATCAACATGTTCCCATAGAAGTCATATTTGGTCAGGACTTCAGGGAGTGAGTTACATTTTGTTGAGTAGGAATGTGCTCTCTGAATTTTATGTGGGGCAGAAGGACTGGTAGGAATCTTGGCACCGCAGGTAGACAAGAGCCCGAGCATGGTTAATTAGTGGTGAGTTGGCAGCGGATATATATGGTGGCCTGGAAAGACGGGCCTTATAAACACGGACAGATGCGTTTCAGGTGGGGCTGAGATAGTGACCACAGATGGAACCCTGGGGTGCTCCCAAAGCCAGGGCCTCAGAACACAGATGTATGGGGATTTCCAGCTCTGCAAAGCTTCCAGCTGATTTCTCTGCCTACTTTTTCACTCCCTTAACGGTCGATGTTCTCTGCTGGAGCATATTCAGTGTGGATGCTTTTTTCTGTATACGAGACTCAAAACATGAGAAAATAAGGTTGAAAAATCATTTTTGTTATTTTTTATTTTTATTTTTTCTGCATTTAGGAGAGGGTCTACAGAATCTACAGGGTCTCACTGTGTAGATCAGACTAGGAGTGATTCTCCTCTTTTTCAGTCTCCTGTGTGCTGGGTTTACAGGCCTGTGCCACCACACCCAGCCTCAATTGCTGTCTCAGCGGGCCCCATAGGCAGGGCCGGCACAGCACATAGGACACCCGGCCGCTGCGCTCTGCCTAAGGTGCTGTAGTTCACTGAGCTATCAGGCAGGCCCTGAAAAATCCTTTAATTGGCTAGTTTCATTGCAAAGGTTTAATTACCACAGCAATGCTAAGAACAGCAAAACGTGTGTATCTCATTTAATTCTCCTCTCGGAAGTTGGCACTCTAGGAGTTCCCATTTTATAGATTAAGCTCATCAGCGGATGAATACATAAAGAAAATATGGTACTCATATGAGTGGAGTACTATTTTGCTATATAGAGGGATAAACTTGGATAAATGGATACGCCATTGAAAATACATTCAGTGAAATAAATCAGACACACAAGCGTAATTTTTCTTATATGAGAAATCCAAAGTATAAATAGCAAAATAAAAAGAGAGATAATAGGAATAAGTGGGATAGATTTTTTTTTTAAAGAGAAAGGGAGCAGAAATGGAGGGTAGGGGTTATGCAGTTGAGAGGAAAGGGATCAAAAATAATGCGAGAAATGGAAATCGGGCTTTTGCAATGGGAAGATGCTGTGCTACCTCCTCCAGCTTGTGTGAGTGGTGCTTACCCTTGCTATTTATAACTAAGGCAGCTAAAATCATGGAAAGTAAATGGTATTTCTACATTCTTACACTTTCACAAATGGTAAAGCTAGGATTTGAGCTTGTGTTTGTCATACCTGAAAAAAAAAAAAAAAAACTTAGCTTTTCTACCATTGTGCTTCTAGCTTCTGTTAGCATGGTTTTTCTGAGGACATTAAAATTGTCCCACCTTTGGAACTAGAGATACAGGAAAACAATCCCGTCCTGGTCTCAGAGCAAGGAGAAAAGCGGACAACTTCTGCTTACATAATTCTGTGCCCTTGCAGGCATATTATGTGCATCTGTGAATTAAGCAAAGCTATTATGTGACATTTTTTCCCAAAAAAAAAATGTGAATTAAGCAAAGCTATTATGTGACATTTTTTCCCAAAAAAAAAAGCAAAAGGCTTTACTTGTAAGACCATTTCTTTCTTATAGTTGCAAGTAGAGATTTTATTTTTATTTTTAGTAGGTGATCAAGGTTAGTGATTTCTGTACATTGGCAATAGCCTCATTGGAATTAACTTGGGAAACATGGAACATGCATGCACTTGCATTTACATACATGAGCATGTACGTACTTACATTCCTGGAATTCTAATTCAAAGACTCAGGTGGTAATTAAGTAGTGCCCAGTAGTTTTCTAAAAGCTTTGTGGTTGAGTCAATATAGTGCAGTGATGAAAAAGTTGGTCTATAAAGCCAGATTTCAAGGGTGGCAGGTTATGTCTCCTTTCTGTACCTCAAACTTTCATCTGTCTGTATATGAATTCTACATGTGTTGTGGTTATTAAATACAGTATGGCTTGCAAAATATTAGGGAATATTATAACTAGGCAGATTCCAAGGAACAAGTGAAAAATCTATGAAGCCAAAAATTTTCCTTCTTAGGTTTAAGGAAATACGTGTGAGTGGGCCCACAACAATTCAATAATAGATCCTACTTATACTCAATGTGCATTCTCCAAATATTGTAGTAAAACTAGGGCCAGTCAGATAACTCAGCAGACTAAAACACCTACTTGGGCAGGTGCAGGGACCAGGATTCAATCCCCAGTGTGCCATGCCAGCCCCACCCCTGGGACATGCTGAGATGGTGATTGAGACTGGGC
>NW_004524736.1:2702391-2708480 GCF_000260255.1 Octodon degus | reverse complement strand
AAAACTTTAAAAAAATAAAATAAATAAATATCAGAAGAGAGAACACCATAGTCTTATGGGAGATGTATTATACAATGGAGTGAATATTATATATTAATTTGCACAAATTGGATAAACTATATTTTGTGTGTGGCAAGTGTGTGCACAAAGAGAACTCTAAATGACTTTGAAAGGAAACTTAAGATATTCAGTCTACCAGGAGGTAGCTGCTCCTGTTTCTGCTTTTGGGATGCTTTTGGCATGAGAATAGACAGAGAAAAGCAATTTATCTTCTATACCATTAAAATGTTTGAAAAAGAATTTAATTTTACTTTAGAAGAACATTGTCAAAATATACCTTGGAAGAGTTAGATGTGATAAAGTGGGTCGTGGTGGTGCATGTGAGAAGTTGGGGTGTGGCAATGCATGCCTGCACCATCAGGGACACAGGATGTTGAGCAACATGACTGAGAGTTCAAAGTCAGCCTAGGTACTGATGATCTTTGGAATGATCATAGAATCCACAGGGATTTCACTGTTTTCATTCCTAATTGCGTAAATTTGAACCTTTTCTTTCTTTCTTTTGAAAGAAAAGGCTAAGGGTTTATTAATTTTATTTAATCTTTCCAAGACTCAACTTTCTTTCTTTCTTTCTTTCTTTCTTTCTTTCTTTCTTTCTTTCTTTCTTTCTTTCTTTCTTTCTTTCTTTCTTTTTTCTATTTTAGACTTGTAGTGCTTGTAGTGATCTGCCTGTTTACAGTCTCCCATGAGCTGGGATTACAGGTGTGCACAACCAAGCCCAGGCTCAACTGCAGTCTCAGTGTGTCCTGGGGGTGGGTTTGGTGTAGTAGGATCAAACCCTTGGCCCCTGCACCTGCTTGCAGGTGTTTTAATGCGCTGAACTATTTGGCTGGCCAAAGACTCAAATCTTTTTTTTAAGGTTTTTTTTTTTTTTTTTTTGTGGAACTGGGAAATGAACTCAGTCCTTTGCACTTGTTAGGCAAGTGCTTATTCTACTCAGCCATCTCCCTGGCCCCAGACCCAATTCTTTAATTCACTGATTCTTTGTATTGTTTTCTTGGTCTCAGTTGCATTAATTTCTGCTGTGATATTTATCATTTTTCCTCCATATGAGCTTTGGACTTGACTTACTCTTTTCCTAGAAGCCTGTAGTACAATATTAGGGTTTTTTGAGCTTGTTCTTTTTTTGTCATATGCAAATTCAGGGCTATAAATTTCCATCTTAGAAGTGCTTTCATAGTGTTCCACAAGTTCTGGTATGTTCTATTGGCATTTTCCTTTTATTGTAGATTTTTTTAATTTCTTTTTTAATTTCATCTCTGATCCATTGGTTGTCCAAGAGGTGTTATTTAATCTCCATGTGTTTATGGAGTTTTTGAATTTTTTTCACCATTGATTTGATTTCCAATTTCATTGAACTATGGTCTGATACTATACATGCAAAATATACAGGGGTTTAATTCTTTGCATTTATGTAAGCATGTTCTATGGGCTAATATGTGGTCTATTTTAGAGTGTCCCATAGGCAGATGAGAAGAATGTATATTCTGATGTTGATGGGTGGAACAATCTATATTAATCTACTGAATCCATTTGTTCATAGGCTTGCTTTAGCTTTGGTTTTTCTTTGCTGAGTTTTTGTCTGGGTGATCTATATATTTTCTACAATTGGGTATTAGTAACTCCATTAGAATTGTGTTAGCTCTTATTTGTTTTTTCATGTCCATCAATATGTGTTCTACATGATTGGGTTCCTGTACTTTGTACATACATATATGATTGTTATCTCTTCTCTTTGAAGTTTTCTGCTAACGAACATGTAGTAACCTTCATCTCCAATGATCATTCTTGGATTAAATTTCACGTTATTTTCAAACAGAATAGCTACCCCTTATTTTTTTTTCTGGGTTCTTGTGACATGGAGTATTTTTTCTATCATTTGACTTTTAGTCTACTAATTCCTTTTTCAGCTAAATATGTTTCTTATATGTAGCTTATTGTTGAATCCTGTTTCTTGATCTACCAGTCTCTTTCTTTTGATTGTGATTACAGATATGCACCACCATGCCCATCCTAAATTTTCTTTCACGGATTATTGTTGCAACATTGCATTTCCCTTCTCTAGTTGACTTTCTTTTAGTTTGACTTCCCTGTAGCAACTAAATGGCTTGCTTTCAAAACGCTTGTATCATCACATTTTCCTTTTGTTTAAAGTCAAGAAATGACTTTATATTGTTTTCAGTGTTCTGACCCAATTCTTTGGCTTAGTTCTTGTTTTTTCTGTTTTTACTATTCATACTCTTATATCTGGACATGGGTCATTCTTCTGTAAATGGGTCATTCTATATCACACCTGTGTGATGATTTATAGGTTCAGTTTTTCTCTGCATATTTCCTGCTGTCATTGACGTGTCATCTTCTCTCTCACAACTTTTGTATCTTGGTTCAAGGCTCATCTCTAGCAAGCCTTCCCAGACTTGAATCATCCTTAGGAGTGTTCCTCTGATTGCCATGCTCCACGAGCATGCCCCTTTTATCAATAGTTTCCATGTACTATATTGCAATTTATTTGCTAATTGACTTTCCTACTTGTACCCTAGGCCATAATTTTCCTTCATGACTTATTTGACTTTATATGCTCAGGGGTTCATGCAGGACTTAGCTAAGGAGTGTTCAATAATTGCTAAATGAATGAAATATTAATTAATGAGATTTTCAAATGACAATTCCTGAGTTTGGCCAAAGATCAGAAAGAGAATGGAAAAATTACATGCTAATGAATTATAAGCCAAATGTTAAATTTAATATCATGTAAGAGTTTATCCTTAGAGAGAAAAAGAAAAGTTCTATATTTTATTGGTACTTGGTGGAGATATAAATCTGAATATTTAATAAACTTCACAACATTGCTGTAATGGCACCAACATTGATTGAAAGATTTTCCAATGAGACAAATCTTTGGGTGTTTAGAAATATAAGAATATTTGACTTCATATAGAGTAGCTACTTATGATAGTGATTGACTGCACTTTTCAATTTCTATTAAAATATTCTGGCATCATGTAGCCTCAGAGGATAAATAGTATCAAAGGTTAGAAATATTTAAAATACTTCCCACATAAATATAATGAGAGGAACACAAAATGTCCAGATCGCAATTATAGACTCATAACATTGACACACATAATTAATGAATGACCTTGTCCAAATTACAAGATAGCCTGAATGTATCAAGCATGAGAAATGGCAATGCTTTTGTTTGGTTCAGCAGGTTATGCTTACAAATTCTAGGATGTTCTGATCCCCATTTTGGTGGGTTATGTTCACACATAGTTTAAGAAATTGAAAATAAGCTTGAATTTCAATAGGTGCACACATTCCAATTATTGAGAAAAGACTTACACACGTACACATATTGCAAGCTAGGTTAAGTTTCTAATTGAACACAGCACATTTTGTTGAAGGATTTCCCTTGATTATGATTCTGGACTAGATCACAAAAGTGCTGTTGATGTTCCCTGTTCTAAGTAGAGTGGTACTTCATGAGAGAAGATATTCAATTTGTGCTGAACCGTGAATCTTTTGTATCCAGAGTTTGCATCAGCCTTATGGAAGAGCTGAACATTAACAATCTGTGCACTTCTGTTTAAGGTATTGTACACAAATATTGGGATCTTCTGGTTCTTGAATTGGATTTGACATTAGCAAAGCTTTATTCTCATCCAGGGAAATAAAGATGGTGAGTGCCCAGGTGTCCTTGTTTTTGCTTACAGCTTTTTAGTGTTCCAGAATACCCATTCCCCACAGGTGCACAAATGGGACTTACATCGTCTCCATCTGCCTCTTTCATTCTGTGCTTCTCTTTGTTCTTGTGATTACAGCTTTTGAATTGTGGGTGCTGTCTCAAAAGTCTTTGCATTTGCTTGATTTTGGTGTATTGCAAGGACAGGGTCTTTATAATACTAAGTAGTTTTCATTCTGCAAAAATAAATAATTCATCAGAATCTTGGTAATAACATGTTGTCCTTTGGATATAAAGAAGATGATAACAATTGTTCAATTATTTTCTTAGAAAAAATTCTTAACACATGTAATTGTCACCTTTAAGATTCTTGATCAATATTGTCATGTTGCTCTTCATATTTACACATTACAGTCATGGATAAGTTTGCCTATCTTCCCATACATTCACTAGATCTGGGCTTTGTAATGTTTCATCTTTATCAGTACCAACATTGAAGTGCGCTGTTCATTTTTAATTTGTTTGTCTTTGATTTCTAATGAGTTGGATCATATTTATATAGTAATGAAGTAATTTCCTTTATCATTTTGCAAATAACTTGTTCATAACTTGGCCTATTTTAGGAGGGATCCTCTGCTTCCTATGGATTTGCATGAATTTCTCTTATAATAAGTACATCAACTCTTTATCTCTATGTGTAATAGAAATTTATTATAGTTTACCTTTTCCTATTTAGCGTTACTGTCCCTAGATGAATTTAAGGAACTGATGAGGATACACCAATTGGGATTTTCCTCTATAGATTCTGGGGATATGTTATACTGAGAAACATGTGTTAGAAGCAACATGGGATATCTACTCTTAAAGGCCAAAGTTCACCAAAAATACTATCTTTCAAGAAGGCCTTTATATTAATATACCTTAGGCTCTCCACTAAAGTATTTAGAATCTCAGTGTCTCAGATTTGAAGTCAAAAGATGCAAATTACAACAAAATGATTTGAGTTAAGGTGAATATTCTATCTGAATTAGAAGAATGTAGTTAGATTTCATTGAGGCAATATCAGAGGACCACATCTCTTGGGCTATTTTTGGCTCATCTACAGCTGTTTGGCAGCTTGCAGGAAGTGTACTGCTCTGAGTTACCTCCAGGAAGTGTGACTCCTGTAAGTGAGCTCCAGGAAATGGACTTGGCAGTTTTCTGCTCTTCTTTCTGAGCAAATGGAAACACAGGCAAGCACACACACACTCAGATAAGCAAGCATGTCTCCTGATCCCCACCACTTCTGTGACTCGCCTGCTAACTTCATCTAATGGAATGCTAGTTCTCCTCTGATTAAGACAGGTGGCCTTAGCCTTCATCCCTGCGATGACTACGTACATCCCATTCTTATTTCCTCCATCATTCCCCACCTGATAAGGAATCTCTGCCTTGAGAACTGACTGCAGAATCCATTTCTCTTCCCTGATGCTAAATACCTTCCCTTTTCCCACTACTGCCTCTAAATATGCAGATGTAATAAATCTCCATTTTACTCACACAGGATGAGTTTATGTTTCTTGTTGTGTCCTGTTTATGCTTTGACCTTTGGTTTTTTGTTTGTTTTTTGATCTTTGAGCTAAAACATATCTTTTTATTTTATTAGCACATGTTTGCAGCACATGATCTTTACATCCATATTGGGAAGTAGGTGCATGTATGTAAGCTAGACTGTTTCTTTTTTAGTCCCCTCCCTTCCTGCTCACCTTCCCCTCCACCTCTAAATCCCCTTTTCCCTTTTTCATTCATTTTGCTATTATAATGCTTAGCTCATATTTATGACATCAATATTTATACTAATTGAGATTTTAGGCTCCTGTAGATGGTATGTCTTAATTCTACTTGCATCCCCTTTTCCTCCTACTCTCCCCTGTGCTCATGCTCCTCCACTCCTTCCCATTTGTAAGAGATGTATCCTTTGTTTTCTTCTGTCAGTTCTTTACTATTCTTTCTGTGTTTACATTGTCTTCTTGCTGTGGTGGTGGTTGTTTTGAAACAGCATCTCACTATATAGTTCACACTGGCCTTGAATACTGTACGTAGCCCAGGCTGGCCTCAAACTTTCAGCGATCCTGTCTCAGCCTCCCAAGTGCTGGACTGTGTGTGGCATCACATTTGTCTTCATTTTGTAAGATCTGTAATAAATAACTAACTTTCAAATATCTAAATAGCTAGCATATAATATTTATAGAAAGCATCATCAATTTTCTTTCACTATTTTGTATGGTACTTAAATAAGCTTCTATATTATTACATTTTCTGGACCCATGTCTTCATTTTATTTTATTTATTTTTATTTATTTATTTT
>NW_004524736.1:2698877-2702291 GCF_000260255.1 Octodon degus | reverse complement strand
ATATATGTTTAATTAAACTGAAATCTGTATGCATTAGATGTGGATTGAACAATAGTTCAATCTTAGTTTATGGTACTAGTACTTTGTTATCATATTAATTTTGCAATCTAATTGCCTAAGGGACATTTGGCCTAATTCAATAATTTAAAATAACCCAAATCTATTAGTTATCTTGTAGCATATATTTGTACATAATTACATACATAGACTCTTCCCAAAGTGAATCTATTTCCAAAAGCCTTTATAAAGCCTTAGAACTTGGAAGCTCATTAAATATGAGAAGTGGCTCATTTTTAGTGATGAAGGAATTGAATACTAAAAAGGTTAAGAAAACTAAAATCCTGTAACTATGGAGTTGCAAAATTGAGACTAATAGCCAACTTTTAAAGGGTTTTTCTGTTGGTTTTAATTAAAATTGTAGTAAAACCAGGTTTTATAAAAGTTACAGACTCACTATATCAGATGGGCCAGGAGATGCTATATTATGAAAGAAAAAAATAGACATTGGAAATATATCATGTCCTAATTGCCAGAGTGCCTTACTTCCTTGATAGTGGGTAGGTATACTGCTTGGCTTTATTGAACTTCAGTTTCCTTTTTTGCTTTAAATACCAATTTAGTAATATTGACCTCTGTCTTTTTTTTGAGTCTCTTAAGATTTAATCCTGATTTGCCACTGAAATTTACCTGTTTACATGTTTTACAACCAATTTCACCCAAGGACCAATTTTGTGAATACTAGATGTGTCTTTATTTTAAATTGAACATAGAGCCAAAGTTAGACTGCTGAATTAATGAGTGTAGGATGCTACATGGTATGTTTGATGGGTTAAGCAACTGCATTCACAGAAAATGCTCCTCCTCTGTGTCTAAGTGATATACTAGGGGTCACAATAGTGAATAGGCTGATGTGGTGAGGTAATCCAGGGCTGTGATCCAGCACTCAGGTGGAGGCACAAGGACCACTGTGGATGGGAGTGTTCCTTCCACTTCACAGCAAGACCCTGCCTCGAAAAAGATAAACTACTCTGCACAAGGACAAAGTTTTAAATTAGTTGAAATTTCTTTTAATTAAAAGACCAAGGGATAAGAAGCTCCTCTGTTACAGTACATTACATATGACTCTTATATAAAGTAGACATCAGAGAGTCAAATGTTTATACCAGCACCAAACTCAGGCATTCGAATAGTGAAGCAAGATTTCTTTTAGTGACATTGAGATTGTATTCATCTTTACATGCAATATATTCTTTGGTAGACTTAATCATTTGATGGGATGATAGATTTGCCAGGAAAACAGTAGTAAACTAATTCATATAAATTTTTAGCACAATACTCATCACCATAAGCTAGTCATACTGACTTGAGAAAAAAGTCCATATTACCTTAGAACTTACCAATTAGCAATTAAGTAAAATAAAGTTATGTGCCTACTAATCACATGCTGGCATATTCAAGAGCAATTTTTTAGTTCCTGTGATATCTAGCAAAGCGAGTACTTTTAAGCAGCTGAATCCTGTAGTGACTAGGTATAATCAACTCTACATATTTTGTCTTAAAGTTATGAAAACCTCATATATATATATATATATATATTTAAAAAGAACCTGAAGCCAATGCTGCTATTAGTGATGGAAAAGAAGAGAAACGAATGACGTCTACCAATGTGATTGTTCCTAGAAGTTGTGCTCAGGAGGACAATGTCAAGTTATCAACTGGTGGAAGTCCAAAACATGGCTATTTGTATCAGCTCCATAGGCAGAGAATGAAGAAAGTGATTCCTGAAACTGTTTCATTAAATACTTAGTGTTTTGCTAAACAAATCAAAGAAAAGCAAACTTCAGTGCAAATTAAAATGTAGGTTACATTGAAAATATGTACAGGAAATAAATGAAATATGAATGTGGTTTTAAAGATTAAAAATAGTGATTTTCAAATATATGAGAATATATACCTAGTAATATAAGGTTTTCATGTGAGTATCATGAGATAATATCTTGTAATACAGTCAGGCATGGTGGCAGCTACACACTGCCACCTCTGTGACTCAGCACTGAGGCTGAGGCAGGATTGCTCTGAGTTCCCAAGGACAGCCTGGGCTGCATAGCAAGACCCTGTCTCAAAAACAAAGTAGATAAAACAAACAAATGTAGTGTAATACATCTAACACATTATCTAGTACATAATATATTTCCAGTAATAAAAATAACTATTTCTTTATTTAATTTCTAGAAATGAAATGTTACCATATAATAGAATATACATTTATTCTTGCTATAATTGTCTTTATAAAAATACATCATTGACTTGCTATCATTGTTTATATTTATTACTTTCAAATTTTCCATTTCACCTTCTCTAGGGACTATTTCTATTCTCCCTTCTTTAGGGACTAAACTCAGGTTCCTGTGCATGCTAAGAATGTACTACACAACTGAATTGCACTCCCAGCCCCTGAAAAGAATATTAATTTGCATTTCTTTGGTGGGAATTGCCTACATGTGTTTTTTCTTCAAGTTGTAAGTTACATTTATGATTGACTTCAATACATACCTGGAATAGTGTGAACCTTGAGGACAGCTCTCCACTATGGAAAATGCTTTGGCTGGAGGAGTCTGGAGAAATTTTCAGCACACTCTCATGATCTTTCAAATCAAGCATGGTTGAACTCAACTCAGAAATAACAAAACACTCCTTCCAAATCAGTGAATCTAAGGTAGGCAGTGTAAATTATCTCTTCAAAGTCAGAGATGGAACATTTACTCGAATCTCAGATTTTGATTTGGGAACCACATTTTGTGTCAGCGATTAGCAGAGTTCCCTGTTCAGCTGTCCCATTTTAGTAGGAGAAAAAATGGAGGTTTTTAAATTTTTTTTTAAGTATGCATGAAGTAGCTGTGTTTTATTCAAGACCTTTTAAAAGGCCATTGATCTTTTTTGACAAAACTAATTCAATTTGACTTGATAGGAGTTATATTTTAGTGAATAAAACATGGGCTCATGTCAATAATTAGATGATAGCAGTATGTGGTAAGTCATTCAGTGCATCCTCTCTGTGACTGATAATAGCCCAAATCTTATGATACATCTTTATTGTTTGGGAGACAAGTAAAAAGCATGTTAATTGGGTGTTAGGTTTTTTCATCATCCTTAATATTGCATGGCATTTATTTAGTAAGAACTGTATAGTTCAGAAAAGTGATTTTGGATTCCCCAAGGTAAACAGTGCTATATAAATATATATCATCATATTTATCAATAATTTATAATTTAGATTAAATTAGACTTAGAAATAAATATAAGAAAGAACTAAAAGTACACAGAAGGGATAGTGGGGGATTGCTACTGCTTCATAAAGGGATAGGGAAGGAAAATTACATTTTGAATATGGAAGGCGAAGGTTTAAATCTCCAG
>NW_004524736.1:2690857-2694377 GCF_000260255.1 Octodon degus | reverse complement strand
TATTTTTTTGTATAGGGAAACTCACATCCTCGTATTTGCCAGTCAGGTGCTTTACTCT
Organism: Octodon degus; assembly: GCF_000260255.1. Lineage (NCBI taxonomy): Eukaryota > Metazoa > Chordata > Mammalia > Rodentia > Octodontidae > Octodon > Octodon degus. The sequence goes on along the minus strand of NW_004524736.1, from coordinate 2,694,319 downwards.
GAGCTAAATCCCTTTCCTCCATTTCTTGAAATTTGTATTCTGTTTGAGAAGCCATTTTTTTTGTGCTGATACAGGACTTCTAAATATTATTGTATAATATATGCTAATATTCACCAGGAGTATAGATTTCAAATTTTCTTGCCTTTTTTTTTTGTATTTTTAGGTCCATTATATAAAATTTTCTCTTAGGCTAAGTTAGAACCATTTTTTAGAACTATGTTAAATTTTTAGATCAACTTGGAGAGTTGCCTGCACAAGGCAATGATTTATATACATTATTTATTCAACTCATGTGTGATTCTCAGTAATACATTATCATTTTAATGCAGCTTTGGCAAATTCTAATTAACTTTATTTATGAGCATTTTAGATTTGCAAATGTTATTGTAAATGGGATATTTCCAATCATATTTTAAGGTAATAATTGTAGGTATGTTAGAAAGTTATTAATGTTTTTAAAATTAGAATTATAAGTAGCACTTTTACTTGGCAACTGGTTGTAATGGAATTTCAGATGATTTAATTATTTTCCATGTATCCAGTCCATGTTAAAAGTAAGGATAATACTGTTTCTCTGTCCATTATTCACCTTATTTCTTTTACTTGTCTTATTGCATTGGTGAAGACTCCAGAATGACTTGGAATACTGGCTATAACACTAAGTATCTATCCTTGTTTTGGCCTAACATAACAACTTTCTTTCTCTTTTATTTTATTTAATTTATTTTTTTAATGTATTTGGTACAGTGTCTCACTATGCAGCTCAGATTCCTAGTGATCCTCCAGGCTTAGCCTCCCCAGTGCTGGAATTACAGGCATGTGCCACTACCCCCAGTTCCAGGGCCTGCCTCAGGCTCCAGGGTCAGCATGGAATGTAGTATCCGGGATAAACCTGGTTCTTTGGCCTGCCAGGCATGTGCTTAGACCACTGAGCCATCTCCCCAGGTCCTCATATTAATATTTTTGATGAAACAAACTATTTTTCTTCCCTTCTTCAAGTGATTGCAGCTAGAGAGAATGATTTCATTAACATATCTTCCTGTCAGGATAATGACAGTTTTTACTAATAATGCCGAACAGAAAATTAATTTAATGCAAAATTCAAAAGAATAGAAAAAGAATTTGTAATTGGAGACTTTGAATTTCTCTTTGATGACTTAGAGATATTTGCTACTGCTCTGAATGGACATAGAAAACTTAATTACATACTAATTTATTTTCTCAGTGAATCTTCTAGTTTATACAACAGGTGTTCTTTACAAGCAGTCCTTTATCATCCTTAATAACCTGCCTACATTTTTTCAGTTTTATAGATTAAATTAGTTTATTTAAAATTGTATTATGCATCTAATACATTGAATAAACATATGATCATATTTGTTGTGGTTACAGAATTAATTTGATCACTGTATAGAAAGAGTAAATGCTGACACATTTAACTAATTAGGGTGTTGGTGGCATTTTCATTCTGAGAGATAGATGTTATGACAACTTTTGAGACATTTTACATGTTACAGCTGTGTTTTTAATATCAAAGTGAAGCACAGCCCCCAAATATAACATGTATAATATCTTTTACTTAGAGGTAGCCTTTATATAACTGAAGCGAGAAGAAAAATCCTTAATAAAGACCCTTCTAATCCTAATAATAAAAATAATATATAGCTGACTACACATTTCCTATTTACAAGTGTTTTTTTAGATACCATAGAAAAATTAGAAAGAGGAAATATATAGTCCCATTGTTTCAGGGAAATATTTTTATTTATGAATGCATATGAATGCACACATGAGTTTATCAATAACTCATGGTCATTGTAATGATGATTAATGTAGTAGAAGACAACATTTTAATCCACATTTGAGTATTTTTTACTACTGACTTATTATTGGTGATATTGTGGAATAAGAGACTGGATTAAATAAAGAAGTCGTAAGTGGAAGACTTGGGAGGCACAGAAATAGTTCACACTGGTAATAAAATGTCAGAGAATGCCTGAGTTAAAATAGATAATTTCTGCCAGGCACTTTTCTCTCTTCTCTTTACTACCATTGGGAATATTTAGCCAATATTCCTTCAGTCTTTTCTTATAGAAAGTTTAGAAATTGAAGATCAAAGAAATAAAAGTGAGCGGATGGAAAATGGAAATCAGAAAACCCATAAAGCCATTCTTCAAACTTCAAAATGACTCAAGCCCCAGGGTAAATATTCAGGTTGAATTTGGGCCCAGTCTTAACTTAGTTATGCAACAGTTCTCAGGATATCCAGGTCTTCTTTTAGATCTTCCTGAAGGTGTCTGGGGACTCAGATTTATTAAAATGCTTTCTCTAGGTGGCTCATGCTAGTTACTCACCACTAGGTTATCAGAAGACATGTTTGAAAAATGAAACTGTTGCTTCTAGTTTTGCAAGTTTCTTTCCATTGAGAAATTTGCCTTAATACGAAAGATTAATCTCAAAACTCTATTCTTTGAAGTTCTTTTAAGCATATTTTGTATTACAAAAGGATTTATGAAAATGTAGATGTATGATGTAATTAAATTATAACTTTTAGCTCTGTCAAAATTTTATAGTGCTTATCAAAAAATTCTATTCAGGCAGAGATGTCATACAGGATAATTAGAAAGTAAACTTGATAACTAAATCAACTCAGTGTCAACTGTCACTCTCAAAAGTACATAATAAATAGCATTATTTCTGTGCTCTGTACCTAAACAACCACTCGCTTCCTTAATTTTTGGATTTAATTAATGGGCTCAGCATTGTGCTTTTGATGCTTTAGTAGTCTTTTTCCATGAAATTTCACAAAGAAATAATTTTGAATTGTCATGTTTTTCCATCGTAATAAGTCCTCCATTTTCCCTTCTCTCTTTAAATCCATTTTGGTGATTGTCTGGCTTCCTCCTTGAATAGATATCCACGTGATTATGTTTGGTACACTTTTCTTCAGGCCCCAAGTTTTTGGCAGTTCTGTATTATCTAAAATGTGTCCCTAAGTTTACTAGGCTGGTGGCCAAGGCCTTCTGCAGTGCACCTCACAGCTAAATTGCCTTTACGAGATCTCTCGAGCAACCTCTGTTCTAATGCAATTGGTATACTCACTATAGAACCAATCGACCTTAAACATCCTTTACCTTGGATCTTTGCTCAAGCATTTTCCAACTTCACAATGCCCTTATTTTGTTCTGTTCATCCACTGCAAATCCTCATCTTTATTTTATTTCAATATTTGGATAATCTTTATAGTCTTCATTATATCCTGAATTTTTCCTGTGTGGAATCAATACATTACTAATTCAATTTCTTTGACACATATGTGGCTATTGGCTGAATGTATTGCTAATATTCTCAACTAGTTTCATGAGCTTTATGTTATAGCCTTAACTTTAGAAGAGACTCAAAAATTACTCTTACATGACTACTTAATTAAGTAGTTCTCATTTGTGTTTCAGCTCTCATAAT